>NC_061518.1:5115000-5435000 GCF_022379125.1 Scophthalmus maximus
ATAAATGACACATTTGTTATGTTTACAGTAGCTCGATAGAGCCTTTTGCAAATTCCATTTCAGCGCCGGCATTTCAAAAATAAACCACGGCCGTCCACTGTGTTCACAGTGTTCTACTGTGTGCAACAGAAGCAAATATTTGTTTTCACATTTACACGGGCAGAGAGTAAATTTGCTCCTAAAGTGTATTCGGCCGTGCTGCCAGTCGTTGGTCCACGCTGATAAAGCTCAACAAATACTGGATGGATTAGTTTTTCAACTGACTTTGGGGATTTCCTGACATTTCACCATCAGCTCAAACACTTTAATTTGTGCAATACTGTGATTTACAAATTCCAGTAAAACCTAAGACATCAGCCTCGTCTGCGCTTTGTGGCGTTGTGTAATTTGCACGTCACGTGAAATTCGGAGGCAGAATTCCTTGCATGGCCAAACATGCGTGGCTGGTGAAAATAATTCAGATTTTTTGAAAATAATAAAATAGTAAAAAGATCGATAAATAGAACTTTGGCTTAACTTTGCCGAAATTGTATTTTTCAGTGAAGTCTCAAAATAGTGTTCAATTTGAAATCAACGCGGTCACAAGTGGACTACATTTGGCGGCGGAGGAGGACCAGAGGATTGTTCAGTATTCTGCTCCACAATCCTCATCATTAGATTTCCACAGTTCCCAGAGGAGCAGTGCAGATAAACATCTGATTTGTATCATCTGCCTGCATTAAATCATAATACAACAAATTATAGCAGAAGAATCCACATAGCTCGAGTTGTCCAGTGTTTGGATTTACAGTATATTTATTTCGGGGATTATATTCTCTATTCTTATATAATAGTAGGACCAGTGGTTTTAAGGGTTCGCTGTGCGTGAATAATCGGAAAAATAACTTCTGACGTCAGGGTATGTCCTCGAGAAAAAGCACAAATCTCCTGTTTGCATCTGGGCGACCATATAAGGGGAGAATTCCTCCCCAGTTGATCATCGATCTCAATTAATGGTGACGGTACAATATGCATTTTTGTGGGGACTGTTCTTCTCTCTTGAGTTTCATGAAGCATTGCCCTGTCCAGCTGACGCGCACCCTGCAGGGACGGAATATTTATGGCTCCCCATGCGCTGCTCTCCGATGCATAGCTCTGACTTTACATCACAGAGGAAGCAGCTGCTCGGGCTTTAGTGCTCTCCTAGTATGTGGAGGATGCGTGTGTGTATGGTGTGTGAGTGCGTGTGTGAGAGTGCGTGTGTGCGTGCATGTGTGTGAGTGCGTGAGTGCGTGTGTGTGCGTGTGTGAGCGCGTGTGTGTGTGTGTGTGAGTGTGTGTGTGTGAGTGCGTGTGTGTGCGTGTGTGAGCGCGTGTGTGTGTGTGTGAGTGTGTGTGTGTGAGTGCGTGTGTGTGTGAGTGTGTGTGTGTGAGTTTGTGTGTGTGTGTGTGTGTGTGTGTGAGTTTGTGTGTGCGCGTGAGTGCGTGTGTGTGTGAGTGCGTTTGTGTGTGTGTGTGTGAGTGAGTAAGAGAAAGAGACTGAGGGAGGGCAGAGGTTGCAAATCACGTTAAGAGGGGATTTTAACGGCCCCCGACCGAGCTCTTGTGTAACAAAAGCCGCGTTGTGTACGAGCTGTTCGGTGCCACCAGTCGTGGTCGCGGGCTGCTAATCTCATGGTCCGCGGCTCATTAGAGGAGGTGGTGGACCGGGGGTCCCCGGTGGGGTGGGGTGTTGTCGGAGCTACGCTCGGGGTAAGGGAACAGTCAGCTTTTTTTTTCTTTAAGGCATGCCAACATCGATTGCATCACATCCCATCTTTAAGAGAGGAATTAAAGTGTTTGATGATGATGTTAATGTCCAGATCTCTTTGTCATATGTATGTAGGATGAGATACTTAGTCTACAGGACACATCGGGGGCCTCAGGGTGAATACTGAACGCACCACAACATCCCCGGCTAGAGTCTGTCTGGAGACCTTTGTTGCGGGTCGTTTCCCATCTCCCCCCCTCTCCCCTCACTTCCTCTTTGACTGTCGACTCACTAATTAAAGCCCGAAATGGCCAAAAGAAATAAACAAACAAAAGGTTTATTCTTCCCGGTGCTGCTCAAATTAACATCCTCTTTCTTGGGGGGGTTTAATAAAAGGACATTTAAAATTAAAAGAATAATAACAAACCTAAAGATAACAACGATGAGGAAAGAAAACATGAACATGAAAAGCATAGCCAACTACTTTGGAGGTAACTTATTAATAACCTTCGTCATTATGTCCATGTGTATCAGCTTCTGATCATATTCAGCTGGGATCTGCAGCACTAGTTGCACGAGTACAACTGGTGGACAAAGCTGATTCACCGTGCAACTACATCACTATGAAAATAATAAATCCAACGGTGCATGTGGAGCTGATCCAATGTAATACTCTTCTACTGCAAACAACAAGTAAGTAGGTAAAACGTATTTACAAAAACACTTTAAGTAAGTGCTTTACAGGGCCATGAAGAGTTAAATTGCACGAACTGACTTGAAAAGTGACGTCGGAAAACGCCAGGGACGCGACCGGCCGGGCACAGACTCTTACCGCGGCGACTTGTCGTTGATGGCGTTGCTTCCCTGCAGGTCCGACAGCGGCGTGCGCGGGCTCCTCCTGGGGACACCTGATCGCGAACAGACAGGTGGGCGTCACGTGAAAGAACAAAAAAACACACACACACACACACACACAAACACACGCATACGGACAAAGACGCTCGCACACAAACCCCTCAAACCCTCGCCAAGCGAAAAAAACACACACCTCCGACACCGCGTGACCCTCCGGTGTTACTGCGGCGAGTGTTGCGTGCCTTTTTATTGAAAACATCATCGACTGCAGATCAACCAAAGATCTGCGAGGTTAATAGTGAGTTGCTCTTGTTAGTGGACTGCAAACCACACGCTCAAACCCCCCCCCCCCCCCCCCCCCCCCCCCCCTTTTTTGTTGTTGTTTGTTGTTGCTTTAATCGCTCGTTCTATGATCTATTAGTTCTATGATCTGGGGTTTGATCAATTACTGCAGTGTGATGTCTTTTGGGGCAGTGATGCGTCTACAGTTGCTACGGCAAAGTGATATATAGTGTACAGCCAATCAATCACGGGGATGAGCAATCAGAGATCTACAGTGAAAAAAAAACAACCTCTGGGCGAGCGTCTCTATCGAGTGACTTCAAGGTGAACCGTTGTCATCTTTTCATCACCACTGTATGTACAACATGTTCGCTCTCGTCCGGGGCGGCACACAACAAAAAGACACCAACACATTTGAGAGTGATGATAGGGTGGCCGTGCGTCCTGCGCCACGCTCGGGAGCTGCCTGTTCATCGAGTTAGTGATAATGAGGGCACATAACTGCATCCCAGACTATGTCATAACCCCCCGCCCCAGTCTTCTCCACCGCCACCAGCCTGTGTGCCGTTAGTGACGGGAGCGGGTGGTTGGTGTTTGCGTGGAAGTGCGATGTGGCGGACAAGCGATTATACCCCACTGCCCCCGAAAGAGACAGGACTGGACGTGTGAAAGCGTTGCAATGTGTTGTCCCCCCCCCCCAACAGACACCAAGAGTTAGCCGACGCAAGCGATGCGACCATGCGTTTCTCTAGCACAGTGTTAGTGACAGGACGGCTGAAGCATGCCAGTGAACGACGTGCGAGGCAAGACTGAGGACGAATGCATGCAGGCGCAGATGAGAGGAGGAGGAGGAGGAGGAGGAGGAGGAGGAGGGGAGAGGAAGCCAGAGGGAGCAGAGACCAACAAGCATCTAGTCCAAGGATGTGAAATAAGCAAATGAAACACTTTGTGAAAATGTGTCTCTTTAAGTTTGGCTGGACTGCGATGATGTTGGTCAGTCGTCTCCCTGCAGTTTCCGCCAGCGAAAAAATCGTGGTCTAACAGCAGAAAGTTCTGGGGGGAGTTATTTTACGTATTGGCAGCCTTACTGTGCTTCTCCTCTTTGCATCGCTGCAGGATCTCTAAGCTCCTCTGATGCACTGGGTGCTGCAGAAAGCTAAAACTATCCACACTTTTCAAAAGGGCGCAGGGAGCAGCGTCATCATGCCCTTGGAGAAGCAAAACAAGAAGAGAGGAAAGAAGAAAGAGAGGAGAGGGGGGGGGGGGGGGGGCAAAAGAGTGAGAGAGAAAAACGACAGATTAGACAGCGAAGAAGAAGGGATCGAGAGGTGCGGTCGTCTACTGAAGAGATACCTGTGGCAGAGAAAATGATTGACATTCACAATCTGCAGTTGGAGGCAGCGGAAGGATGCTCGTCGTGGTACTCCTGCGCGTAGGTGTTTGTCCCCCCAAGGGTTCTTCACTACAATGTCTCCGAGAGGTTTTTCTGTAAACCGATTCTACTCAGGTGAGTGTTTGAATTTACGACCTATTCAAAAATGTATTTTTTCGAAAAGAAGAAATCAAAGATTTGGCATTTTACAAAACGTTCCCATTGAATGGAAAGGGAACACAACGGCCATGTTTGCGGAAATGTTCTCTCGGAGACATGTAACAAGTTCCCCTTGGGTGACGCCGATATGTTTGGAGTACAGTTAGAAGGATTTCTAAAAGCCAAGGATACCTGATGTCTCTTGAAAAAATAATCACATGACCTCTGCACACAAAACTTGTAACGTGTAGGAGAGACAAGGAGCGTGCAGAGCGCAAGTCTGATTCATACGAGAGCAGCGCTGAAGGAAACATCTGATGGTGAAGATCTACTGCGTATCGACGGGGACAGCAAGAGGTCGACTCTGAGAGAAAAGGAGGCATTTACTGTATATAAAGCCAAAGCTGAGAGAGAGAGAGAGAGAGAGAGAGAGAGCAACAGCTACCGTAAACACAGAGCAGCATCACTCGCACTATGCACACATTCTACAGTGACTACTGGAACACAGAGTCTGGCGCAGATAGAGCGGACGATAAAACGGACAAAGGGGACAAAATTGTGTGACTGCACGGCACGTGAGCATGACCGACTGTACTCGGAAGGGAAACGGGTGAAAAGAATTGTAACGCCGTGCAGTTTGACCGGTCGAACAGAGCCGAATGATTTTTCCGTTCATGCTCCCATGTCTTTCAAGCTGCTTCAGAGGTCAAGAGGAGATGAATGATCAAATAACCGTTATTCCCTTTTGTAGATTTGTAGAGCTGGTTAACCAATATTCCTGTTGTATTAAAAACATGCCTGTTATGCTCACGCACCATTCAGTAAGTTCACATTTTGAAACGCATATATTGTCATCATTTGGAATATTTAAATAGTAATAATCTAGCGCAAATAAAGCACCGGGAGCTTCCTAGATGCAAAATAACCACATTTGCAGACGACAGGCTCCCCGTGCATCTGTCTCTTTGCGTCCTCCGCCTCGCTGCTACGATGTGCGCCTCCGTGTGGCGCTTTCGGCGAGGGCTCACCACCAGTCTTCTTCTGCGTGTGTCTCCTCCCGGCTTCTCTGAAAGCCACCAGGGCTCTGAAGTAGGCGCGCAGCACCGCCCAGCGGAAGGTGGCCGAGGGGTCGATGCCGATCAGGCCGCAGATGAAGGCGTTCTTGCTGCTCTTCAGCAACGCCACGATGTCCGGCCGCATGTGGTCGGTGTTCTTCTCCCTGAAGTCCTGCGTGAGACACACAACAGGGTTCAGTGGTGTTGTTTGCCCGTTTGTTTATTTCACTGGATTCCTATTAGCTTCTCCCATCACAGTTGTTGATCTTCCTGCAGTTCCGTGCATTAAACGCAAACTTAAAATGAATATATTTTCAGATTTAGATTATTTAAAGATGAATATATTGTTTTAATGTTCATATAATAATAACAATTATATTTACTCAGTCTTAATTTACTATATTACACCCATCTTATGATTTAATAAATATAAATAGTAGTTTGTAATAAAAGATTCATTTAAGAATATTGAACATCCATTTAGAAATAGTAATTAGAGCCCGATATTATCTGGCATCTAATATGAGCCTCTAAATGTGCATTTATGTTTTACATTTTAGGTCAAGTAAATGTTTATTTTTTCAATTTAACTTCTATTTATTTGGCTGTATTTGTATTTTTTTTTTTCAATTTATAGTTCTTTATGATAAAGTTTATGGTCTAACTAAAATATCAAGCCTCAATCACATTTGTTCTTCATGAAGGTTTGATAACAACATCTTAGGAATCATTGACAGATTTAAAATATATATATATATAAACACACATACATATTCATACATATCGGCTGATGTATCGTATCAGGAATCATGTACTCTGTAATATCTAATTACAATCACCAGTTTGTGTACTGTGAATGCAACATCTGATCTCATTTTAAACAGGTTTCACTACATTTTACTGGTTTGTGACTTTGAGCTCCAATTAAAAGGATACTGTTGATGTTTTAACTTCAGTTAAAATATCATCATCTTCTATCAAAAAAAAAACTCAAGAAGGGTTTGAAAGAGGCGACAGCACGGACTTCTCCTGAATACGACCTCAGAAACACTCGGCTTCGCCACACGCTGCTTCTAATGAACCGCTGCTGTTGCTGCGGGCAAACAATGCTAATGTTTTGTAGCTACGTTCAACAACAACTGTTCGTGTGCCGGCAACCAAAAAGCTTGTTTGCATCAGAAACATGTGGTCGAGCGCAGTCCGGCATCTCGTGCACGTTGTCAGAGAATCAGCCCTGTTGCCATATTTTCCATTTAAAATCCCCACAATTCCTGGAGGGTGACAGGATTGTTTTTGCGCTGATTTATGGGTTCGGACAATTTTACAATCCATTTACTTGCCCTTTACTTTTTTGACCGCACTTAAAAAAACGTCGGGAAAAAGAACCTCAAAGTCGTCGGAGAGGAGAGTTGAGGAAAGGGGGTTTTCGGCGGAGCACAAGTTTAATGATGATGATGATGATGATGATGATGATGTGTGTGAATGCGTGACAAAGACAAACTCCCTCCCGCGCCAAAAAGGCTCAAAAGGGGTCGAGAAAAAACAAAAAGGCGGGGAGAGGCCGGCTGCACCTCCTCTTCCCCTTTCTGTCTGCCGTGGAAGTGACGATCACACTGACCTTGACGCCGTACTTGACCTTGCCAGCGTAATGTCGGATGATGAAGGCGGGCTCCATGACGGCCGGGAACTCGATGTAGCAGTTGCCCTCGTGCTGCCGCTTGAACTTGTCCAACAGCGTCTGGTTGGTGGCTTGAGGGAAACTGTCGACAACCGCACCCCCCCCCCAAAAAAAAGAAGTCTGATTTGAGACAAAGTTTGATTCGAAGAACAAAGCGATTTCTTTTCACATCTGTTTTTAAAATGAAAACACACTACGAGAGGAGCTCCGCCAGGAAATCACAATGTTGATGCGCTCGTTGGAGGCGGTCGACTGCGTCATGAAGACTGCGGCATAGACCAGGCCACAGATTCCTGAGCCGCTAAACCAAGTGGAACACACCGAACTGAGGCCATTTCTTTTTGTTCCGCTCGTCTCCGATCCGCTCACTACAACAAGTGTCTGTGGCGAAACACTGGAAACGCGGCGAGTCAACTTCATCTGCGCCGTGACTCTTTCTCTCCTCTGACACCACGGGTCCAGAATGATCTCTCTCACTCTCTCTCTCTCTCTCTCTTTTTCTTTCTTTTTTAAGCTCTCATTCCGCTTCTGTCCTTTAATAGCAATTGTGCGAAGAGTCAACAGCTCACACAGGAAGAGCCGAGGGGAAGCACGGGACACCGGGGCCTGCGGAACGGGGGCTGAAATCCGAGCTAAGATTCAGAGCTTTACAGCATTTCTTTTCCGAGAGGGAGGAATTCGATTCCGTGTCCAAATGGAGACAAGAGGTGTGTGTGTGTGGGGGGGGGGGGGGGGGGGATAAAGAAGGAAATATGGTTGGTAAAAATAGTCATGTACCTCAAAGGAACCTGAAATTCAGAGGGATTACATTTCAGTTCTCCCTTTTACGGATTCCATTGGTAAGTTCATTACGTTTCAAGAGAGGCCGTGACGGTCCCTGCCGCGCCTTTTTGGCGCGGCAGGGACCGTCACGGCCAAAAGCTGTGGCGCTGGGAAGTCATCACATATTGCAGGTGGAGCGTTAGGAGGTTCCCTCCGAAGAGTGCTGAGCCCGTGACGAATGAGTTTCTTCAGAATGGACACATCACATCCGTCTCTTCGGGTCATTGTCCAACTGCCCGCTACACTTCGTCTGTCATGTTACAGCTGTTATACAAGCGTGACGGAAGCTCTCGAACTGTGACCGCTTGTTCAAGGGGAGAGGACTCCAACGCCACCTGACCAACGACTGTCCACTATATATTCTGCCGTTATCAGCTCGGTCTGTAAGTGCTCGATATTAAATCGGCCTGGGTAGGCGCCCCCCCCCCCCGTTGGAATCACACCAGTGACATTGCACTTATGAGCTGAGTTTGAGACGAGAGAGAGATGAGTTGCCAAGGAAACAAATCAAGTGGAGCAGGACAAACCAAACAGTCCGAAAGACTCACTTGCACTCCTCATCCAGTAGGTGGAACAGTGCCGTGGGCTTCTTGCTGATCAGGTTGATGCAGTCCGTGTTGTCACTGTAGTCGATGTTTCGCCAGCTGATGCCCTCCGCCCTGTACTCCTCCTGCGGGGCAACATGATGGGAAACGGAGACATTAGTGTCCACGCTACTAATGCCGGAGCGTCTTGATCTGACTTAGTAACCGCAGACGTTTTTTTCCTCTGAATTTGGACATACAATATAATATGAGGAGCCTTAGTTCACCACATTAATATCAGCAGTATCTTTTTTTTATGCCTTTAAGCAGTTGGGAAAGTCGATTCAAAGTGTGGTAAAGGTTTCTGTTTCAAATTCGGAAAGCTACAGCGCATGTGGCCTCAAAGACAATATCTCTAGGCATCAATAACTATATTAATAATCAATGTCAAAGAAGTAAAACATCAGAGGTTCAGGCTGTTGTTTGTGTGCAGGCGGACATGTTGGCAGGTCTCCACCTGACCGTGGTGGTTTAATAATGAGAGGAGCATTCGGAGCACTGACCATTGTTCCCCCCCGCCTCTCCTATATGTTTTTTTCCCCGCTTTCCTGGGAAACAAATTTAACCAATAAAGACCTTAATCCAGAGGAGGTTTAATAAGAAAATCGCTGGAATCTCTTTTTTTTTTTGTCTCGTCTCTCTATTGGTCTAAAGTCAGAAGGCCGAAGAAAAAAATCAAGATAATCACTGCTGCTAATGCCACTTAGTGCGCCGGGGACGACGGACTTCAAAAGAGAGGAATATTTCACATGGAAGATGATCCTCCTCTTCGGTATTCGGTCAAATAAGACAAAATGATCGAGGGCTGATGTGAGCTCAACATCTGCATGCTGCAATCAAACGGAGGCAAACATTTCTGTACCATCTTTCCATAAATGAAAACAAAATGTCATCAACAGTTCATCAACGTATGAGAGCATTCCTCTCTAACGCATTCTTTTTGTGAAGTGTTAGTGTGGAGATTTCTAAATGATTCAATTAAACTCTTTTCAACAAAGTACTTATTTACCTAGTTTCAATCTGAACGTATTCTTCAACATCAGATGTTACTGAAAAGCACAGCAGGTTCATCCTCATGGGCTTTTTCCTTTTTATTTTGAATTGGCCACAATGAGCTGCTAAAGTGAGGTTGTAGCAACTAAACAGTAAACTGATTAGCAAGTGTGTTTCATCGCTTATGACCTCAGTTTTTTGTATTTGAATGAGAGGGATTGTGTTATAGCTTCTTTCACAAGTTTCACTGTCTTGCCTTAATATCCCAGGGAGTTAACTTAAACTCACATAGGACTAAAATAAGATATATTCTTCACATCACATAACTGCAGTGATTTACTCTAAATTTGATTCCACCCGAAAAATTCAAAGAAACCAAACATCACACGTCGCCAAACTGAGCAGCATCAACTTCCCTGGCGACAGTTTCTGTTCATAGATTTTTATCAACTTGAACAAATATTTATATCGTACGCGATATCACGAGTGACCGCCCATTCCCACGACTTCACTGCCTCCGTCTGTCATCACAACAAAGTGAGTCACTGGTTCGACAGATGATGCCTGGAAATATACTGCATGTACTGTAACTGTAGACGAGGGTGTGATGCTGGCCTCAGCAGAAATATGAAGCGTGCCAGCTCTTGGCCGGACGCTTTCAGGATGCCTAAGTGTTGTGCATCGATTTTTCCACACACACAACAAATGCTACGCATGAACATGGGCCGTTATGAATTCCAAACCTTTCTCCTGTCATCTGACCGAGTCTTTAATGGAAATAAAGGGCAATGAAAGACTAAAATGGGGGGAAACAGGGATTTTATTATCTCGGTGGCCTGATAAAAAACAGGATTCCTGATAAAAAGAGAAACGTTTAAGAAAAATAAAGCTGCAGAGACAGTTTGCAGAGTAACTGGATGTTGCGGAGATCAAGATATAGATCATCTATATGGCTATTAATCTGCAAAACGGACAAAACTCACGTAAAAGTATTATAGTCACTAGCATAACCATGCATGTGCACACTGAGTATCATGTGTGTTGAAGAATATAAGGGCCAGGGATAAATGAGAAAAGGAAGATTATTTTGTCAAACTTAATCAGTCGTTTGTTTTTTTTAATTTCATATCAAGGACAAAGTCGAAATGTCAAGAATAACTTGGATCTCTCTAGATGAACGTTGAAGAATAGATAAAAATACTAATATGTCAGGATTGTAGATACATCGACAAAAATTGTTCTCCAGAATTAGTTTAATAGAATCAGTGGTGAGCGAATGATATGAAGATATAAAAGAAAACTTAGAGGATGAAGGAAAATCCAAAAGGACCAGGGGGAAAATGGTGATGCATCAAAATAAAAGAGAGATTTATGCAATCTCCTCCCGCAATACTATATTTTCAGTGTGCAACACACACAAAAAGAAGAAGATGCTACACAGAGGCTGCATTCAAAGACAGCACCTTGCCAACTGTTTTGTTCCAGGCGGGATCTGGGTTAGAGCAACAGCCAGTAGCACGGGAAGTACTGTGGTATTCTAATAAGAATCAACAAATACTGGAAGCTGAGGTCTCTGAGTCAGTGAGGGAGGGGGGAAAAAAAAGAAAAGGATATTACATGATTGTGATCCTCAACATACCTTAAAATCAACCAAGAGCTACGTAACGATAGTAAAGATTAAGGTATTATTTTTATATATATGTAATGGCCTTTACCCTCCCCGGACTTTATTATTGAAATATTCTGCCTGATCTCAAACATGTTTTATAAGTATTACTGTTTCCGAGCAAGAAGGATGAAATAAAGCATCTTTCTCAGAATGAAACAAGTTACAATAGATGTTTGGGGTCATGACCGAGTGGGAGGGAAAACCTCTGCACACTGTACCTAAATCAAAGCTTATAAATATGCATCTGTAGATAGTTTGCATTCATCTCATATTAGGCTTCAACTAAAAGTCATTTTCATAATCGATTAACCTGTTGATTATTTTCTCGAGTTGTTTGGTCAATAAAGGTAAAACAAATTGCGAAAAATGTCGATCGTGTTTCCCCAAACCCCAACAAGATGTTTTGTTTTGTCCAAACACCAAAGATGTTCAGTTTACTGTCATAGAGGAGCAAAGAAACCAGACAAATATTCACATTTAAGAGGCTAAAATCAGAGAATTCTTTTCCATAAATACAACTTGAAGAGATTAATCGATCATCAAAATAGTTGGCGACTAATTTAGTAATCGATTAACTGTTGCAGCTCTAATCTCATATTCACAATTTGTTGCCTGCAGACGCTGAACTTTGCATAATGAAGCTTTGAAACTGCAATTTTTAAACCATTGCGTGAATAAATCATCAGACCATGGGAGGAACAAACATCTCCACATGACAAGTCCTGAGGGAACAGCACAATAACTCAGAATCTAATTCATCTTAAGCTTCAAGACTAAGAAATATTTGAAGTCTCTTTTCATGGCGTTTTACGGTGAAAGTCTTGACATGTTTATGACATGTAAGTAAGACCGGGGGGGGGCAACAACTTGCCTTTGTACAAAGCGGGAATGACAGAGGACACAGACGTTCACGTCGTGGTGTAATTCATGAGCTGCGTGGAAGCTTTCAAGCAGCTCCGGCACTTGAGACATGTCGGGGCAGGTCGCTGATTCCGCCGATCTCAAAGTAAACACAATGTTTGACTCACAGGCATCGGGACTTTGAAGAAAAAAGCCCTTTGAACTTAATCAGCTCACTTAGGCGAACATACATCCACGGTCGGGGTGGTCGCAGTCATTTGAGTCATACGGCTGTCAAGCGTCCCAGCAAAGCCCTGGTTGCGTAACGCGCAGAAGAATTTCTCCATTGTATCAGTGTGATTGTGATGTTTGCGCCCTGTGCGGCGTGATAAGGACGCAAATGGTCACAACCAAAGAACTTAAGCGGCTACAGTAGATCTGCAATACGCTGACATAATCGTTGTGGTTTGTACAGTAGCTCAGAGGTTCAGCTCCCGGTCAAAGCCTGATAATACGGAGGTCGCTTATCAGAATCGCCATCCCGTTAAAGAATATTTAAAGGAGAAATGTTATTCTTTTTTCAGTTTTTACCTTTCCTCTCGTGTGTTATAGGTTTTTTGTGTATGTGAAAGGTTAAAAAAAAACCTGAACGTCTGCAGTAAAGGGAGCTCCTCTGCCCCGTGAGAAAACACTGCTCCTGAAACGCTCGTCAGTAGTTCGGTCAATACTTCCGTAATATGATGACATCACCATTTTACGTCTGGCAAGCCCCCAAACGGGTAGAGTGAGAGCGACAAAGCTTTGCTGGAAGCGCTTGACCAATCACAACAAAGTGGGCCAGCTGGCCAATCTGAGCAGACTGGGCTCTATCGAGAGGGAGGGGCCTTAAAGAGACAGGAGCTGAAATGAAGCATTCAGACAGAGGCCGAAAAGAGGAGCTGCAGGAATGGACATGTGAGGAAACTGATGTGTCTACTGAACATTGGAGCATGTAAACCTTCTCAAGAAATGACCCAAATCCAAATGGTGAACCCGAATATGAGCGTGATACGTCTCCTTTAAGAGGCGTCTTACCTGTTCGAGCTTGAAGATGTGCTGGTTGAAGTAGTGCTGCAGACGCTCGTTGGCAAAGTTGATGCAGAACTGTTCAAAGCTGTTGTTCTCGAAGTCTTCAAAGCCAAAGATGTCAAGCACCCCGATGGACAGGACCTGGGGAAGACCGGCAAACACAAGGAAAAACAAAAGTGAACCTCGCGCTCCATTTTTGTCGTGTGAAATTCACAAATCAGATCCGTATTTCAAAATCTCAGAAACGGTGTCATCCTCATCAGCCATTTCACAAGTGAAGGAGCCAAATGGCATCTGTAATACTGAAACCAATGGAAGGAACAGGTATGGTTTTCCATGCCGGAGAAATTCGACTCTGACATTCAGCGCCGTCCTACCATGGTGGTGTCCTCCAGGTCCTTCATGTTGAGCAGAGCGTGGTTGATCCTGAAGACGATCCAGTCGAAGAGGGCACTGTACAGGGACTTTGCCATGGAGTCTCGCACCGTGCCGGCCTGAACGCAGACACACACAGAATCGATTTAGCGACACTAACATCTCAGTTAACAACATTTGATAGATCAAGAGGCGAGAGTGAGACTGTTTCAATGTATAGTTTTAGTAGGATGAGGTTTTATCTGCTGTGGCTGAATGGGACCTTTCACTGCTGTTTTTATTTTATAACTTCTGCACATTATCTCATTACATTGCTTACTTTATTTTTCACATCCGCCAAGGAGGTAATGTGATTGGTTTCGGTTTGTCTGTTTGTTTGTTAGTTAGCAAGATTACTTAAAAAGAGTGATCAGAGATAGGTCGGTCTCTGCCATGGTAACAGGTGATTTGTCAATTGGGAGGGATCCAGAGTATTTGGGGCAAAACTTTTGAGTCGTATCTAAAAAAATATGTAGGTCACAGGGAGATGAGAATGCAAGTTTTGTAAAACCGCACATAGGTGGGGGATTGATCGGCCTTGGCGGAGGTCTCCGCCGGCTGAGCTGTTTCTTTTCTTTCTGCAAAGGACTTTCAGAGCTCAGGTTTGAAGAGTCCTCCATTGCTTTAGGTGGCAAATGATGCTTGACACCCCTGCAGACATTCCTCAGCCCCTTAAGCTTAATGCCCCGCACATCTGTATTACACATTACAGTTTGGCCGTGAATGCCTCATGGCGCAATATCGCACTTTCCTGTAGGTTCAGTACAACAACAAAAAAACAATGAATGGAGGCACTCAAATATGGAAACATCAGATTTATATCGAGACATCTCTCTGTGAACATTGGCCTGGTTTGAAAAATGTTCGTCAGAAAGGAGTCAGAAATGTGCGGGCGGCAGTATTTCTAGTTCACAACTAACCGTTCACAGTTAGACCTGAGTATAAATCCCGTCCTCACTGTCCTGTCAGTAGCCACTGCTCTGCTTTAGAACTCTTGGTGGAAAATACAAAGGAGTATATCCTAAAATGTAAAAAGCAGACAGCCGTCCCCACCCGAACAAATACTATCGGACATTTTTTTCACCACTGAAACTTTGGCACAGAGAGTAACATCGCAGACACGCTGGCAGACTGTGCGGAGTCGCAGCGGGACGTCCCAGGGCCGTCATTAATGTCCTCATCCAGACTACCACCATCATCAGATCTGCCAATCCGATCTACTGTCGCACAGACAGTATGAGCTGCCAAGTTCTGATCGATGCGGCTGCAGAAAGTTCACATTTCAGTCATGGCTGAGTGGAAATATTAGCTTTAACAGGCCAAAACATGTATGCTAGAGTGTATACACAGCAGCCGAGGCACTGGGGAGACCAACATACATAAACTCTGGTGGTTTACTGAGAAAGAATAGTGTGAATTAGTGATGTGGAAACAACCTCACAATAAACACAATGATTGTTTGACAAAAAGCTTCCTTGTTAAAGTATTGATAAAAACGTCCTAATTCCTGAATCCGCTGGAAAGAGTTGACCTTGTAGCAGGAAAGCTGAGCCGAGGTCTTCAAAAGCAAAACAAACCACAGAGTCACAACTCAAAGTGAAAATTCCCTCTCCCCCAATAAATAATTAACAAGGATATTTTTAGCCACCTCAGACCAAATATGTCGCCCATGATTCCGGACAGATTTTATATTTTTGAACTCCATACATACTGTGGTCTAATGACTCGCACACTTTTCATTATCGAGAGGAAGTCGGATGTTTCCCCCCCTCAGAGAGAGGGGGGGAAACATCCTCAGAACTCCGAGCGAACGGAGAAAGAACTCATTACAGAAAGGTTTTTATCTGTGAGGGTTTTCGAGTGTGTGATTTCGGTTTAACAGGCCAATGGGATCGTTGTGACAGTGACTGAGCAATATTTACACAGAGACCACCCAGTATGCGACCAAAGCAATCGCTGTTTGTTCATATGAAACAGCTCCTAAATATCAAAAAGGGCCATAATGAGGTTTCGATGGGAACATGTTACGCACCACCAACTTCTGAGTTGAGAGTCTGCGGAGACGGTTTCCCCGGGTGAATATTAGGAAACTTATCATGGAAAAAAACAAGATAAGCATTTTATTTTGACTCAGTATTTAAAGGGACAGTAAGCGATTGTACACGTTTTGTAAAAATCAGCGTACATTTTCTCATTGTCCGCTAGCTGTCGCTTTTGTGTGTGCGCCGGAAAAGAATCCGTGTTTTCGGCGCAGCCCAGGCTCCGTAAAATGGAAAACAAAAAAAAGAAACGGTGCGGACCGCACCACACAACACTGCGAGTGCAGTTTGTAATAATCACTCGTCGACACCTTCAGAGCCGCGCTGGCTGCAAGTACGCACTGTTTTAGCCTGGTGGTCGGTGCGTCGGCCTCCCGTACCACAGGACTTGGGCTCGCGGCCCCGCCTGGGCAGTAAATTCACAGCAGCAACAAAGAGAGAAACAAGCTTTCTCCATAAGCGCTTACTGCCCCTTTAAGATTTGATAAGAACAGATGATTGCAATATGAAATGTTTAAGGATATTTCAAGTCAATGAAGAGCTGAAAAACGACTTCATCTCAACGGACGTGCATGTTACGCTGCGTGTCCCTGTTGATCCCTCTTCTCTTTCAGATGGCTCTCATCAGCAGACCATGACGCGTGTTTGTTTTCAGAGCAGGGGCTCCAGTGCAAGCTGGAGAGCGGCTTGAAATCCCGTCCCCTTCTCTCTAAAATGACTGAAGGACTTAGTGCATGTGTGTTTGCACGTGTGCGCTGCTGTGACTGTGTGCACGTGTGGCCACGAACCGAAAGAGCTGCAGACAGAGAGAGAGGGGAGGAGGGGGAGGCGGTCCGGTGATAGTGCACACTGTCCTCTAAACACGACCGGGTCAGACATGACTACATCGCGGTTATTGAGTTGTGCCATAAGTGCCATAAGTTGCACTATTTTGGTATGAGACATGCTCGAGTATTCAAAAACTCCAGGCTCATACCTGTGTTTCTTTAGCTCTGCCTCCATTTCTGTGTCCCAATTCCATGCGTGCCATATATTAATCTTCAGAATACACTGGTTTTGGAGTCAGTAAGTCGGAAACCAACATATTTAACTGTTTAATACAAACAGGAAGTGGTGCAAGACTCGCAAACCTTTTGACTTTTGAATGCTACTGCCAATCAAACTTAACAAAGAGTCACAAAAATGTCCTCTCAAACTTTCTAGAAGTTAAAAATGGCTGCATTCATGTAGTTCTTTCATCTATAGCACTTAACAATTAGCCTCTCGCTCATACACACAATCACACACACCGACTCATGCAAGGACACTTTGACATTGAGTCAGTCAGTCAGCAGGATTCTTTTTGAAAATGTGCGGAACTGATTTCCATGACATTGTGGAGGGCTGGGGCACGACCAAAGGAAGAACCCATACAATTTGAGAGCAGATTCAGATAAATGGGCGTATCCAGGATACTTTCTTTGACATGGCGAGACTGGGCGTTAGCCTTGGCGGAGCCGCGCTCTCTCCAAGTTCCCCTCCAGTTTCTGTATATATTGACTATTTTTGGAATAGAATGGAAAAGGAATAAAACAATGAAATGAGGTGTGGGTGCTTTCACACAAATCAGACAGTCCGACAGTTCAAGTGAAATAAATAGTAATAAATATTAAAGACATAAAGGGTTTGACAAAAATAAAAACGTTAAAAATGTGTCCAGGTTTAACTTGTGAATTTATTTTGACCTTATTTTAGTATTAGAAACTTGTTTTGTAAAATAACTTTAATAATTCTAGGTTTCTAGCTCTTCTAGCTTTCCACCACTCAGAGTAGGAAGATGGTGATGGAGAAAAATGTGTTTCCTGCGAGGGGGATTTCACCCCGGGCCACTTTGTTCGTATTCTGTGCCTTCAATGTGCCTACAGCTGTGTGTGTTCGTAACGCAGGGAAGCAACCGCAGTCTCACCTCGGAAAGTTTGTAGGGCACAATCAGCTTCTCTCCCACGGTGACCGTCTTCCGTGTCGTCAGGGCTTCGAACAGCATCTCTTCTTTGACCTGGCGACGGCGGCGAGAGCGACGGCAAAATGAGTCAAGACTTCTTCAAAAGAAAAACCCTGACATCTTTCTTTTCCCGCTGACTTTTTCATCTTCGATAGTTCCTTAGGTAACTGAACGCTGGGTCATTCAGCAGTGTCCATTCTCCTGAGAAACATCTTCCACTTATCGGTCTGCACTGTCTGCACTAACATGTTCAGCACAAACATGCATTAACTATTAATTTGTGATAATGAAGGTTAATATGTTAAAGAGTATAATGACTGAATAAGCTAATGACTGACAAACGATAAAACCCAACTGGGACTTTAGTGGAATCTGTGCCGCACGTAATGTAGACATCATTACCCAAACAACCCCATGTGTATTTATTAACTACTAAAGTCTCCAACGGGAATTCAACTTGACCAAACTTTGCTCGGTCACTTTTGAAATGTCTTCCTAGTGTGATCCATACAGAAGTCGTCTGTCGGAGATCACATCAAGATGACTGGACACTGAGCGGGAGACGGATTCTTCTCATTCACATGTCGTTGGAAAGCACACTCCCAGCAGGTTTGTTTTGCAGGACTGTACCTCGAGCAGTTCTGAGACGACCGGCAGCACCTCGGGGTTACAGATGTCTATCGAGTCGTCCCTGTAGGTTTTCCTCTTGTAGCAGATGTTGCCCAGGTGCAGGATGGCCGACAGCAGGGAGAAGATCCTGCACAACAGTCGAGGGAAACTTTATGAGACGCCGCGCGCGGAGGGAAAAAAGCACCGTGGAAAAACACTGTGGAAAAACACTGTCTGTAGCCGTAGTAGCTCTTGACCTATGGAATCCTTTGCTTTATTAGCTTTATTAGTCAATTAGGTTTGACTGACATAATGACAATAATAAAATGCTTTATTTGTGAAGCACTTTTCTTTAAAACAAAGTTGCAAAGCTTCACAAAAAAGGATAAAAACAAGGCAAGACAGGGGCAAGTTAATTGTATAAGACATTATCATAAACAGACGTCATTCAGTGTGCTTTAAGGAAATAAAAGACAGGAGAGAAATAGAGAGGAGAACCATGAGAAAACATCAAAACCTTTTAAAATAGAAACCCTATAAAAGCAGAAACATTTTTCAAACAAGAGGTAAAGTCTAATGTAAGTGCAGAATTAAGTGATAAAGTGAAGGCAGCGGAAAATATAATACCAGGATAAAATACTAGAATTCAGACTGAGATAAGAGCTTTTTGTAATATTTCAAGAGGGGATTTAAAATCAGTGTCAGATGTAGGAAGGTGAATCTCAGCAGGTAAGTCATTCCAGAGTTTGTCCAGAGCTCAGATAAAAGTTAATCAAATTCACATTACGACTAGAAAGTGGCACACAGCGTAAAAGATGGGGGAGTCAATACAGCACGTGTGACCGTGCTGGTATCGTGACCAACACCACTTTTCTTATCTGCAACACAAATCCGTCACTGGGACCGCTTGAACTTATCTCATCACGCACTCATTGCGGTCGCGCGCGTCACTCACTGTTTGCGCGTGGAAGGAAGGAAGCCCACCATCTCCATGGCCAGCTGAAGCCTCTCAAAGTCATGCTTCAGGTCTTCTCCTTCCACAGTGAAGCAGTCCTGTGCAAAACATAAGTAGAAGAATAAATGCCACAACCGGGTGTTGTCAGGCTCACAGCCGCCGCCGCCGCCGCCGCCGCGTCACATGGGCCTGGAGGCCCCTGCAAGATCTGATGACAGGTCGCCGTGAAGTGCAAGAGGATTTACAGAAAGAGTGTGGACACTCGCGGTGCCCAAATGCTTCTTTAAGGTTTACAGAGAGTCTGGCAAGGACACTTAAAGTAGCTGCTCAGTTTAGCTGACACAGAACAACAGCGGCACGGCCTGAAGCCGGGGAATTCAATGGCTCACACACAAGGGAGAGACGGGGAGAGGGACGCTTGGAGGGGTGGGGGGGGGGGAGAGTCTGCTGAGGATCTAGTTTGCAGCAGCATGTGCTCGTGTAGTGGAAAGATCTAGCCTGGCTCCCCCTTTGAAAGCCAATCCACAGTAGTTTGGCGAAGGAGCGGAGGAGAGCAGCAAACGAGCGACGAGCGAAGGTTCAGAATTCAGTCTTCTCGGACAGAAATATGGATTTATGAAAATGATGTATCAAAACTATACAAAAACAACAGACATAATATAGATGTTTATATATACTGCACTGTCAGCAGCACTGGTGTTATAGCTGGGAGATGTGGAAAAAAATTCAAATATATTTAACTTCTGTTGATTCATACATTATAATAATGTATCTTATGTAAGGTAAACATATGTTAACCTGCCGCCACTTAAGTAACGACAGCTACAGTGGAGAAAAAAAAGAAGAACATTCATCTCTAGAAATTACTGGATTATCTAAAATAACAGTGGCGTTTTAAAATAGATTAAAGTAGTAAACTTGTGGATGAATCTGGATCTGGATTTGCTGTTTGCTTATGGCTGCCGCCATAATAACCAGATACCGAGTCCTCAGAAACACAGTCCTCACTGTCCCTCCCTCCCTCGCTGCTTTCGACGACAGGAACTCATCGTGACCTATCAGTGACTCTGGTGTTACATTTCCACGGCGGGCTTTAAACGTCTCTCCAGTGGACGTTTTCACGTAGCGGAGCGATGGTTGATGATTCCAGATGTCGCGTGTTGGTTTTGGGAAATTAATCATAGCGCAGAAAATGTCCTGTGCCCAAGATGTTGTTTAGTCAAGTTCAGAAAGTTGATTATTTCCTTTTAAAGGTGTTTATAATGTTGGCCATGTATGCAGGGCTAAATCATGCTGAAATCTCTGCATATTTATGTCAGACTTTACACAATCGACATCCTGTTTCTCACTGTATTATCAGGATTTGGTTAACTGACTGGGGAAGAGCGGACAATTTAAGATTTCATCAAATTGTAACTTTAAAAACATCAAAGTGAAGTGTATTGTTGCATGTATCTTAAAAAAGAGAAATCTTTATGTCCACTAAAGGAAAACAAAATATCCCAATACAATTTTTTTTGTTGGGGGGATCATTGACATCATTCGATCGCAGAGCAGCAACTGTTTATTTGAATCGGACCTAGTGATTAAGAGGTGAACGCGAGTCACTGGACAAATAACTCGAGAGATTGGAGCGTGTGCGGGTAAATACACTGCAGCTCAGTCTCCAACCAGCCGGTGAGCGATGAAGCAAGTCTGTAACCAGCTTAACCTGTCGACCTTCCTGATGAATCAACGCTGCAACTGTGTGCTGTTGATCCCCCGATCTTCAGTCAGTTTGTGTCTGACAACAGCTTCGGTCACGAACACTGATTAATAGTCACCGGTGAGAGACGCCAATCGGAATCAACGGTCTGAAGATGAGAATTCATTGAGAATGAGCGGCGCTGCGGGGGAAAAAAATCAAATCCCATATTCCCAGACAAAGTTTTCTGGTATAGTCGAGGAGTGTGCCGCTATCGGGCCTTTTTTATCTGGGCAGACATTTTGACATATCGTAGTAGGAGGAGGAGAAAGAGTGCTGATTCTGGTTACATGAGAAACGGCTCAGCAGTGCTCGAGCGTCACAGGCGGAGGCGACAGTGCGACAGTGAGCCAGCGTGCACAACACCAGCACCCGGAAACGGAAGCAGCCACAAGGAATCCAGCCTTCGTTCATTTCGTCATTTGCGCCCTGGGGGGGAAATAAATAAATAAAAGGCCTAATGGAGCGTGACAAATCATGCCCACTTCCTGCGGGAGGAAGGTTCCGCCACACAAACCCGCTCACGAAGTCCAAAGTCCATCACAGGGCTGCACTTTGGCAGGTTGCTGGTCAAATGAGACGTCCGGACCCTCGCGTTGGCGAGCGAGCTCATTCTGAGCCGGACGCCTCTGGAGTGATGATATCAACTTGCACGTGGTAACTACGGCTGGGAAATTCTTCCGGAGGCTGCGTTATGTTGTGTGACCGCCTCACCTCGTGTTCCACCTAATCACACCTGAATTTAATGGCCGATCGAATAATTTCGAATTTTGTACCAAAAAACTGAAATGAACGTGTGGGGCGGATTCTGAATCAAGAGAAACATTTCAAAATCCACCTCATCATTCTCCCTGTGACTTAGTGAGGGCCTCATCCTCGGGCAGGACGCAGGGTTTCACCGGTGCTCACATGGGTTCACACACAGGGGACCAAACAGTGGCGGGGTCATGGCTGGACACAACGACATAACTCAGAGCGACATGGAAAAAAAGCCAGACAGAAAATAAACACCACCCGCACCGAACCAGGGAAATGGCCAAACAGTGACAAAAAATAAGCAGAGGAGGGGAAAGGGGTGTGCAACTGTGCAGGGGAGAGCGTGGCCTGAGGGCGACTGGGGAAAAAGAGTCGACTTGTGGCCGCTTCCCCGACTTGACAGACACGCGGGACGGTACAGACACAGCGGAGGCACAGATACTGACCGGTTCACTCTCACAGTAACTGTCCCAGTGAGGCTGGTGGCTTGTCTTTGTCATCTGGCGGTGCTAAGGCAGAGTTTACAGGGGGAGGGGGGAAGAGGAGGAGGGGGGAGGCGAGGTTAACGGTTAGACAGCAGCATTCCATTGGCAGCACATACACGTACATTTAAACATGAACGGCGGGATTTTCCTGTGCAGCTGAGCACGTCGTGAGGACGTGCGGTTAGGATGCGAGCGGCGGCGGAATGTCGCCTGCGACGCGCAGACACAAAGACACAAAGACACAAAGACACGCACGTGCACTCGCAGTCGGACGGAAGGCCAACATCCCGGGAGCGCGGGGACGCTGGTGCGAGAGGGTACGTCATGCACGCGGGAATAATTCACAGACATGTTATTGTACACATGAAGCCGCCGGAGCAGGACCGCTGCAGGAGCTGCAGACCTGCAACGCACGTGCACATAACAGATTCAGAGTTTTACTTTCCAGAAGGGTACCACGCGTTTTCTTGTGGCCCCTTTCCTACCTTCCACGAGCGTCACGGTGTGCTCATGTAGACAAAGGTATGAAAATCAACTTGCAGACACTCGAAACCTCTGTTTTTTCTCTTTGAGTTGCGTGAGGCTCCAGTTTGCGAGCGCGAACCGTTTTGAAAAATGCTCCTCCGGGTCTGTTTGGAGCGGCTGCACCATCTGAGATTTCAGAGATCTGCCGTTGCAATAAAGTGCCTTTTTATGCGACATCCCCGCCAGCCGGCCCGCGCTTTCTGTTTCTTTTGAAAAATCCTAATATCTTGTCATTATAAAGTGCTTTGCTGCCAACGAGGCCAATGAACAAGCTTCCAACTTCAAACTGCAGCACCACATGAAACCAGTATGAATACCAATGTGCCAATTCATCACGGTAGCTGTTGAATTTCATATTTCAGGTGCACAGAAAAAAGGCTTCGAGTCTCTGCAAGCGGATTTTCACTCCGTGTATAAATGAAGGAGATCTAATGGTTGCCAAACAAGCAGGAAATGAACCTTAAAATTTAGGTTTTGCTTTGAAAAACGATCATTTGTGGTTAATGGGCCGGTTAAAAGATGCAAAGCCGCAGGCGTGGTTATGGAAAGAGTTATGATAAATGACGAGGCGCGGGGGGGTTGGGGGGGGGTGGTAAAGTGGTCGTGGACAGGAGAGGTTGTGAAATCCAGTCGAAGTCGAGAGAGTAACCTTTCATTTAAACTCCACAGAACAGACACAGAGTGAACGAGCAGGAGAGATGGACTGTGAGAGAAACGGAGAATAAGAACAGTGCGAGACTGTGCGCGATGTATTTATGGATTGGTGTGTTTTTGTATGTCAGCGGCCTTGAGGAATTGGAGGAATTCCCTCCAGGGACGTCGGAGAAGGGGAGGTGGTCCCCGGCTGTCGTGGTGGCGACAAGTTTCACACAAAATCCGCATTGTGCATTCATGATACGTGTGAACATCTTCATTGTGTAAGCTGTTCCTTTTTTTTTGTGGGCATTACAGAGACAACAAGGGTCAAACACCGTGCGTGTCTTTCGTCTTGATTTTGCTTTCATGGGTGTGTTTGACAGCGGCGGTGTACGGATGAGGATGTGCGAGTGCATGTGACACCAAAATGAAACCAAAGTGTGTGAGAAGATCACACACGCACGCACGCACACACACACACACACACACACACACACACACACACACACACACACACACACACACACACACACACACACACACACACACACGCACACGCACACGCACACGCACACACACATGCAGCTACACAAAACACAAATATAAACAAAGAGACGCCCAGACATAAAAAGAAAATCTTGCTTGTAACCATGAAAAAAAGGAAATGTGAGAGTGAGAGTTGTGTTGGAAACCGCCGACAGAGGAATGTGTTTCCTTTGTGTCGTCATTTCTGCCTTTCCTGTTTGGAGACGCTGACACACAGAGGCGAGTGTGTTCGGCTGCCTCCGGTCTGAGGACGTGCAGATGACACCGATACAGACACAGACACACACACTTTCACTACTCTGCAGATAAATGAAAACTCACGGGAAACACACCACAACGCAGGACACAGAAGAACACACACAAAAACACACACGAACACTAACAACCGCCACTGTCAGATAACTCCAGACAGATGTACATCTCATCAGCGTCTCTTCTGTGTCTGCCGCTGAAGGTCCCACCTGACTGAGGTAATGATATTCTTCAGGCTTCTTGAGGTGAAAGGCGGCCCTCTCGTCTTCACTCGATCCTGCCAGCAGGTAGTAAAACACATGGTAGTTTCTAAAAATGACAAAACAATTATGGTTAGTTCAATTTAAACTTATTATCAACTGCAATTCATATTCATTTATTGGATAGGGACGTTCTAAACCGCCTAACGTGCTGAAGCGGCCGATCAATGACTGTCTTCTGTCTTGTCGTGACCACTTACAGCTCTCAAAAAATCTAAACCTGAATCATATGATTATGGATGTCATCTTACATGAAGCGTTCTCCTTATAATGAGAATACCATGAAAATGTAGGATAAACATATTTGCTTCTGCTTCTTGGAATGGTTCAGCCTCAGCAAAAGTCAAACGACAGTCACTGTTTGTTCATGTCTTGCCTTGTAATCTATTTTTTCTTGCTTAATATTTTATTTACATTATTATTATTGCTCATGTTGTGTTTACAGTATCAATAAGAATGACTTATTCACTACTCAATCTCATTCTACCGGTACTGAATTCCCTGGAGCCACAATGCTACAGTGGCCAAAGCAAAAGCAAAGACTAGAAACAGGAGTAATGACGGTGTGTGTGTGTGTGTGTGTGTGTGTGTGTGTGTGTGTGTACAAGGGTGTATGCTTGCCCCTTTTCCCTGACAGAGTAAAGGTTAAGGGTCAAATTGTGCAGCAGCTGTGCGATCGACGGTTCAACACACACACACACACACACACACACACACACACACACACACACACACACACACACACACACACACACACACACACACACACACACACACACACACACACACACACACACACACACACACACACACACACACACACACACACACTGAGCTTTTATGGGCCTGGAGTCAGCTATTCATCTCAATGAGAGATGGCTAGCGCAGGGGGCCCCGTGTGAGCCCCCCATGGTGAGGTTAACCTTCACCACTCCATCGAGCCACTGCAACACATTAGTGTCAGTCCCACTTAGAGGTCAAGTCACTTCACGACTCCCACTTTGGCAAAATGAAACGACAGGCTTTCGGAGTTAAATGCACTCGGAGGCACTCAGAGGCACCAAAACACAAACGCCATTTATTTGAAGTGACAGAATAAGGTTTTAAGCGGGTCAAATGTTATTCAACAGACAGGATTGTGCTACAAATTGTCCACATTTGGCACCTTAAGAATATCATCCATATTAACGCCAGTGTTGATATAACATAACTAAGTTTTCATTCTTTAAAATATGCTGAAATAAGAAGTGTGAAAATAAAGCGCTGCATAGATCAAGTTAGATAGATGTTTGTAAAAAAAAAAAGTGAATTTTACAACATTTGACAGTTAGTCATTAATTAACCTTCATGTTTGTTTTGAACGGCACTCGACGAGACCACTTTGCTTTTACTGTATCATTGCTCAGAAGTGATGCAGTCTCTAAAGTGTCCCCTCCTGTTTTGCACGTGTAGTAGTATGACGAACTCCTGCTCGTCTGAGACGCGCTCACCGCTCGTTGTGCTCCTGATAGACCAGCCTCGACTTCTCCAGGAGGTATTTCTCCACATATGCTCTGGAAAAAGCACAAAATGGGTCAACCTCAATAGTAAGATTTTCTTTTACATGGAGAAGATTTCAAAGCGTTTGTCTGCGGTCGCTCACCCTCTCACGGTGCCGCTCTCCTGGTAGTTCACCTGAATGAACTTGCCGAAGCGACTCGAGTTGTTGTTGTGGGCCGTCTTCGCGTTCCCGAATGCCTGAGGGACGAGAGAGGAGGACGTGGTCAGACGAATGCAAACACACGCACAGGTGAAAATAAATGAGAGCGCGTGACGTCTCAGACACACGCACGCACGCGCACACACACACACACACACACACACACACACACACACACACACACACACACACACACACACACACACACACACACACACACACACACACAACAGGTTAAAGGTTAAAGGTCAAGTTCGCCAGATGTGGATCATTTGTGGGCGGGTCAAGCGCACGGAGACTTTGACCTCGTGCCGAACATTGTCTTGAAAGACGGGCGATCTTTTCCCCTGACGCAGTTGTCGAACGGCGTCGGCCCGAGACGGATTAATAGCGTGGTTTTGAGGATCTATTTAAGTCAGAGTCAGACAAATTGCCAGAGTGAGGAGGAAGGAGCCAGGAACCAGAAGGCCTGATGGAAAAAAAAAAAAAAAGAAAAGAAAGAAAAGCTCCTCAGTGAGTAACGGGATCCATGTGGCGTTGTGGAACATGTGTAGTGGTTGTGCTTTAATAAGACGGTCCAGTATTTGCCCTCGCGGCTCTGTTTATGTTGTACGGCTGCCTGGAGGGGAAGTCGTCCTTCGCCCTTTATAAACCCCGCAGTTATTTGTAGCTGCGCCACAAGTAAACAAATTCCTCAGTGAATCACTGGAGAGCGCCCCGGGCCTTGCGTCTGCGGAATGGGAAAACACCCCCTCCTTGACCCCACCCTCACCACCGTGCAATGCATGCTGGGAGAAGGCCTAACGTCGAGCTGAAAGGCTACGTCGATGGAGTCAAAAAGGGGTTAATCGTCGCTGGAGTTCACGTTGGGTTGTGTGCACGTCGTACTTCAGGGTGGACCGTGATTGGCCGGCGGCCTAATGCAGCACAGAAGAAATAATTGGGACAAGATTTCTTCCGCTCCTTTTTTTTCCAACCGCAAAACAACACAAATCAAAGTTTCGCAAGGCAACGTGACAACCCTTCTCTAATTATCGTTTCTTTTCAAATTGGGTCAGTGAGTGTTGACTCGAGGTCTGCGACGCACATGCCACATGGCGGTGTGCAATGCATGTCGGGGAAAGTTGTTTGCAAAAAGTTAAAAGACAAAAATGTGTCGCTAGCGCTGCAGGGAAAGCGCACTGTGAGTCCATGGGCAGACAACGGTCATTGCAGATGCTCGTGAGAATCAGCTCGGCTCAGGTAGAGCCCAGGACACTTTGGGCCTCTGCACCACTGGCAGCCAAAGAACTGGATCACGGCCTTCATTCATGACTCACTCCTCGGCTGAACAGATCATCGAAAAACGGGCAGACGCTGTGGAAAAACCTGTTTAACTCTGCTGTCTGGACAATGAAAGAGGGGGCGAGGTCAGACCGAGGAGCGGCGGCGGTATCGTTTCGCATCATCCCCCTCCCCCCCTTGAAAAAACTGGAGGGCTTGAAAACGTGATGCCTGCTGCGTTCCGTGTAGTCCGCAGCTCCGTCTGCCTCTGCACGCCATCGGGAAGTGTGCGAGTCAGACGAGGACGGCGCGCCATCGCTCAGCGTCCTTAAGTGGCGAGAGCTCTCCCGACCGGACGGCCAGTTAAAAGCACGCACTCGAGCACCAACGACAACAACCTGCACGGTGAGGAGCTCGGGGTCAGACGAGTCAGAGATCAGAACACTCTCTGAGTGTTCTTTCTTTTTCTTCTTTTTTTTTTCATGTTAAACGACCTGGCGCTCAACATCATGCGACGGGCCAGCAGGAAGCAGGATGTGGAGCGACGATTTATGTCCAAGCGGTGTGTTTATGTCCACCTGGTCAGTGTAAAAAAAAAAAAGGAAAAGATGCATATAGTTAAAGAAGACGTTTTTATAGCCGAAAGGTTTTTTTTTATTCTTTCTGAGGTTGGCTCGCGGCGGTGAAACACATATCTCATAACGGGGGGGAGGGGGGGGGGGGGGGGGGGGGGGGGGCTCGTAGTGAACGGACATCTGGAGGGGATGGAGCCTCACACCAACACGCAAGGGAAGTTGAATCGACATGAAGTCCAGTGTCGAACGAGGTCGGCGATTAACTCAGTGTCAGTGTCCAGGCTCGTTCCTGGATTTCAGTTTCTACGGATAACCTGCAGGAATGGCAGGTAAGCACAGAGCTTTGCTGGAGAGCAGCACAGGAACCTATAGTAACGCGTCGGCAAACAACAAATCATCGGACAATCAGTTACAGATGGACAGATTTCTTTTCTTTTTTTTCCCCCCCAGAATAGCCACTTCGTGGGCCTGAGCGCAGAGCAGCCACAGGGCAAGCTGTGCTCTGGGTAATTTGCTTTCTTCTGCAAAAAAATCATTTTTACTGCACTCTTGTTCAGACCACACACACACAACAACAACAACAACAACAACAGTTGTAGAAAGTTGTAGAAAGTTATTCCGGGAGACCGAACGAGTCACGAGGCTGAGCTCGAGCGGACTGGGCCGGGTCGAAGCTATGTGGGGGGGGGAACGACAAAAGCACCACATCGCATAGTTGGACGATGTCACGCCTATGTACGATTTCAGAGACGCGAACGGCGGCAAAGGGGACTCGAGGAGGAACTGGACACCGAGAGGCAAACAGACGTGCGCAGGTGTTTGCACAGACGCGATCCGAAACCACTCCGGTCGCTCCGGCGGGTCAACGCCGTTGTTCCTCGGCGGCCGACCGCGGGGCGGAGCCGGAGGCGACGGGGTCGCACGCGCCGCCGGCGTGCTCCTGAGGCCACAGTCATAGTGAGGACAGAGGGGATGCGCGTCGATCCCCTCGGGGTCGACATCTGGAGAAACTGTCCACGTGTGCGGGAAACAATGCTCACTTTGAGCGGGCAGACGCCTTGCGTTCGTCGGGTCCACTCTCGCATTGCAGGGAAGTGATACCTGGCAGCGGCCGGCCCCTCCTGTGATTCAGCACTTTGCAATTTAGAACCCGTCAGCGGTTGCCAAACTTTCATATCAGACACGCGCCCGTTATTGACACTACCCGTCATGGTCACTCGGGAGAATTCATAATCGTATTACAGCAAATTCGGTTACGGTCCCTTTTGTCCCCGTCCAAAAGTCAGTCAGTGATGCTGGAATTGCCGGTGTTTAGTTTTGGTCTCTCTTCATTTGGGTATTGCAGCTTTGGTCAAGTCAGCATTTGCTCAACCTACTTGAGGTGGAGAAGACTGGACGGCTCAACTGTTTAGATATACACATTTTTCACATATTGTGCTCAATTCACCTCAGTCGCGTCTGTCCGACTTCCAAGGTTGTTGTGACGACGGACGTCCCGAGCGGATCAGTGCCGAATTTCAAAATTGGCTAATCTCTGTAAATCGGTGTTAAAAAAATAAAAACTTTCAGCCATGCTGTCGTCGACGGGTTTCGCTACAAGCCAAAATAAAAGTCGTCAGTTTTCCAGATCTGTGTCCAATTTCCCCAGTTTTTATTTGCATGACATCAATAACTCCGCAGCATATCAAATCACTTCCTCTTGTTTTGCCAAAAAGAAATAACGTTCTTTTAGCAGTTTACGATGAACAAAGAGGAAAGATGAAGGCGCCAAGGGGGACCGGCTGGCTGCTCCTCATTTGTCCTCCTCTACGAAATCAACGGGACTTGTTCAGCGCGGGTTTCTGTCAATGCGTATCGCCTGCAGCGAGTTAATCGGGGTCCCCGTCTGCCGCGGCGTCTTCCGACTGACCACGTGAGGACGACGTCATGGGCTGCTTCCCTGAGAGGAGAGGCGAGTGTCCCGCTCGACAGCGGGAGACAATGGGTCCACTTCATTTACCGCGCAAAAGGAATAATCTTTGAGCAAGTCATCAAATGCTCAGAGGGGTCACAAAAGAATTTTCCATGCCGGGTTGTGTTCTGAGCTCATGTGACGGCGATGGTCCTCAACGGCACAGAGAAATGCTTTGTCTTCGGACTTCAAAAGTCCCCCCCCCCCCCCCCCCCCAAGTGAAATGGCCATGAGATAAAAAACAGCATTCTTCTGACTCGCTGACCAGAAATTGATTTAGGAAAAAGTGTCACCAAAATTCTTTGCATTCCTGCCCTGACAGTAGCTATACGGAGAAAAGGACTCTGACAAATTGTTCCATGTGATTCAATGGCTCCAAAGAGGCGCAGCCCGTTCAACATCTGTGCATTCATATCCTTTTTTACGAGGGCCTTTCACGGGGGGGGGGGGCTCATCCGACATGTCGACAATTAAAAGTGAGTGAAAAGAGAACGCGTCTCACGGTTATGTCACGGCCTGTGTGGGCAGATGACGCTCTGCGGTGGCCATCGCATAACCGCGCCCCTTGTAATCCCGACGCCATGAGGTCGCGCCGGGCAGAGCGGGCCGCGGCCACAGAAGGGGTCCGCAAGTCACGGCGGGATGTGGGTTCGGGGCAGGGGCTGCTCCTGTCAGAACGGTGCTCTGCAATGTGTTTGAGGTCGGACGTGTACAGGATTTAACTGTCAGGGGGGGAAAGAAAAGCTGCTCCTCTCCCGCGTGCAGGATATGAATATGCATATATGAACCTATATGAGTTGGGTTTCGTGTGAGTTTGCACCACTGCGATGAAGGCGGTGGAGAAAAAAACGTGCGTCGATCACCAAACTTGCAGAGAGAAGTACTCCTCCGTGGACGTCTGGACAAAGATTTGTGGGGTAGCCAAGCAAAAGTTTGAGACGTTTTACTCAGAGCCACAAGTGTCAAAATCAGAGGTTCATACCAAAGTCAGAAGGATTCATCGTCTGGGGGGGGGGGGGGGGGGGGGGGCACTCGCAAGTGACTCGCAAAAATTTGAATCCATCAAATAGATACTTTGATCTTGCTAATATTAACCTACTCGCTCGCTGCAGGAGATTTCCTTTCCCCTTGCAGGATCATGTCCAATATGTTTTTCCCTAATAACTGAACAATAAAACCAGATTACGGTTTGGACTTGTGGAGCAAACTGTGGCCTGGTTGTTCGGCTGAACTTCCGCTGCCTCTCACGAGCTTTCGCTGCTGTTCTTGCTGGAATGAGGCTGAAACGCGGTCGAATAAAACAAAAAAGCCACAGAAAATGTAGTCGATTTTTAATAAGAAGTCCAAACATTTGCTTATTCCAGCTTCCATATAGCGGGTAGTTGTTGCTCATCTCTGCCTTGGCTGAAAGTAGACGGAAGAAATCTTGAGGTTTGAAACCGTCGGCTGGACAAAACGTGCAATCTCATGACATCTCTTTGGGATGAAGACAAAGTGTCTTCAGTACTCGCTAATGAGACTAAATGATTAATTCACTAATCAACTTGAGTAATGGCATATTAATTAGTAGCGTGCAGGAACTTTCAGAGACATAGTGTACGTTAACCGTGGTGCGACAGCGCGGATGTTTTTCCACATAATGTGCAACTTTTATCTTGACAATAAGGATTTTAATGCATTCAAATCACCACAATGAGAAACAAAACCGGTTCACAGTTACGAGATGCAAATGTGCATTTCATCCCAAAGCCTCTCGCTGCGAAACACTGTCAGTCACCATGGGAAAATGTGATCCACCCGTTTGAAAGAGGTACCAGATCACGTGTTTTGTGACACTTCACTAGATCTATATTGTCAGAAATGCTGCCTCCCATAATTCCCAGTAAACTAACCATCGCTCCGCCTCTGACGCCCCTGGGGAGCAGATCTGATGGTCCAGTGAAATGAGCAATATGGACGTCAAGGCTTGACAAGTTGTGCAGCTCTGGCAAGAGTCAGCGGGCTTCAACCGACCGCCAGGAACTCCCTGGCTTGTTTGTTTTTTGTTCTTCCTGACAACTGTTGTGTCCGAGACAATCTCCGCTTTAGGTTTTCTGTTCCAACTGCTGTCACATCAATTAATACTGCCTAATGTAATAATAATGAAAGAACATGAAGTTATTTATATCAAAGCGGAGTATTCTCAGCCTGGGGGAGAAGAAAAAAAACTAACTACGGTAATTGACACAATCACATCTTTGTGTAATATTGCAGCGAGGGCCACTGGAAGTTTATTTTTACCTTCAGGGATAAAACGTGTTACATTTTGAATTAGACTAAAATACTTGCGTCCATCATTGAGGAAGAAAAAAATCCTTGTTGATTAATATTCCCATATACAGTACAGCATCTCGTAAACTAAAACTTAACCTTAAAACCGCTTAAACAAGCTTCTTGTTAATTCTTCAAACAAATGTAGGAACGTCTGCATCCACTGGATCTTTTCTCTTTTCCAAACTTTATGTTAAATACATTTTGCTCTTGTTGTATTAAGATGGGTCAGGTTGTTGTATCAAAGGCAAAGTTTTTTGATACAACAAGGTAAAAGTCATCTGTTGTGATAACAGGTCAAGTTTATTGAAAAAAAACTGAAGTGTATGGTTTGTATTATAAGAAGAAAATATGTCATAATATATTGAATAATATCAAGTTATAGCTTGGCAACTTTCCACAGTTGAAAAGGAAACTATTATAATATTTTTGTCCCGTTGGCAGCAACACACTGCAGTAAGAATCACGCTGAAGCGCCTCAATGCTTCCAAATTTTCTTTGTTTAATTGCCAAACTGTATAATTGAAATAAGGTCAGATACAGGCCAAAAAACACGGAGATTATAAAAAGATGAGAGAGGATGATTTAATCAACTGTGACGTAAAAAATTATGACACTGGGTGGATTAACGCCTCATACCGCTGGACTACGGCTGACGAGTGTGTGTGCGTGCGTGCGTGCGTGCGTGCGTGCGTGCGTGCGTGCGTGCGTGCGTGTGCGTGTGTGTGTGTGTGCGTGTGACAGAGAGGCTCCAAGAGGGAGAAAAATGTGGACAAAGAAAACAAGTTAAAAAAATGCAATTAGAAAAAGCGACGTCCTTTTGATCAGTGCAGTGGTTGATTAAAGTATCTGATGGAAGCCAGGCATAACAGAAACATAATCACGGATTTCAGGGACTCCTTCGGCTATCGGAGAGCCATCTCTCATATAACGTAAACCCTCTCCGTATTAAAGAAGACTGGGGACAAAAACAACACATTCCGGAATTACAGGCCCCTTAGACAGAAGCAAATCACAAACATTAAAAAAAACAACGTGAAATTACCTCATTCACTTCCCAAACCCTTTTATAAATGGTATATCTGTCTATTAATCCTGAGAGAGAACAGTTCTCTCATCCTCAGGCTGTGTAAGTACTGTAGTTGTCCATCATTTTACTGTGTTTCAAAATTGAGCCAGGGAAACGGTGCTGATAGAACAGGGACCACTAACCGTATACTGCAAGACTGCATCAATTTCCCATGTTAATAGTAATAATAATAATAATAATAATAATAATAATAATACAGATCTGAAAGGTGTAACATGACCAGAACAAAGATAATCTGATCCTGTTAGCCAAAGGACATGATAACATTTGCAATGAAAAGCAGTGGAGGAGCGATACGAGCCCTGCTCACGAGTTATTCATACTATATTTGTCCTGCCGCAGTTTCCAAAATTATATATTATATTTATATAATTAATGAATGTTCTCCAATTTTGTGTTTTCCGCCGCTGCTTCATTGTGCAGCTGTGTGCAGCACTCCTTGCCTCGCTGTCGCTCGCTCGCTCTCTCTCTGTCTGTCTGTCTGTCTGTCACGGTCACACTGACCATCAGCAGCACCAGGAATGTGTCGGTGTCCCGTTGTAACATCCAATACGTTTTTTTTTAAACTGTCCTCATCAGGCAGGCAGGATTCAGCATTACAACTCAGACGGTACCTCTTTTGTGCGTATTGTTCGCGCTCGCGTGACAGGCGTACATTTGCTCCAAAAGCGCACTTGCACCAAGGCAGGCTGCTATTATAAGGGCAGCGGCGGTAAGAGAGAACACTTCTCTGCAGAGGAAGCGCGTGTTTGAACAACTGCATTTAATCGCACGACTCCTCGATTTATCAGCTACATTAATCTGTCATTACCACTCATGTCGAGCATCAGTCTCTCCTCCTGGGGGCATTTTTTTATGAAAGGTGGGAGCGTAAACAACAAAAAAAATTGATCTCCACTCCCAGTTTTCCTTTTTCTTTATTGTCTTAAACTGTTGATCAGATTCTTAAAGATAAAATCGGACATGTGCCGCTGACTTAAAGGTGTTTATATCCATCTGTCCACCATCTGTACCGTCAGTCCCGGCTGACGCTGGACAAGAGGAGGCAGGTCACCTGTCCGGCCGGAAGCTGTCAATACAATAAAAGTCCGACAAAGTTTAGGTCTTATGGAAAGAATATAGTCCTCCATCTTGAGGATCATACGTCGGCGGCATTACGCTGGGAAAGAAAGAAAAAAAAAATCTACAATCGTACCAACCCATCCCGAAGGAGATCACAGCACATTCTTCCTCAGTGTACCTATGACGACGGACCCTGCAGTCCTCTGGAGACTATGTGTAGCAGAGGCCCTCGTCCGTCTCTGTGTGGCACAGCTGCCTTTCAGGACTTATTTCAAACATTGTCGAGATGCCTTTGACGCAATGTCATTACTCACATTGGCGCACAGTGTCCGCTCTGTTCTTCAGTCATCCACCTCATTATTCCTGCTCCTTCTGCCATGTGACAATTTCAAAGAAGAAGAAACCCCCCCCCCCCCCCCCTCACGTTACATAAGCGAGCGCTCGGTTTCTGGAGTGTGAGAAAAGGGGTCAATGTGGCCCAAAGCACGAAAAAAAATTCATTTCCTCAAACCTAAAACGAGCTCCTCGTTTCAGCACCAGCGTTACCGAGACGTTCTGGGGCGAACAACAGTGCAGTGTTTCCTCCTCGTGGTAATCGAGAGGCACAGAGAGGGATGAGCAAGAAAAAAACAAGGAGAGGAGAGGAAGTGAGAGGAGGCAAATAAGAGAGAGAGAGAGAGGCGACGGGATAAGAAAATTCTATGAGAAAGTAGATCACAAGAATGTTTCTTTTCGCTCGTGCCAGCAGTTCAGGCCACTTCCCCACTGCGGGGAACCTTGTGTTAAATCTGAAAATGGAAAATATGAGGTGCGACCGTGGCCTCGAGATGCTTGGGAGGGTAAACATGGCGTTTTTGCATTCATGCCGTGTGCTTAGTTGAAATGGAACGAGGGTGTTGGACGTGTTTCAAATAAGCTCAGATCGTATCACTTCGTCGTCAGATAAACATGAAGGAAGCGTGTGAGTAAAGTCTTCGAGGCGTCGACGCCCCCCATCGCTGTGACAGGAGGAGTCAGCCTCTGTTCACCAGACACCAAAGGGGATGATGAAGTTAGTGTATAGTAGGTTATTCGTCGTGAATTCAAAAACTGATTCTGTCAGGTGAGGGTTCTCCTGCCATATCCAGTGACAACCACGGTGCATCTGATGTACTACCTGTCGGGTCTAATGGGGATTATAGGGTTTACATACTGTAACTCACTGTGAGTCCTCCACAGTTCGGAGAGGAGCGGACGTTTGGTCGTCACGAAAATTCTGTCGCTCCTTCCACTGCAGCCCACGGGCTCAGCTCAGGACCGTGAGTCACTCAACCGCCATTAAACTCGAACAAGACCTGATTGTTGAGTCAAATATCAGACTTGACCACTGCGCCCACTACAATGAGCCGTCGGAAAGAACGAGACGAGCCGCACAATTTGGAAAAGAAAAACACGCTCACAACCGGGGGCAGGAAACCGCTATGTGATGAATTGGAGACACTGTTGTGTTGTCAACAATTTTGATCATTGATGGACTATTTATTGAAGTCATTTGTTTTAGCAGAATTCATCGATGCAAGCATCTAAAAAAGTATCTTGTAACTTACCATCATCCGTCTTGGACAATGTCCAAAATCATACATGAATTTGGTGTATAAAGGCATATCATATATATGTATGTATACTGTATATTTTTTCTCTGACAAATGTGTTCAGTGTATTCGCCACATGCACACGCAGTAGTCACAGAGAAGCGCACACAAACTAAAAGGCAGAAGTTAACCTCGGCTGGCAAACAGAGAGGGACTGGGTGGACTGGGCCACCAGGAATCACTCATATTGATCCACAGCGTGCAAACGAATGTGCGAGCGCGCGCACACACACACGCACACACACACACACACACACACACACACACACACACACACACACACACACACACACACACACACACACACACACACACACACACACACACACACACACACACACACACACACACACACACACGCACACACACGCGCAGTCAGAGCGCTCAGATTGAATCTCTGCCAGCACAATGCAGCACCGCAGCCATGGGTGTGGCCTCCACAAAAGGGTCTTTTCATCCAATCGTCTGAATGTGATGCTGATGCGAAGACACTGAAGCATCAGGGCGTTTACACTTGCAACTAGTTTTCTACGCTTCTCTTTTTGTGCATTTTTTGCATTCAAAGTTATTAAAAGTCAAATAATGATCAAAACGGTTGACGCCCATTTTTCTATGGAATCATTTCACCGACCGATCATTTTACCGCTCCGCAGGACAAACCGACAACCTAAAGATGTTGTCACATTACATCATAATAACGATACAGTTTATTCCACAACACCAGTAGAAACTAGCCGGAGAGAGAGAGAGAAGAGGAAGACAGATTTTCTTTTCTTTCTATCTGGCATTAAAGGGCTTTTACCGGCTAGCACCAAACATTGACAGGCTCTCGCAGTCTGATGACGTAATCGCTTCCACACAGCAACAAAAAAACCCAAAACCCTTCACATGCCACGCTTCCACATCCATGTCCTGTTCGCTCAAAATGTTTATTTCAGCGGCTGGGCCGGGGGATAATGTCAGCTTCAAGAGTGGCTGTGGACTTCAGAAAGGGGATGAGTGAGCCCGTCGCACACCGGTGACTTTTACCGGTCACCGTGTGTGAATGTGTCAACGGAGCGCAAACCCGGGAAATGGGATTCAGATCCCGACGCACGCGGTGGTACGGTGGCCTCGCGGTGAGAGGTTGTGTTGAAAGGGACTCAGGCAAGAACCACTCTGGGCAGTGGCTGATTTCTCACGCTACCAGTCATTAAATAAACCCTGGGAAGACTCGAAGTAAACATACACTGTGTTTATAGTCTGTAAAACCGAACTACTATATAAATACAATTAACACCACTAACTACTCCAAAATAAGCGTTCATCAATCAACTCCTCTCTGGCAGCAACCCAAATTGAATACGATGATGTGCTTGTCGTATTTGTGAACCCTGCATGTATATACAGTACCGCACAAAGGTTTTAGGCTTTCAGATGTTTTGATTAATCATTCATCACCTGATAGCATGACGGAGGCATCTGATTGGCCCCAAATTCCCCCCCTGCAGCATGAGAACGACCCCAGACGAAAGCTGTTGAACTTCGCAAAATGTTCTGGAAAATTGGGTCCAAACATCTTCCACAGTTTGCCGCTCACGTGTGAAAAACGCAGCAGGAGACGGACATGTTCACAACAGCAGGGGAATATCTGGATGAAAAAGGCGAGCTGCGAATCTTGCTGAAATGTTCCTGCTGTATTCTGGCATGGGCTCACTCCCTGTAACTCTCTTGAAGTGGCTGAGGGTCAACAATCACTGCCACTCGCTCCCGGGAAAGGATTCGGCAGCAGAGGGAAAAAATGACATATGGCACCTTTAAAGGAAAAGAGTGACCACATGAAATATAGATTAAATAGTTTAGTTTTTTTCCCGTTTACAGCTCTTTGCATGAATCTAACTTGTGATTAAAAACTACAAATCACAGTCCTCCCTTTACCTTTAGTGACTAAAAACCATCGCACAGTAAGTTTTTTGTCGATAAACAATCAAAAAATACAGAACACCTATCAGTGAAAAAAACCCATACTGAATTGCAATGCAACTGTATGCAGCTCGTCAACGCCACAGACGTGTCATATTGTCGGCGGCGGGGGGCAGATTTGGTGGCATTTCAAGTCAGCACTCAGATAATGACTGGGGGTTGAGTGACCTGAGTCAATTTGCCCGCGCGCATAGGATGTGTTTGACAAGCGCTAAGTAAATGTGCTCAGCCATTAGGAAAACAGGCCTATCTTTCAGAGCAAACACTAATCCCACTCACTCCAGAAGCCTGTGTCAATACGCAGTTTCTCAGCGCCGGCAAGTTGCCTGGATAACCTGCCGCCGCTTCAGCCGTATTATCTCCCCTCTGCTACTTTGACAGCTTTCATCATGTGAGTTGCAATAGTGGAGGAAATACTCTGATCCCTCACAACAAGTGAGAGGCCTTCATCTAAAATCCAGCCGCAGTAAAATCCCCTATAGGCGAGTATCATCAGCTGAAAGTATGAAAAGTAAAAAATAATGCTTGCGCGGGAAAATGTCCCCCGGGATCGATGCATCATCATATTGGAGGGTTTCGGGTTTGTAATATGCATGGATCAGTGTGTATGTATCATTTTACTGTTGCTGCTCAAGGTCGAGCAGGACACAAGGGGACGGGTGTCTTACTTTTTGAAATATTGGATCATTTGAAAGGTTATTAACATGAAACATTTGAGATGTTAAGAGGAAAATGTCTCTTCGGTGAATACCAAGTATTATTTATTCAATGTATGAGGTGATTGCTTTGCGCGATGGTTTGCAGGGTTGGAATATTTGTACCCGTGTTATGTCTTCGATCTGATCTATTGATTGTAACGATGGGATTCAGCCAGTTTTTTAACAATTTATTGCGCCTGCACTCTTTTCTACAAGTAAGAAAGAGGTACATTGCTCCACATGTCAACCAAGTGTGCGTGTGAGTGTGTGTGTGTGTGTGTGTGTGTGTGTCTGTGTGTGTGTGTGACCAATCATAAATGAAGTTCATTTTCCTGTTTTCTGAACAGGAGAAGTGAAATGGACTGACATTAAGATGTGAGTCCGGGCGGATCAAGATGAACGACGTGCGTGTAACGGAGCAGTAGCAGGCACCTTCAGATAACCCCCCCCCCCCCCCGTCGCTTGGCACCGCGCCCCCTCACATAGTTCTGTTTTGTGCTCGTGACGTTGTCCCGGGGTGAGTGTGGAGGTGTGTGGAGGTGTTGCATGAGGGTTCACAGGGTGGATTTTTGGAGTGGTGACGGATCTCTGGACCGGCAGAGAGAAACCCCTCTACTAGTCTTCTGCACTCCGACTCTGAGAGTGTGAAGTGTTGTCGTCGTCCGAGCATCAGTGAAAACCATGCACGCGCAAAAAAACAAAACCCACTGGGTGTAATGATGTATTTCATCATGTCCTATGCGCAAGATCGCCGCCTTAGCTGTAATTCCGTACAGCCACGGAAGAAAATGAGCAGCAGTTCCTCTCAACACTCGTCTCAGAAGACCCGGAGACGCTCACCGCAACGCGCGAGCAGAGCAAAAGACAGACATGAGCAGAAGGAGAACTGCGAGAGGGCGCAGAGGGAAACGTCCCTGATACTGGCCGCCATGCAGTAAAATGGAATGTTATAGTGAGGGGGAGTGAGCGATGGGGCGGGGGGGGGGGGCACGATGTCCTGGAAAAACATGCTGTCCCATCCCGATCCGCGGTGTTCAGACGCAGGGAAATTCTGCAAAGTACAAAGACTAAAATATCTACAGTGTTGTCTCAAATCCATATGAATGAGATATTTCCTTACTTTAAGGGAGAATGAGCCCAGAGCAGAGATTAAACTATCGTTCATGTTATCGATTCTGATAACTGATTTCTTTTCAAGTAGAAATGCCAAGGATTGCCTTCATATCCAGGCGGTCATCCGTTAAGTGTGTGCTGCGTCTCTTTGTATGGGGGGTGCAGCGTGATCATTTCATCAATATGTCAAAGGTTGATCTTCAAAATGTGGGAAAATGGTGAAAATTGCGACTTCCTAAGGCCCCAACGAGATGTCTTCAAATGTCTTGCTAACAATTCAAAACTCAAATATATTCAATTGCCTATCAAATCAGACTGTGGAAATCATAAATCACATGGAAAAACTAATAAATCGTCAGTATTTGCACTTAAAAAATGTGGGGTGGGAAAAAACACTGACAAAATGCCCAAAACCACATGGTAAACGAGGTGTGTCGAAGACGAAATAAATACAACATTTTTAAAAAAACTCACAGTTCCTCAAATGAACTCTCGGCTACAGAGAGGATTACTCAGGCCGCAGAAACGTAAACCTCCGTCTCTTCGCACGTTCATAACCCCGACACAGGCCGCTCACACTGACGCTGCGAAAGCTGTTGCTAATTGTACGCAGAGATAAGACAAGTGCTGGGACGGGCCCGCGGCGTTCCCACTCCCCGGAGTCCAGGCAGCGAGCCAACTGCACGCCGGTCGAGAGCGGAGGATCGCAGCACGAGCGGGATGGTCGACGCGCCTTCTGCTGACCTTCTTCTGTGGGGAATTGGAAACAAAAGGTGACACCCGAACAGGTCCGAGGGATTATAATCCTGTTGCTCGTGTCAAAAGGCATCCGGATTATATTCCGCTATCCAGTGAGAAAATCATGAGCAGACATAACAGATGAAAAGGGGGAAAATAATCCGGCCATTTTGCTTATGTTACTCTGTTATCTTCCACATGAACTAGTTCCAAATATTAATATCTCTGCGGTTGGCTTGCCTAGATAAATTTGTAAACACGTGCCTGAAGTTGGGGAAGTGGGCTTGAGAAGCAGAATGTCTGTCTCGCCGTGGCCTAACGTTCAAAAATATCACTACGTCGAGAGACTTTCCATCAACACTGTCAGTGCTGTTTGAGTGGCGGGAGCTCGTGCGCTCGGTAACGGAGATTATCGATGAATTCATCTGTTCATCGAGGAATACCAGGAAGCAAGGAACAGATGTGAGGCTAAAGAGGAGGGGGACGGACCTTGGAAGGAAACGTAAATAGTCAAAATTCCTCGATTACAGCTGCATTTGCCTCGTGTGTGTGTGTGTGTGTGTGTGTGTGTTTGTCGAATCGCCAAAATGTTAAACCTTCATCATTTCACTCTCTTTCATTCGGAGTTGTGTTTCCGTACACCTGTCAGAAGCAGTTTCCATATGCAATGTAATATACTGCTCCACTTTGCTCACCAGTTGGTGCTGAGCAGCAAGTGCACGGGGACTTTTTGGAGACTGAACCGAGAGAGTGAGGTCGACGTCAGAGCTGCGACTCACCATGAAGCCCCGAGGAAGCCGAGCGCAGCTGCAGGCTGTAGCCGATAATTCTCTGCGGTGATCGTGACCATAATCGAATTATGTTGCCTCAACATTTGGTCCATTGTCGTTGTAAGACAACGATTAGACGCTTTTTTACGAAAAAAAAACAGCCGCTTCGTGGTGAAAAAGGGGGGTGTGTGTTTTTAAATAAGCCACATAGTAAAACGGGCTTCCACAAAAAAGGAATGATTGTTTTCATTATTAAAAAAAAAAGTATAATTTAAAAAAATAGGTATATAATTTATACATAACATAATTAACTTTTCTACCTCCGAATTTTTTATAATTTATACTTCTTTTTTTTTTTACACACGTACATAAGCTGCTTTTCATAAGCTCACTTCAGAGTGAGCCCATGAAAATGTGAGAATATACGCCCGGAAAATTGGTGGAAATTTCCCAGCGAGCGAGTGGACGTGTTGATGACTGTAAACAGAAATCATCGTCATGTCCTGCAGGCTCTGCCCAGGTGCCACAAAATGTTCTGGAAATGTTGGTGTGGACGCCATCTGCTGCGTTGGTCATCTGTGATGACTGGTAAAGCTTAATGGGTTACACCAGCGACTTTGGTACAGAAGACGCGAAGTTCGATATCCGGTCCAGTTTTGGGCCCTTAGGCAAGGCCCCTTAATGCTTCCTGCTTTCCTCTGACATGTAACTGATTATTGTAAGTCACTATGGACTACAGCGTAAGCAAAATGAAGGTAATGTAAAAAGGCAAACTCTGGAAAATGTCCAAACCAGAGTTCATGCCCGTAAACATAACAGTGTAATACATTAGCCATATGACATATAACTCTGCCATATAACTGTGTAGAAATCGGTCTCCTGTTGTGACAAATACTGTTCATGCACCCAGTGAGGAACATGAGCTCCGGTTAACCTCTAACTTCAGCTGGCAGATCAACCTCTATGTGTTTTTGTGTGCATATCTGTGCGTGTGTGTGTGTGTGTGTGTGTGTGTGTGTGTGTGTGTGTGTGTGTGCGTGAACTCTCCGTCATTGGCCAAACACCGCGGTCATGTTGGCAGAGCAAAGCTCTGTCCACACGGCTAGCCATGTTGGCCCAAAGTCGGAACAGGTGGGCTTATCGGCAACACGCTCACACCGTATGTAGGCCACGTGTCAGGCATTAGCCAGCCCGGCCGGCCGGCGCGCTGCAGGCGGGTCGGTGCGGCCAGGTGAAGGGGGGCGTGACTTAGCACAGTCACTACATTGACGCCCGGCCATGTGGTCAGGGCAGAAAGGAGGTCAATCCAATTAGTTAGATACATCGGGACCGGGTCCAAATCCCACCGCGCCGCATCCCTTGTCTCAAGATACACACAGATGTGTTACACTGCATTTATGTGTCGTACAAATACATGTGTTTTTATATACGCCTTGAACCCTCATCTAATAATAAATACTCTTATGGCAAACATTGGGTGGAATTAAGTGGTTAATTATTTAATCCGAAAAGCTGCGCTGCCCCATTGTTTGACCTCACTAAGTGAGCTATTGGTAATTTAGCATGGGACTTCACGTCACTGCCCTCGGCACAGTCATATTCTTAAAGGTGCCGCGTGGTGTTTACGTGTGTGGTCACTACATTTAAGTTCAATTTTGGGGATATTTTGAAACCTGCCTGGTTCACGGCGACGTCTGCTGGTCCACGACCAGCGGCAACTTGCATTGATTTAATTTCAACCAAAGAGCGATAGGAGGTCGAACAGTGTCGCTATTATAAAAACAAGTGGAGGGGAAATGAACTGAGTGAACGACATCAGGGGGGATTTCTGCTTCGTGCAGAACATTGTCCTTCGTAAACCGGCGGTTTGTTGTTGCCTTTCAGTCGCGCTCCTTCAACGCCTTTGAGCCTGAGGTCAGTGTTTACCGAGCAGAAGACGTGACGTCTGGAAGACGGTGGCCGTTAAAGGCTTTATGATGGAAGGGGAACTATATGTCGCGCGCAAACCGCGACGCCCCCTCGGAGCCATTGTTCTGGACGGTTGATGAGTCATTCATATCGCGGCAGGCAACTTTCCCAGAGCGCAGCCATGTATTCTTAGCGTCGCACTTATCTGCTTTACTCGGAAGTGCCGGTGGAGATGGACCGATATAGTAAAAAGGGGCAACAGAGGAAGAGAGAGACGATAGTGGCACCTGACCTGATACCGCTCTACATTTCCTGGCGTGATAACACGTATCGGATGAACAAAAGTCGAATCTTATCTTGGGTACGGCTGTCACGTCTGGGGGCCGAAATTAACTGCCAACTCTCCTCGACTTGGCACAAACAAATCCGGGACAAACTACCGGGAAATGTGCGCCGACTGCGCGCGCGTCCGGACGGGAGGGTCTTTTCCCCGGGCGACTTGCTCTGCGGTGACATCCCACGTGTTCCCGGCTCCCTTCCAGATGTGAGCACTTTTCACGTTTGGGTTTTATTACACCACATCTGGACACACGGAAAGCACAAGATGACCACAAACACAACCACCCCCCCCCCCACCACCACTGACACACATGAGGATGGGAAAAAAAAATGGCGGAGGAATGGACTGAGCGTTCAGAAGGGAGGGAGGGAGGGAGGGAGGGGGTGGTTGCACATTTTAACCGTTAACTCGTCTTTGTTTCGGAGGCGAAACAGATTCATTTACAGAAGATTTCAAAATGCATTATTTTGAGACCCCGCAAAAAAAGCGAAAGACACTTTCAAAGCATCAAACCAAGACTTTCTGTTCTCGATCTCCTCTTTTTGTTGTTGTTGTTGTTGTTGTTGCCATTCCTGCAGGGAAGAGAGCGGCGGGGAGGGAGAGGTGAACATGACTGAGCGTCCACCACAGAACAGGTCAGGGACAAACACGTCCGCTCCTCCGCAGAAAATCGGACGAGGATTCTTTTGGTGAGGGGGGATGAGACCGCTGCGGATGGACGAAGTCACGGCAACAGAATGGAGGGCAGACAGTGTGTGTGAGTGTGTGTGTGTGTGTGTGTGTGTGTGTGTGTGTGTGTGTGTGTGTGTGTGCATCTTAATGAGGACACGAAAGAGGACACTAAAAATTCACAATTTCTTTGCCACTTCGAGGAATTTGCTGAGCATTATTCATTTCCTCATGTTTTATACATAATGTTAAAGTGCTGAATGCCCACGTTAACCATGGCCACAGTTTCAAATCATGAGGTAAACACATGTTAGAAATGATCCCTGTGAGACTCTGAACACAAGCTCTCCAAAGTTTCTTTTGGAACTTATTGTTTTCATTTACACGGCTGATTATCAAAACACAAAACAGTCAACTCGAATTATATTAAAGGCTTTTTAATGTACTGCAGAACACAAATAACCAACAGGGTCGTCCAATGACAGCAGAGTGACATCTCCCTCGTGTTCCCTGACACCAAACAAATGAATCTGTTCAACTTCAGGTTAATGAGACAGTTGAACAAACTCCATTCATGTGTGCGTCACCAATGGAAGTATGTTTCCTTTCAAGTCGCAGAGCAGTTTTCTTTTTTCTCTGCGTTTTTCGGAGGGGGCCTTTCAATGGGAAAGGGTTGATAACACAGATGTGTGTGTTATGCTGTCAAGAGTCGGCACCATCACACGTCAGACCCGAATAAAGCCTCTTCTGTCCGTCTCGTGTCCGAGTGACACTGCGGTGCAGGTGTTGTCGGGGGCGGTGGGGGGCAGCGGGTCCAGTCGGACCGAGTGTGTTTGTGCGTCGGGGCACGATGCCGACGAGGCACCTGCAAACTCCAGCAACGCCCCGGCATGAATAAAGAGCCTGTGAGGGGACATCTGCTGCCGACCACGGACTAGTTGACTTCAGAAATTGTGAATGAGGCACGAGGCGGAGCAGATTCTCATTACATATATTTAATATATCCTCGCACACGTGAGGCCGCAACTAATAATCGTTTCCCATTACTGATTAACTCGCGGATTATTCGTTTGTTTTTTTCAAATAATCAATTACTTGTCGAGTGTGTGGAACATTAAACAGCAAGAACTATTTCCAGCACGGCTTCCTGTTGTGTTTGCGAAACACAAAGACGTTCAGTGTGGCGTATCATGTGAGAAGCCGTTTCATTTTTTCACATTTAATGACTGAAAATACCCTCCGTCATGAATCAACAGTCTGCGAGGGGACGTCTGTTGTCGACCACGATTAAAGTTTCTCCGTGACTGGACTTTTTGCGGATTAATCGCTTCGGGCTTTAAGCTGATGTTCTGTTCAGTGAGCAATGAATGTGGCGTAAACATCGGAAAAACTTCTGTCACCTCTTCGCCTTGCGGAGGGTAAAAAAAGAACCGACTGGAGGATGACGCAAAAAGGCCCCGATTGCCCTTTTCGACCTGCACAACACAACCTACGATGTCACGAAGTCGAAACGCGCGGTTTCACTCGGACCCCGTTGAGACTGGTGTGGCTCCGGCAAATCTGTCGGTGACCTCTGACCTCGGGCTGTTACAGCCAGAGTAAGAGGCTGGGGTTTATCAACACTCCGCCGCCCTCTGCTTGATATTTTCTTTTTCTTTTTGACAACGCAGGAACAGCGTGTTCCCGCTCTTCCCCGGGTCCTCGCGTACTGTATACAGTTTCAGAGAACAAAAAGAGGAGCTCGGCACCAGAGTGGCCGGATAAACAAACGGTGAAAGGCAGCAGCCGGAGCGGGTGGCGTTCTTCATCGCTCAGCGCCGCCAGATGCCGTTAGTCGTAACGCCGGTGTTACAAAGTCTTCAATTGCGACTTGTGGGTCGCCGCGTTTTAGAAGTGACGAAATGAAACTAGCTCAAGTCTGACTTTTTTTTTTTTCAAGGAGAGTAACACCTGCTATGAAGAATATACTGTAGGCTGCTGCTTGACTTTGTCAGACACCCATCAAAGTTGTGAGCATCGATATGGATTCTGAAATAAGTTATGAATAAGAGTCATTCATGAGTAATTTTACATGGCAGTGATGTGTCATATGGTTGTGTTTGTCCGTGTATACATTTGTGAGAGCCGTCACCACTTTTGTAATAACAAACACTTCTATCACTGTTGCTATGTTTTGAACGAGTCAATTCCATTTTGATTTTGTAACGTCTCCTCCGAGTTCCCAACTACATCAAATCATTTAACTTACAAAAGCCAAAGTCCCGTCAGTTTCCACTGACTAATTCCACCATGGAAGGTGAAGAAAGCCCCGAGTGACTCATTCACTTCCTGAGGTTCAGCTTTTAGGAGTCTGACTAATGAGAATCATGAGGCCAATGGAGCGGAGGAAGGTCAAGGTCATCAGGATGAGTTAAGGATCATAACTCATCAATGCAAATATCTTAGACACCGTCACAAACTACAACATTTATTTATTTTTTAATTAGAGATCAGGACCTCGGTTGTTTTTTTTTCAATAAAGGGAGAAAGTTAATAAACTGAGATGTCTCAACAAGAAGTTCATTGAGCGACACAAATCCAAATCACATTTGTAGCAAGAAGCCTCGGAGAGTGTAACCCCCCCAAAACTCCCATCTCCATCTGGCCTACAGGACTTTTGAGAGGTTGTGTATTTGTGAAGATATCACTCAAAATGTTAGGTTTTAAAATATGACTCAAAATGACAAAAGTTTTGCATCTCAAATACTTCAAAAGGTTTCAAAATGGAGTCACCTGTAACCATGCCTGAGGTGTAGAAACTGCCATAAAAATTCATCCATAACATTTTTGAGTAATCCTGCTAACAAAGAAACAATAACAAAAAAAATGTTTAAAAAGACAAAACCGAAACCAAATAATCTCCGGAAATCCAGCTCCTAAACAGAGACTCTCATGTATGAGACGTGTGGTCCACTCTCCACGTCCGTATGAGAACGTATTTTTCTCCTCATTATTTCTGCTTTTCGCAGCCTTCTCCAAAAATAATTCCCCTTTAGCCTGGATTAAACATCAAAGCTCGACAAATGAGGATCAGACATGTTATGCTGTAATAACAGCAGGGCAGCGTGAGTGACAGAGCCTGGACGCGAGGTCAGTGCTCCAGCTCCCCAGTGGCAACGCTAATCCAAGCAACAAGGTTGAAGATCACACATAGACAGTTAATAAAACAAATGAAGGGGTTACACTTAAAAAAAAAACAGCACTCGTGTTCCCTCGACCATCGGGGACAAACCCTGGGCAGACGACTCTAAGCGTATGGCTCGACATTACATAATCCTCAAGCCGGGGCGAGGAGGGTAATTGCTCAATAACTAATGCAGCTGCCCGTCAACTGCAGGGCGACAACAACGCGCCGTGGTAAACTGCTTGTGCAAGTTGTGCAACGTACTCCATATGACTCACGTCCTTACACCTCGCACGTTACTCAACCGGGGGGAGGGGATGGAAGCCCGTAGGCCGAGCCCGAGCCCGTAGGCCGAGCCCGTAGGCCGAGCCCCGAGCCTTCACACTGGTCAGTTTTATACTCTTCGCCCTAGTTTCACCTCAACAAAACAAACTGCCACTGTAACTGTACACTCGGCCGAGGGCCACCGCTCACGAACGGCGCTCCATCATTCCCTCTCATCTCGTCCACCCCTGCCTGAGAGAAAACAACACTTTCAGGGCACAGTAAATCTCGCCTGACCCCGCCCGGCTGGGGGAGATCACGTAACGCACACTAATCCCACTCAGTATTAGCGGGGGCTCTGGGGAGACGGTATTAAATGTGCGAGCGAGCGAGCGAGCGCGTGTTGCGTGAGTGCGTCGAGGTGGCAGGGGGAAGGAGATGCTGAGGGGGGGAAACGGCTGACACTGGGTCGACTCAAGCCGGGGGTGTTTCTGTCGGCCCGGGAACACGGAGGAGCACCACGGGAGCCCCAGCGCTCACCGGGCCGACGGGATCTGCCGGTCCCTTGTGCACCAAAAAAATATATGTATTCGTGGGAGAAAAAAAAACGGATACACTGCACATTAAAAAAAAGTACAGGAGAACACAAATACGACTGCTTTATGATTTTTGGCTGATTTTCCACCGGCCTCCTGGTGAAAGACGTGTAGGTGTAGTGCGTGACCCCCTGTTGCCCTGCGTCAGTCACACGAACTCACAATGACCACAAGACTCCCGATCACGAGACGACTTCTTCGTGAGATGTGAATTTCCCCGGCGCGGGATGAATAAAGTTGTGCTCTCTTCTATTCTATTCATGTAGTGTGCACTGCGCAGCAATCCAACAACAAAGGGGTGTAGTCTGAACCTGGCATTAGAGAACTACACAAATAAATGGGGGGAAAAAAACAGAAGCTTAATGGATCTGGGTTGGAACCTCGCGGGCCTTCTGTGTACAGTTTGTATGATCACTCTGTGCCTGCATTGGTTTTCTTTCTTTTTAGAGACTTTAAATTGAGACCTTAAATTGCCCGTAGCTGTGAATGTGAGCATGGAGGGTTTTTTTGTCTCTGCGTGTTGCCCCTGTGATGGACCGGCGAGCTGTCCAAATGATAAAGGAGGTGATGAAGCTTCCTAAAAGCAACTGTACAGTCTGTGTTCATCGTAAATCACAAGTTAAGTGTAATGACCGAGAGCAGCCAAGTCTCCGTCCTTCGATGTCTCCGTACATTGTTCATCGGGTGTGTGAGTGAAAATTAAAGTGGGTAGCAGCAGCAACATTACCTTCAGTTCAGGGGCCTTGAAGTGCCCCTGAAACATCCCCCCTGACACACACACACACACACACACACACACACACACACACCCCCCCCCCCCCCCCCCCCCCCATTAACTTGGCTAATGCCCCCTGACGCCTCCCTGCTCTTTGGAAGAGAAAACCCCCGACGATGCACCGTCAGACGGACCTCACACTCTCCTCTCTTGACCCAGGGGAGAGCACAACACAGCTGAGCTCATATTAAGCCGTCACTTCGCCCTCGCATGTAAAAACAGATGACTGTGCTTCCTGAGCGGAGTCTTTGTTTTCATCGGTGTGAGGGTTGAACCAAGACTGAGTCCGATCCAACCATCCGGTCGCTTTCTTGGCGCTCATCCGGGGTCGGGTCGCGGTGGCAGCGGGTCAGGCTGAGTCGTCCACGCGTCCCTCACCGCAGCAACGCTTTCCAGCTCCTCCTGGGGGAACCCGAATCGTTCCCAGGCCAGATGAGACTTCATAATCCCTTCAGCGTGTTCTGGGTCTATCCCCTAGGAGCACCAAGACTGGATCCTTCCTAAAATAGCATTATTGCTTTGAATTGGTTTCATAAAAATGACCCGACTTTAAATCCTGACTCGTTTTTATTCCATAAATCACCTCTACTCGAAATTTGATGTGTGGATCAGTGTGTCCTGTAGCAATTTGGGCTTTTTTGATACCAGCGAGGAGTATTTACAACAATGGTTCAGGACTAGAATAGAACTAGTGACATAGATTTTTTATAATCCCGCATAATTCCCATTATTGAATTAAACACGGTCTGTCTTGGTTACAAATATTTGCTTATGTTATGTTTTCTCATGAACTTAATATCTCTGTGTTTTGGACTTTTCAATCAGACAAAAAAAATCTATTTGAAGGTTGGATCGACCTGGTTTCTTTTCTTTTTTTTAATACAAAGCATCTATTAAGTAGGGCAGCTGTGGTGAAGGTTGGCGGTTCGATCCCAGCTTCCGCCAGTCCACATGCCGTTGTGTCCTTGGGCAAGACACTTAACCCTAACTTGCCTCTGACGGCTCTTCCGACGGTGTATGAATGTGACAGAAACATACGCGGTAAATAGCAGCGCTGCGTGACCGTGTGTGAATGGGTGAATGTGACTTTCCTGTAAAGCTCTTTATGACTAGAAAAGCGCCGTATAAATACAGTCCATTTATAAATACAGTCCATTTAAGAAAGTAATCGGTACATGAATCTATGATTAAAAAAATTGTTTTTAAAGATATGTCACAGGAAGCTAAAGAGAGGAAGTGTGTTAGTGATCTCAGCAGTCATTTCCCAGAAACAAGGGACACTGATGTCTGCACTAACCTACTCATTACCGATGAGCTCCGTGGGACGAACGCAGGCGCAAATGGGCTTTAATTGTAACGCTGCTCCGCGGCCGATGTCAGTCTTCCTCATCATTATGCGTGTTTATGCAGCAGGCCGCTCTGAAACGCAGTCCTAACGTCTACTGTACAGGAGGAAACTAAAGGAGAGTGTCATGCGTTGCTCGCGAGAGAATGAGTCAAAACCTCCAGCGGACCACGTTCAACGCAAACAGTGAAATTCCCCAGGGGAACTATGTGGTCATAGGAATTTCGGGCTCGACATCAATTTCATGTCGTATCTGGCACAAGAAGGCAAACAACGTCAGGAATGACGGACAGCAGATAAGAGCTACGCCAACAATGGAAGCATTCTTGGTATTTCACGTACGTTTGTATTCGTCTTCATTCAGCAGGGGTCGATTCAAGTCCACAGGTGTTGAAGGGGGAAGGTAAATGAAGCATCCCTCGATCCCCCCGTCAAACTCTTTAATAGCGCTTTGTCACTGACAGCGCTGTGACATGGTTTATGTTTCCATCTCATTCAAGCTGAGGTTTGTTAATTGGAGCACTTGAGCGACGGGGCTTGATCTTGACACCCGACTGCAGCTGTTGGCTGGTTTCCAGAAAAACTGAAACTCTTGTAAGGGATATCCTCTATCAAGAGTTTGGAGGGGTGAAGAAAAACCGCCTCTCCCCATAACGCTCAAGGCCTCGGGCTGAGTCACTAAGACCTGGGAAGTGTCGAGGAAAGGGAATATGATGTATATATGCCGCAGGTCACTGGAATTAAGCGAGACACTACGCCACAAGACGGGTGACTCAGTGACCCGGCAGTAAAACCTGCAGGTTACACGGGTGAGAAGAATAAGCGGGATTTCTCCTCAAACCTTGTAATGGATGATTTCTTGAAGTCTGGTAAAGTTTTAGTAAAGTTTAATATACGCGTCATAGACTCATCAGCTCTACCTCATAATGTCTTGTCAAAAGCGTTCCTAAAAGCTGAAAAATTGTAATTCCACAATTCAACAAAACTACGCTCTAAAACGCGGCCAAGTGCTGAAAAGTCCTGTAGTTTCTCTCTTAGCTTTTGGTTGATTTTTGCCTTTTAATTCACAAATTGATGAAGCATAACCCCGAGATATGGTTTCGTTTTTTTTATTCCCTGCATTCCTTTGAGGACATCGAGCGAACATGGCCAAAACACGACTGTTCCATATGCGCGACTGCATGTTGAATAATCGTAACCATGACAACCGAGGTCCTCACTCCTATGGGAGGGAGGGGACACACAAACTACTGTATATGATCAGTCGGGTTGTTGATTCATCGTCCATGTCAAAACGTTGTGGCAGCATTACCCACAATTCAACTTGACTCAACAGAGGTTTGGGTGCGTTATGCTGTAAACCTTGAGGATTTTTTCCTTTTAAGACTTGTCTTCTTCAGACCCATCCAACAATGGATCAAGTGACATTACTTGCGGACATCTATCAGACGTTTACCATCTGCAGTAATCCTCCCCAAGACCTGGGACAAAAAAGACGTCGGTGTGTAAAATAAGAGCCAACTTAGGCACAGCCCTTAAAAATCAATGGCTCATGTCAGAGGTCAAGTTTAAATTCAATGACCATAGATTCCAGGGGAATCTTTGTCAAGAATGACAGATTGTATTCTCCCTTTCCTGCTCCTCTGCTCTTCCTGAATGAAGAGCTTTAAAAGAAATGAAGATCAAGTGATTCGATGAGGTAATGCCGGCCTCCTCCTCGCCTCTATCTCGCTCTGCAGTAGCGCCGCGGCTTTCGTCTTGGCATCACTCACCAGCAGGCAGATACGCAATCTCACTGTGCAAACAATTAAAGGCTGCTCCTCTGCACTCGGAACTACTCAGCTCGTGCTGCTGTGTTGAGGATTAAACCAATATGCTTACACATTAACCCTAGAGACACGTCGATGAATGGCATTCCTGAGCGCCGTGTTTGCTCGACCCCGGGCAATAAAAAACGCTACTTGTTGGAAGAGGTTTGTGCCCGCCTTGCTGGTTACCTTTGAACTAGGCTTCTGAAAGCTGCCCGTTTCAACTTGACATTGATGCCAAGAAACCTTTCGTGCTCATTTGTATTCGTCCAATCATGGCCGAACATATGCAGAAGAACAAATACCGGACAACAAGTTTGCATTTCAGTGAGCGCCGCCCAATTCTTTCTAAGTGAATCACGTGTAAACAGCTGTCTAAGAACGTGACGGTGAGCGGTGCAACCCCAATCTGAGGTACATCGACACTCTTGACATTATGACACAAGTATTTGCCTGCCTGACTGGCAGGATTGTGTGTACAGTTGGAGGAGTGTTATGTAACCTCTAAGAACTCAGTTGATGTTGAAGACAAATGTGAAAAAAACAAAACAATGTGTGGTTGTAAACTTGTCAAGAGACTCTTGACTGGTGTAGATTCAAGTGACAGGTCCCTGAACGAGGAAAGAATATGAGAGGAATGTCTTGAGTGATATGAAAACAACCAGCTTCCCTCACAACCTTCAGCTGGGCCTCCACAGTGTCTGCCTTGAGACAATCTTTCCACTGTGCTGAGTGAAAAAAAAAAAAAAAAAAAAAAAAAAAGAAGAGGTCATAATCACAAAAACAAGAATCTGCAAATGCAACCGGTGATAGGCCACTGGCTCCTACTTGCTAATAGAGAGCTCCTCTGTGCACGGCATAATCCCCACACAGCTGGACCCAAAGTGCAATAAACCTCTGAATGGGGGCAGACAAAACTCAGGGCGTTGGGTAACCAATCACAAGAGCCACACAGAAGCAGGAGTACATCCGTTCATGCAGGAAAAAACTGTTGAAACTATGAACATGGGGGGGGGGAATTCCACGATGAACACATCAGCCCACACATATTGGTGTAACCTGAATGTCTACAGATGTAATCTAATCTTTTAACTCATGTCGAACGCGCCTCGAGTCAAGCATGATCTCATTTTGCACGCACATCAAAAACTTAAAGCCGTGCTGCCGTTGTGCTCCGGCCGTCGTCGCTCCACAGTCAAGTGTAAATCAAGCCACGGCTCTCGCAAAGTGCGATGTTTGTGCGCGTCTTTCTTTTTCTCAAGTCTCACGTCTGACTTGAAGCCAAGTCTCTAGGCTCAAGTGCACACTTTCATCATTCCGCGCTATTGAATCGCAGAATGTTTTTTTTGTCTTACCTCTAATACTGGTCCTGCCCCCAAGATGATCTGCTCCACTCCACTGGCGAACCCCTTCTGGCTGAGAGCAGTCAGGTGATGGATAAGAAAGTTTGTGCTTTGCGTCTTCCCAGAGCCGCTCTCCCCAGATATAACGATGCACTGATTCCTGCGTCTCTGCAGCATGGTGTGGTAGGCCACGTCCGCCACCGCGTATATGTGTGGCTCCAGATCTCCCAGCGTATGATTATCATACATCTTCACGTACTTGGGGTTGTAGATGGGCAGGAACTTGAAGGGGTTGATGACGATGAGGATGCTTCCGACGTAGGTGTAGATCTTTTCCTGCTGGAAGCGCGAGCGCAGGTTGTCCAGCAGCGAGCGCTCGTTGAGCTCCGGCAGGCGGCACAGATCTGCGTGGTCACCCTGAGATTCAGGCTGCGGCAGCAGTCCGCGCTCCACCATGCGCCGGCGCTCCTCTGTGATCTGCAGCCACATTTGGAGGCTGCCGCCATAGTGAATCGAACCGTCTAGGTTCTTCTGCCGTAGAAGGAAGCGGTAATCGTCGCCGCCGGACAGTGAGCGGTGCTCCAGTGCCACGCGGGGCCAGAGCATCATCCTCTGCACAGGACAGTCGCTGGGGTTCAGGATCCATTCTTCTCCGCCAAACTCCTTCACCTCAGCCAGAACGTAACACTTGGTGCGGTCGAGGTGGAGGCGTCCGATGACGTGTTCGATGGCCTCAGCGGCGGTGGTGGTCTTGCGGGCACTGATCGGGCAGTAGATGGTGCCCTCGGCCAGGGGGCCTGGGTAGATGCGCACGGTGAAATCGGAGTTCTCGAAGCGCTGCCGCCGGCCCAGGGTGCCCACGCCACCAACGCCATCACGAGCACTCATGGCGGAGCAGGAGTTCCCATTAGCAGCAGCCCGGCACTCGCACGTCCTTCACTGGGTTGGACGGGGGCCACCGAGGGGGGACATTACCACTGGAAGAGAGAGAAAGATGACAAAAGTAAGGATCGACACTCTGCAGGCTGACAATGCTCCAGAATGTAAAACATGACTTGCTCCAGAATGTGTAGAACAAACATAAAATGAACACATTTTTTAAAAATCCATAACATTTTTATTTTCAATTAATCTGCCCATTATCTTCTCAATCAACAATTTAATCTATAAAATATGATTAAAAAAATGTGAAGAATTCGTTTCCTAAATTCTTGAAGTCTAAGTTGATGTGTCCAAGTAGCTGGTACAGTCAAATCAAACGTAAAAAAAAAAATCACTGATTTACTATCACAAACATAAAGAAATACAACAAAGCTTCAAAATCAATTAATGGAACTTGGGATTGTTTAGTATTTTTGTCTGGAAAGATTTATTAAGTGAGTATCCAGTTGTCTGTACAGTTGGCGATTCATTTTCTGTTCAACTGATCTTTTCAGCTTTAAAATATCTGGAATTGCAATGAATGAATGAATGATACGTCTATCGTCCATCCAACTGAGCTTAAGACAAACGCAGCCTGTGCCTCCGCAATCCGGCAGATTACAACATTTGTCCGATTAAGACAAAAAGACCCCATATGCTATTATGTAATCCACTAAAAGGGCCAAATTTTTTCCGCTGGAACCCGACATGCATACTCATAAAGGACAGCGGATAAGTCGTCAGGATCTGCAGGATTACCACACACACACACACACACACACACACACACACACACACACACACACACACACACACACACACACACACACACACACACACACACACACACACACACACACACACACACACACACACACACACACACACACACACACACACACACACACACACACACACACTTGCAACACCATGACCAACAGCTGCTATCCTCTTTGCCACAAGTACACAATCAAGTCATTCACAAGTTCTCACTTTTAATACACAGCATTGTGACTTCATGGGGTGAGAGGAGGCCACGGATACAGAAGTAGAAAGAGGAAGATGGAGAGACGGGTTCGTTGACCGAGGCTGTGAGATTTCTTCACTTTTCTCCTTGAGCATCTGGACTGTTCCGTCACGTAAAGACGAGACAAACTCAAGCATATGAGAATGAAGCAATGAACCAAACGGTATTTCCCAATGGTCAACTTCAGACACATTTTCATGCAATACATGCAAGCATACCACAAAGTAGGGTTAGACAACAGGACAAGGTTCTCCTATTGGCCATCATTACCTCTTAAAACAATGATAATCAATATATTCAGCACAAAGGAGGCTGTAATTTGTTCTTTACTGTATGTGCTCTGTGCATTGCGTCGCCAAAAAAACCATTGAAACTAAAATATGTATCCATGTGATGTCACCAACGAAAGCCATAGCTGCTCAAAGCCCCATATCCCTTTGATGGAAAATTACTTTTTGCGAGTTTTACCGATTAAAATGCAAGAAATAAACGTATTTTTTGAATCAAGTACATTGCCGGTAGCCGACGTACTTGTCCTTTTGCATAGCACAGATAGCATTGCGGTCCTGTGTATCGTCAGTCATAAATGTTCAGTGCATTCCAGGAATAAGTATGTGACGCGCTGTAATTTGCCTTCACGTTGAACCCACTTTCCTTCAGCTTCAGATACTGACTTAAAAAGTCAACTCGGGAATGGGCTTCAACTCCTTGCCATGTCAGCTGTGGCTTTCTCAGAAGGGGGTGTGTCATACTACAACATACTGTGCAGAAATGAGTATGTTAGGATTCAAAGTAAGCAACGTATGTGAGGAAGCATTAGATCAGAGATTCTGGAGTTAGTTAACTGGAAAACATCACATTCTCATTCTCCTCATTGATGATCATTTCCTCAAATGATCAATGTGTCACTAAATTGAAGGAATATTATGAAAACAGCACCAGATAGTCTCTTCATATGAATAGTTTTGTCTGACCAAGAGTCTATAACCCAAAAATATGTGTGTGTGTGTGTGTGTGTGTGTGTGTGTGTGTGTGTGTGTGTGTGTGTGTGTGTGTGTGTGTGTGTGTGTGTGTGTGCGTGTGTGTGTGCGTGTGAGAGAGTGTGTTGAGAGCACTGAGTTAGCGCCTGGAACAGATGGTGAGCTCGCTGCTTAAAGGATAGGGGATGGGGGGGATTTATGGTGGAGGCAGTGCTGGACAGAACAGGACCATGCTGGCGGTCTCTCTGTTTACCATCACAAGAGGACACAACAAAAATGGACATCTCCTCCTCCGGGAAAGCCACCACAATACATACCAGTCACAGCACATCACCCAGGAGGAATTTATATCTCTGTTGCTATTTTGGTTAGATTTACATACAACTGCATTGACCGCGGGCCAGAACAAGGCGTCAAGGGGACATGAGGGAAATCCTGCTCAGACTGGGGGACGGGACGATGTAGGTAAAGGTAGATGAACTGGGACAACTGTCAGATACTTTAATGATCAATAATGAAAATAATCACTGGGGGGAAAAAATGCAGTGACGGCTTTAAGAAATTGACAGTGTTCGTCCAGTGGCGCAATAAAAAAGCATCAGTAGGGTGATGCAAACAATGCATGTGCGTTATTCATACGTGTTGTAATAATGCCCCTATGAACCTGCATGCAGTACGCCATCAGGCCATCTGCCTACCTGTTGAGAAATGAATGGTGGTGGCATGAACGTGCAAAGCCAAGGCGGCGTCTACCGGTGTCTGCCGAGGAAACTAAAAACGGGACACCGTCGCAGTGAGACAAAGAGAGAGCTGCCTGGCCAAGGAGAGCCGCACACAGCTCTACAGTAAAGCATTGACACAAAAATAGCGGCTATCATTTATGTTATTGTGAGAGGTGTTGACATCAAAGGAGCAAACGGCCCCTTTGCTGCGAAAAGGGGCCGAGAGCACGAGGCCGAGCGAGGAGACGAAGAGCAAATGTTTGAGGCATGATGACATTTTCACCTGCGCGTCTGCAGCCTGTGTGTCTGCATGGTCACTTCACAAAAAAAGGGGTGGGTGGAGGTTTGTGCCCTGGAGGAAGTGACAAAGCAGATGGAGCACAGCTGGAGAAAAACCTGCGGTGGCCTCTTCTCCTCCTCCTCCTCCTCCTCCTCCTCCTCCGTTCCCCGCAAACGAGTGAACCAGAAACAGATCTGGTTACATCACCTGAATGGTCAGCGATTGAGAATTTTGCGAAAGTCGGGGTAATCTGACCCGGGATCTGTTCGAGGAGACCCAGCAGATCAGAGCCGACCCAACCAACAAAGGGGCAAAGTTAGACTTTACACACGTAAATTCTTTTGCACTTGAACTCAGATGCACTTGGACAGATACTATCCGAGTCAGGAGTAGCGTCGGAACTTATCTGCGCTGAATACTGAGCGAATAGAAGACGAACCTTTTCAAACCTATTTGCATTCTCTCTGTAATCTGAGCATTGTCAGGGAGATGCTTGTTTTCGAGGTTCCCTCCGACAGGAAGCCGAGGAGAGGTCCAACCGTGTGAGTCACCCTCCTCAATGGCTGCTATTGTTGCAAAGAAGTGAAGGATCAAGTTTGGTAAGCTTTCTACGATGTGAAGTCATCTGTGTGTGTGTGTGTGTGTGTGTGTGTGTGTGTGTGTGTGTGTGTGTGTGTATGTGTGTGTGTGTGTGTGTGTGTGTGTGTGTGTGTGTGTGTGTGTGTGTGTGTGTGTGTGTGTGTGTGTGTGTGTGTGTGTGTGTGTGTCACACTGTCATCAGGGCTTAGCTCATGTATTCCGGGCTCATAATGTCCTGCTGGCTCCTTATCGTACCTTCTGCCGCCGGGGAATTTGTCTCCCCGTGAAACTAAGGCGTGTGCGTTGGCACCGGACCGTGAACTCTCGCGTGTAGTCGGCACATTTTTGTGGGTTCATTTGTGAACCCGCCGGCTCCGGCCGGTGCCAAATTTAGCTGCTGTGTTTATTAGGGACATCGTGTCATGGGACCACGCTGCTAGTTTCTCTCACTGTTGTACATTTTAGTACCTGTCAACTATATAAAATTGTGCTGCCGGGGCGGATGAATAGAATCACTCGAGAATTGTCCCTTTTTTTGTGTGTTTTTTTAAACTAGAATAATCTTCTCTTGGCCCCATCTGGGAAATTTGAAATTTTAGCAGCAGGGCTTTCATCTTCTGTTATAAACCTGTGATATGTTTTGTACAGATCATTAATTAATCCTTTTATTAAGAAGAAGAAAAAACAACAATGCAGCCTGTATCTGCTGGTCGGCAGGGCTGCGGTGTCCGGTGGGTTTATAATTAGACAGGAGGCGTGACGCGCTCAGGCCCTGCAGCTTCACATCTTGGCCGAGTTATAAAAAGACGAGGTGTGTCATCCTGTGTTTACTATGTGGGTTACTGTTTGACCATGCTCATTGTGCACCTTCACACATTTTGTGCCATTCGCCCACGAGGTAATGACTTTGAATCTGCTGGTTTGCCTGTCAGCATGGTATCTGAAAAACTGGACGTAATCTTTATTGAAAGTGCAGCTTGTGCCAAATAATAATTTCTTTCTTTTAGATTTTCACCATCAGACAATCAAGTAATAATAACATTATTCTAAAAACCTTCAAGGGAGAGACATGAATTAAAGTCCTACTGTTTAAAAGTATAAAATCAATTTTGTACGATGTATGTTTTAACATCATGTGCAACAGGTTTGATATCTGCAGTTGTTTCTGGTGCTGACTAAGTCTGTTGTTATGCGAGTACTTTCTTTAGTCGGCGCGTGTGACAATATCTTCCTAACAAGGGGTGTGCGTACGATAATATGTGCTCACTTTTATTGATGTCACATGTGAACGAAAGGCCCTAATGAGTGGTGCTGCAGTACAGCACAGATAAGACACAGATAAGGCGCAGAGTGTAGAACACAGTGACTGTGTTATGCAGTGTGTGTGTGTGTGTGTGTGTGTGTGTGTGTGTGTGTGTGTGTGTGCATACCACACAGAAACCCATTTCCCCACTTTTAATAGGGCTACGCTACCTTCGAAAAACAGGCCCAACCCCCCCCTCACAGCTACAGGCAGAGGAAATTGCACTTCAGACATAAAAACATACAGTAGAAGCAGTCGTTAAAAAAAAAACTACTGGAGGGAAACGGGTGACGGGTACGAGCGACTTAAAACAGAACTCCGACCTTTTTCTGAAGAGCGTGCATTTATGAGTCCAAAAAATATAAAACAACGCCTGCAGCATTTCCAGAAAAGAACTCAACTTTTTTTTTACACTTGATCAACAGAAAAAGCCAAATAAAAATATGCACAACAAACTTGTGTGGTTCTGCTATAGTGAGCCATGATATAAGTGATCATAACAGAGCAGGAGGGGCCGACGACATGGAGCTGGAACGCACATCGTCTCGTACGCCAAATGAAAAAAAGCTCCCCGCAAATCTGGCAAAGATGTGGGTCGCTCCCACATGTAGGGCCGCAACTAACGATTGTTTTCACAATCGATTAATCTGACGATTATTTTCCCGATTAATCGATGAGCAAAGAAACCAGAACACATTCACAGTCAAGAAGCTGAAATCAGAGAATTTTGACCGATTAACCGATCATTAAATTAGCTGGCGATTAATTCAGCAATCGATTACTAATCGATTAACTGTCGCAGCTCTACTCACATGTCAACATCATTTTCATGGCGGATTTATCCATCGCCTCGTGCTGCAGCAGCAGCAGCAGCTGCAGCACGAGGGGAGCGGAGGGGTCAGCTGATTGATGCGGCCGCTTTTGACGCGCCATGCGAGCACCGACATGTTGCACAAACACACACACGTGCACACGTGATTACAGGTCACCGTCCCTCGGAGGAGGCGAACGTACCGATGTGTAACACGACGCTGCCTCGGCCGTTTCCCACACGAATAGTTCACAGTCGGCCTGCAGGCAACTCTGCAGCTCGCTCCGACTCCGAGCGACGGGCTTGCTGAGAGCGACCGGCCTCGCCGAGAAGTCCCAGCGTATACACCACAGCTACTACCGGACGGATCGGCGAAATGCTCCCAGACGGTACACGTTTGTTCCCTGCCGCAACATCCGATAACTGCGGCGACCGCTGCGATTGAAGAAAAACACATGCAAGCGGAGAAAAACGCAAGAATACTATAGAAAACGGATTCATCGAATTGACAGCACGGGTGCTGCGAATGCTCACAACACAAACAGGGGAATATGCCGCGAGTATTGCAGATGACAAAGGGAAGAACATCTCAGCGCAGTCTCTAACAAACTTGAATAAAGTCACGAATTGAACGACGACAACGTCCCGGCGTGTTTATCCCTTTTTTTTTTTGTGTTTTGCCATTTTGATGAAGATGAAGATGAAGATTCTTAATTTGCTTGGTTTTGTCCGTTTGCGTGCGATTTCTGAAGGCGCGGTGCGCTGAGCTCTCCGGGCCACCGTAGATCATTCAGTACAACATCTGACTGTGGTAGTCACGGCATCGTTTAACACCTTTTTCTCACCGACCTTTGTTAGGGACACTGGTCAAACAGAAATCCAGCGAGCGATCAGAGTCAAGATCGACAGAAGTGACATGAAAGAGTCAACGATTTCACAGGATGACTATTGATGATTCCTTTTCTGTCACTCAATCAAAGTATTCAATCGAGGAGGAGGCGCGGCCAAACACTTGCAGGTGCCAATTTGTCAGAAGTGAGGATTCTCTGCTTCTAGACCTCGTCATACCAGCGCGCCGAGTCCAAATTTTGCAATGAAATCAATCCATCGCAGCGGAATCACAGCGATTGGTCGATTTTGTGATCTTTTACTGTCAGTCGGCAAACTTGTTGACTCACAGAGTTTGTTATTGATTATGTACAATCACGAAAAAAGGCCATAAATCACTGGGAAGAAGCTCGAAGAGCTGTTGTGACTAACACTGGCATGTTCCAGCTGGCCGGCACATTAACTTGTGTCAGCAGTGGTTCACCAACGAGCCCTGCGAGTCACCGAGCCTCCGGAAAAGGAAAACTTGAAGGCGAGCACATTCATTTCACGGTGTCCAGGTCTCATGCGCCTCCGTTTCACGGCAATGTATTCTGCAGATCTTTCAGTCACGACTGTTGGTCGGACGGCGGTTGTGTTGATGGTACTGCAAACGTGTGATGGGCATTTTCATTTTCCTCTGGCGTTTGATAGACCAGAGAAAGAAAAGGTCCAGCTCCGCCAGTTGACTGCAGTCTCCAGGGAGCCGCCAGTGAAATGAATGGTTGACAGAGTTGACTTTTTTTTTCTTTTCTTCTTCCTTGATCGTGTGGTAAATTGAGTGTAACGCGAGGATACGGCGCAGCCGCCTGTTGTGACTTCTCCCTGTGTTTAACTCGCTGGTTGAATGACCGTGTTCGGCGCTCATTTGGGTAAATGGAAAACGAGGAGCGCCGGATGCCAACGTTTTAGTCGGCGTCTTAAACAGTTTTGGTTTTTGGGGGTTGAGCGAAAATTGCAGTTAATACGCGCTCATTCTCCCTCGACGCTGGGATGTGTAGACTGCGCTCACTGCTGCAGAACCCGGGGAACGACGGCACCAGTGGAATTGCCGACAATGGAAACGTTTCCCTTTTGTTTTATCTTGATCAACCAAGCTACAAGTGCCAATCATAAGGATTTCATATCGGGGCAAATATTGGGATCAGTATCAGATGACAAATAAACCATACTTTGGTTTTCTGCAGCTCAGCAGACTTGACGCGACTCGTCTGCACTAAGACTCGACTCGCTTGAGACCTGAACGTAAAGAGCCGAGGACACTTCACTGGGTGACCCAGTGAAAAATGCCATGTCGTGGATAACTGATAAACACAGCAGGATGTGTTCAACACCTCTGTAGTCTGATCAAACACAAATGAATGAGTAACAGTAAGTGTTGACGGACACCCAACAGGGAAAATCTCAGATTGGGGTCGACCAACAAGACTTGATCTGGACATCACCTAACAAAAGTGAAATCTAGTCTAGTGGTCACCTGCCAAAGGGGCCTAAAGATGAATGCAAAGGGCCACAATGTTTGCATTTTTCAAATAAAACACTGCACACTCTTCACCCGAATAACTTTTGAGTCCAACAAAAAACGTTTCTGACGTATAAACTCGAACCTCAAACAATCAGAGCGGCATATCGCCTCTAATAAACACATGAATTACAACCGTAACATCTTGTTCTGCTAGATTTACCGCTGGAGGAATGAGTCCGGGTGAACTTAAGGGAGTGGAGATAAACACTTTCCCTCCTGAATTAACTTGTCAATTAAGGCCCAGAAGGAAAACTCCTTTTTCTTCCTTCTTTTTATCATGCACACTGATAGTAACATGGTTTCAGGGGCCTGCAGTCTAAAACCAGCACTGCATACTTGTTTCATACTCGTTACCTCTGAAGCACGTTGCGCACTCACACGGCTCTCAAGTCTCTCCGACTGTTTCTGTGACTGCTAATGACAAGGAAGTGGAGGCCCGGGTGTGGAACATGAGCTGTGACCGAAATATCTTTTGGAGATCCAGCAAGAGTGAGAAAAGAAGACAGCGAGCCGAGCGGGAGAGCAGGACGCAGACGCTGAGGGACTGAAATGAGCCAATGACAGCGATTCGGAGACGGAAACAGACCGAGAGAGAGGGAGAGGAGGATGTTGGCTTCCTGAAATCTGAGCTGTTGGAAAGTGAGAGTGAACGGGAGAAAGGAAAGAGTCAGAAAAAAAGGATTAAATGGATTCATAATGGCGAGGCGTCACTGCACTGCATATTTCGTTTCATTGCCTTTATTTAAATAATGTCAAATCACATTGTTGATGTGAATGTTATTATTGTCTGATTAGAGTCTGGTCATGTCCAGCCTGCTTTTTTCTATTCCTCAGGCTCCCTGTGGAGTTTTTCTGACATCGAGTATCGCCATGACGTTATCTTTTTCTATGATCGGCTTCCAATGTCTTGCGCATGAACTCAAGGACACACGTGCACACTCATGTGAAGGACACATGCAGTTCTGCCATCGGTTTAAAAACTATTCCACTGATCACCAGGAGGCAGTAACACGGCTGCCATGTGCCAACAAAGGAAGGGAAGAAGAAGAAGAAGAAGAAGACGACGGCAAAAATACAGATGTTAGCCATGCTGGATTTAAATCGGCTTAAAAATATGTTTTATGAAAATGCACTTGACATGTTTAATATACCTAAAACAGGCACTGGGTTTTGGAGAGTAACGTCGACTGTAAACATCCAATAGGTTTTGTGTTTTTTGACTGTTGGACAAAATGGAGTTGGATAATTATGATGGACATATCTCACTGTTGTCTGAACATCGTGCTTAACCTCAAAGTTACCGGGTTGTAGATTGTCGCAAGATGTTTTTTCCGCCCATTTCTGTACAAAAGCTGCTGACAACCTGTCTTGTTGCATTGACTTGAAGAGTCAAGCGGCTTATTGCGGCCTATGTGTGGTCGCGTCCAAGGCTGCAGACCTCTAGAGGTCAGCGGCAGACGTCCGTCGAGTTTGTGTATTTCAATGGATTTGCCTTTGTTCTGTAAAGTAATCGTGCTTATTCTCTGCAATGTCACCATCACCCTTAACTTGACAAACTCCTCAAGCATGCGTTGGTATATCCAATAAAACCCCACAGTGCTCTGAGGCGCACATCCTGTCACAGATAGAGGCGCTAATTTAGGAAACGGTCGATATGGTCTTATTCGAGCGCATGAAACACATTCGACATAGTTCCTCGTATGAGTTGTTGTTACAGATCCTTGACAAACAAACTGCTACTACTTACCACGACGAAACTGAGAAAACCTTTGGATGTAACAGAAGAAAAAAAACAAAAAGGAAATGAAATGTTCATCCTCCGTTTGAGTCATGAATTTTAAATGGATCCATTAGTAAACTACAACTCGTTAGCAAGAGGGTTAAAGTGTGTTACCAAGACATCTGAGGCCAGCGCCGGGAGCCATACTGTAATGACTGTCCACACAGAAATTAAATATTAAATTATGACTGAATGGCCCCTGAGGCCCGTCTGTGCACACAACAGAGGACAACCGTGGCCGCTCATTCTGCTCGGGGGCCGAGGAACGCCGGCGGCCTCCGCATTCCGCCGGCCGAACACCAACAGGTGACACACAGCCGACGTGGAAAGACGACACTGGAGGAAATGCCATGTGTGTTTGCTAAATTAAGAGCCCGGCTCCGCTGTGCAGGACCTATTATTGTTTGCTGCCCGGGAGTTGGCCGGAGAGAGTGGAGAGGGAGAAGGAGGAGGAAGGAAATTAATACAGAGTCCCAAGGACAACAATGTTTTCAAAAGCGATATCTACAGTTTACTAGTTTTCACTGACTCAGTGTTTATACGTCACGGGCCTCCAGACAAAAAACTAATGTTGTAGCAAATGTTGTCAAACCGACAAACGGTTTTCAGCCGAAGCTTCGGTGTGACTTCATGTTCAGACATAAAAAAAACAAAACAACCACAACAATTCCAAAGTACAAGGTTAAGTCCGAAGCTCGTAAATGACTGGTGGATTTATTTTATTGGACCCTCATAAAAAAAGAGAAAAAGGGAAAGAGGCCAGGCGAACTGGGAACGTGGTCGCGGGCGCGCACACACACACACACACACACACACACACACACACACACACACACACACACACACACACACACACACACACACACACACACACACACACACACACACACACACACACACACACACACACACACACACACACACACACACACACACACACACACACACGTTTATATTTCTACAGCACCTTTTACGTCAGTGGTGACAAGTGATCGTCAAATGTGTCCGGTAAGACAATTCTCTCATGGTTCCGTGTGGATATTTAAGCCTCCTCGCCCTTACACTGAACTCATTTCACACGCGTATGAGAGGAACGTGATATTTATAATACAACCGGGGGGAGGGGCGGTGGTCTTGTATGAAAAGTGCACCAGAAACTCTGGGAGTAAACAGCACCACCCCTCTGTTGTCACCATGGAGAATTCCACTTCCTGTGTCCACTGGGTGAGACGGGAAGTGTAGCGCAGGGCGGGGGGCTGGGGTGCTCCAACATAACAACACCGTAAAAACACACCGTCACAGGACTGTTGACACGTTTCACATTTCACCTTCCTGCCGGAAACGCTTGGACCGTTCTGTATTGATCTTTACAAATTTCAGGCTTCCTTTTTAATATTCTGGGTGAAAATAACAACACGATGAGGTTGTGGTGAAAGAGAGGGACAAAGCCAGTTGTCCTGTTTGTTTGATTTTACACCATGCGGCGCAGAAAGCGTTTAAAGGAGAGGGCTCTGGGCTATGCAACACAACCAGTCATGTGACATTTGGGGGGGAAAAAATCACAGACGCTCACACAGCGGGGAATGGTGCGACCCGTGGTGCCGACCGCACCACGTGCAGAAACACCTCGTGCTTACCACCGATTGGTCCTTGTTGGAACCTGCTAATTTAGTTCCTGATATTAAGCGCAGCCCTGAGCTGAATACCCCCCCCCCCCCTCCAGGTTAGCAGACGAGACGGCTCAGCCGATCCTGAAACACCTGCTTCGAAAACCTGTTGCCCGTCTCCAACTCTGCGGCTCAACTGCCGCCCTTCGTTCCGTGTTTGGTATCTCGGCGGCTCTGTTCACCTCTGAAACCAGCTTCTACTCCGGCATGGTAACCAATACGCACAGGCTCTTTGCCTCCTAATCACGGTGCACTCAATCTCTTTCACTCATCCATCCGTGTGACTTCTCTTGTGCCTCACAGAGGCGAAGCATGCCACGTCAAGGTTCAGTTCAGTGTCAGTCATACAACTACAGATGCATTTGTAAAGGATCCACTGTAATCAGAAGTCAGCGGTGTGACTTCAAGGCAACAGCCTCGACGCATAGTGAAACTACTAGATGATCAGGGGTGATGATGACGGTGTTCAATCAAAGAGTTTTCTGTTTCGTTCTGAGCAGCATTCAAGAAGAAACCTTTACACAATTTCACGGGGGCATTGTGAGAACAGTTGTCCCAGCATGCCCTGCTTTGTTCCCCCTCACTCCAAACTCTACAAGAGCCTGAATTATAGTCTCACTGAGCTACTGTAAGGGGAGAAATTGTTTTGTTCCGTGCACTGTGTGACCACCGAGCATCTGTGTAAAGCGTTGTCGGGTCTAAAACAAGGCCCTCGCTCTCAGACTGACCTCGCGTTTACGTTTCATTGTTTTAAAGAGCGGAAAAGTTTTTTCTCTTTTCCCATTTCGGACTCTATTCTCTCTCTCTCTCTCTCACTCTGGAAATATCAATATGACGCTGCACGGCCTACATTTGGCCAGTGGAATTGGAAAAGTACACCACCCCGCAGCAGAGGAGGCCAGCAAATGGAAGGCTCATCATCAACAGCTGCGGTTTGAAAAGGAAAAGGCATAAAGTGTTCAGGTTGTAATGGTTCTCTGGGAAATCATATTTAGAAAATATATACATGTTGACTTCTGTTTTGTAAAATAGAACAAAAATGTTAATCAAATCAAGGTGGGTGGTGTTTCGCAGCATGTTTTCAGTGTGAGAAGTAAAAAATATTAAAACAGTGGAGAGGCCTTTTAACCTTGGTGGATTTCAACTGTGGTAGAAATTTCAGTATTTCAGCCAAAAGGACAAGAAAGAAAGAAATTGAAACAACTGCATGAGGCTCAAAGAGCAAGGCTGAAAAAGCGGACTGACGTGGATATGAAAGGAAACATGGACTCATAGCTGGCACGTTGTAAATAAGATCATTACACATTATCAGTGTATATGCCAGATAATAAAAGACAATAAATGGAAATAAAGCTATGTTTGGAAACTGAGTCACAATTCCGCAATTCGTGAACCGTCCAGCACGTCTTATTTCAAGTGACTTTACCAGAGGTAAATTAATACTGGCCAGCTTATCAGTGAAGGACCTGTTGTGTTCAAACCATCATGATCAATATCAGCGTCAAACCTCCTTTATCTCGCGGAAGGGTTCAGCAACAACTGAAGCGGCAGAGGAAGAAAGATGAAAGACGAGGAGGGAGGAGGAGAAGAAGAAGAAGAGAAAGACGGCGAGGGAGGCGGAGGAGGTACCATTGACCTGGATTATGCACACTCCATTTCCCCCTCAGAAAGAGAGTCTGTTGGGCCAAACGGACCCATTCGGCCGCCCCTGGCCCGGGGCAAGACATCGCCGAGGAGCAGCCGGAGCACCGTACAGAAACGTTTTGAAACACGACAAAGCCAGAGAAGCTGTGTACAGAACTGTAAGGTTTTAAACGCTAGTGTGCACGCACACGCGACAGAGAGGAGCAGGAATGATCTGCGAAACACAAGCGCACACTCTGAGTAAGAGAGGCTGCGGATGCCAGGAGGACTCATCTCGTCTTTCATAGCCGAGCGGAGACGAGCGGTAATGACTGTAGCTACTCACGCAGCCCGGTGCCAAGATGCCTCCGCCCTCACAGTGTCCTCTACTGCGCACAACGAGATAAACAGCCGCTCGTCCTACTGTGGAAACCTGTGACCAAGTCAAGCTGGGAGACAAATGACACAAAGGGTTTCCAAAAGTTACACGTAGGACCCAAATGAATATGGTGTACATGGGAAGGAAAATGGGATTCCCCGAGACCACAACTACTCGTGTTACAGACCTCAGCCAATGACTGATGTTTAGCACCTGGGTGTAAAGTCCAGAGCACCTCAGCTTGTTGCCGTCGATCCGAACACTGTCCGGAAGTCGCTGAGTTGCAGGAGTTTAAAAAAAAATTAATAATTTGGAGAAAAAAGTTCCAATTATTTTTTTGCCAAATTTTTCATTTTCAAATGCGTAGTCCTCGAGCCAGATCTCATCGAACCTGCACTAGATGGGTGTGCTCCGTTAAATTGTGACCGGGCTCCACAGTTTCCTGTATTAGTCATTGGTTCCATGTTGGTTAGTGTGATCAACGCGACGATTTCTCCAAAAAGCACATTTAAAAGTGTGAAATTAGCATGGACTTTTCAATCCAATCAATCTCTAAGACCTGTCAAAATCTAATTCAAGACAATTTAAGGCAAAAACCGAGATTACTGGACGTTTAGACTATTTAAAAAGCCACGGAAAAAAAACCTCTTTAAAAACACCAAGTGCAACCTTAACATGACCGTCATGGACTCGTCATCTTCATGGACAATTAACTGCAGTGACTCTGATCAGATGAGCTTCCTGGTTTTTCTTTTGTGATGCACTGCGTGATGATACAGAGCGAAGGTTTCTTCCTTGAGGGCATTCGACACCGACACTCAAGAGCTATTTCGAAGACATCACGATGCATTATGGAAACGAATGAGTGGGCACCAGTGATCAAAGGAAGATGTTGTAATGTGATACATCAGATGTTTTGGCAAAGCATAAAGCACAATCACCGACATGTTTGCAAATTGCAAGTCAGTATAATGCTGTCATACTCAACGTGCAGCAAACGAAACCGACCCAGCTCGCAAAGATCAGACCGACACCCTGCAGTCGAATCCTGTCTCGTCCTCTTTTTAAATGTAAATCACGCCTTACAGAATTTTAAGAATCAAACACCATCCAAGCAAAAAATACCTTCCAGAAAGCTCCAATCAAATAACTTTCATTTTTGGTCTATGTAATTTCATTTCAAAATATAATTTTATAAACGTGTTTTTTGTTCAACTCAAGTTTAATCAGATTTTTTTTGTTTAAATATGATTTCCATCGTCTTTTAAATCGGTTGATGTTGCAATTCTTTTATCGCCGAGAGAAAAAAGTAATTGATTTTGAGAATGAATCTGAGAATCATAAAATACGAACCTCAAATCATTAAGAACAACAGAAACGGCGTCCACCTTCAGCGGCTGATAGTAATGACAGGTCATCAGGTCCAACTCGGTTTCTGAAAGTTAAGCATAATTCTGAGCACATCTGTTTAGCGTATTAGGAAAAAAACATGACCTGTAATTACAGGGCAGTGTTACAGAGGCTCTCGCTGTCTCTTCTGAGAATGGGGGGGGGGGGGGGGGGGGGGGACACAAACTGCTGTCTCCCTGCCTGCAGCAGACCGCAGGCTTTTTGAAATCTGAGCCCGGCGGTGCAGTCGAAGCCGCGGTCGACAGCGAGACAGACGGCGAGAGCTGCAGCGTCATGATAACTCAGGTTTGGTTGCAAGCTCCAAGGAGACGAGGGTAAGATGTCGGTGAGCATCCATTTTTCCTTTTTTCCCCCAAAATTGTTCACCTACTTGTCCTTTTAGTTTGTAAAGTCCTTCATTTCCCAGAATCCCTGCTGGTAACCCCACACATACAGCATGCATGGCCTTGTTTTATTTTGCCGGGTTCATGGCGAACATGTGGAGAGCGACAATGGCCGCGACCGAGAGAACGATAAGAGATTGTAGACATGAAAGTACAAGCACTGAGCCTTTGACTTAGATGTGGATCCAGGAATATAAAGGGTCGATTCAGGAGTTACACTAAGAGGCATTTCCATAAGCGAATTACCTAATTACCTCCCCGCCAACCTAGAACTGTGTGCAGCTTTTCTCTTTGCCCCGTTGTCACAAACACATTGACGAGTTTGGCATATATTCGGACACGCCTTTGGCAGCAGCGAGAGAAATCCCACCGCGTCAGTAGGCCGTGAGGCCGTCAAAACATCCACTAATCCTTTACCATCCTCAGCATGCAGGTAGACCTCAGTGTAACAGCAGCCCTCTGTGTGTTCATGGGAGCGATACTGCCCCCGCCTTAATCAATCCTCGACGGCCCGACAATGTCGCCCCCTCTGCCACGTGCTCGTCCACATTTTACAAACTCATACACTTCTTTCAACCAAACAAGATCGAGCATCCGCGGAGAATTTTACATCAAGAACAAAAGTTCTGAGTTCGCTGTGTAAGAACAATACTTCATTCTCTCGGCTGAGAATGTTAGAACAGAACAAACCTCCATCTGAACCCAGATTAAGATCAGACTGGCCTGGAATCTCCATATCCACATCTAGGACTTGGTAAACACTCACTACAATTAACATGTGAGTCTACTTTCATGCTCTGTAGTGCAACTCTCGTCAGTCAGCATGAGATGTAGAGCAGGAACTTTTGCTAGGATGAGAAAGCTTCACGTTTAAGTAGAATCTTTCAGGCTGGGTGGAGGACGTGGACTTTGTGGAGACAATAGCCGCGTCCCAATTTAGGGAGCGTGCGCTTCGGAGGACGTGGTCTATTCGTAGGCGGTTGGCATCTGTCGGCCGTGTAGACCGCGACAGTCGAACCAAAATCAGACGGTCTGGTCTACGGCGGATTTGCTATTTGCCGTCACCATGCGTGTTCTGCCTTCTGCAACAGAGAAGCAGTTGCCCACGGTTCGAAGGTTCGTCACCGACGCCCTATAAATCCTGGGATACGTTGAGCCGGGAAGGATCCACCAGTTGGATCCTTCTTTGCCTGGGACTGGAAAGACGCATTTGACGGAGCCCAAGAAACGGGACGGCCAAGTCGCGCCGGCTGTGACGCAAATCGCTCTTCAAATGTAGCCTCCAAAAGGAGGCAGCCCTCTGAATTGGGACACAGCTAAAAGGAACCCTCCTAATCCTCTCCGGGGTGTCTGACCATAATCGTTCGACCCTAGTTGTTTCACACATGCACTGCAAACTGCATCCGTGAACTTCTATCTACACATGACCCAAACGAGGTCTATGTGAGAAGGCAAATGTCCAAATCCGCCGGACAGTAGGGACGTTAACCTGCCAGCTCCTTCGAGCAAAGTCTGTGTAACATCCCATGGGGCATGTGTGAATGGAGCAGGTCCACAGAAATCACAGCAAACAAGTTACCGGTTGATGACATTTCTATCCTGGCGCCAACCCTCACCTGGAACCAGCAGGTGAGGACGAGTCGGACACGAACCGTCTCCGGCTATGTGCGGCATGTGTGAAAAGGCAACTCCTCATGGTGAGTCGTTAGACTTCTTCGTCTGCTTTACTGACAACCGGCATAAATTAGACGAGGGGAGAAGCATTCCAACTATTAGTGAGCCCGTCTTGGGCTGCACCTTATCGCCGTTTGTTGTCAGTTACCCACGACTATCTCCGCTCCTCCTCCCCCCCTGCCTCACTCTGACAGTGCACAGACTACTGTAAACTGCCAGAACGTCTCGCAGATAAGAGCCGTGCACCGCAGACACTAAACTTAACTTTTCTTCTCTTCCTGTTCTCGTTACTCGCCCGTGCCCCAGGAAAAAAAGCAAAACATCACCTCAAATTATTTCAAGCACTGGGTGGAAAAAACACAGCATCTATGTTTCTGACATACACAAAGGTCAGTGCTGTCATAAGGTTTTTCAACAAGATAATCCCTTTTTCTTTTTTTTCTTTTTTACTGGTGGTTAAAGTGGTTTCGGGGCTGCGCTGCTCTGCAGATGGACAGCATTGTGTGTATCATTACCCAACAGCACATACCTGGGGATTAACCACCGGCCCTGTCCTGTCTGTGCCGTGAGGCGGCGGGGGGCCAGTGGCTATTGTCACAGCTGTGCGACACACAAAAAAATTCAGCAAAAACGCACAACTTTGGTTTCCGCTGCCGTGCTGCGAAAAACCCAGCAGCGGTGTGGCCACCAACATGTGGAGACTTCTGTCGCCGGACCTGCGTTTAATAGATGTTACTGACGGGACATCTGTAACTTAACTAAAGTGGAATTTCTGAGGAATGACGACTTTTGTTGTGTGTTGACACTTAACGTTCACATTCTACTCACGCCGATTGGTAGTTCCTATGTGCTAAATAAAGCCACCGAACATTCAGTTTGTGGAAACAAAAGACAAACGAGGAAGCAAATGAGCATCGGTATCCATCCACATCTGACATCGTCATTCAATTATCAGTCCTCTTCAATCATGGAAAACCAGAATTAGTCAGAGACTGTTTATACAAACTTTACCGCACGAAAAGGAAACTCAAAGGTTTCAGGCTTTGACTAGAAAATAAAACCAAAACCATGCTTCTCTGTCCAAACCTAAACCTCGGAGGACAGAATTCAATTTGAGTGGATAAAAAAAACTGAGCCTCCAAAGGGATCAGAATTGTTTGTTGATTCTCGCTCCCATTTCAAGGGGATTAATTAAAAAAAAGACCAAGTTAAGCTCATTTCCACATACAACACAATGCACTTTCTTCTTCCCATCTCACTCCAGCTACTGTTGCCACCAGTGAGTTAATGAGGGGAAATGCAAAAATGCAGGGAAGCTGAGCCCTCTGAGGCCAAAGCCTCCCTCATATAATGGCCTACTGAAGAAAGGGGAGCTTTGTTCGGCGCAACACAAGCAGGTTCCCTCTTTATTGACTTCATGTGCATGCCAATCATTTACGCCACACAATCCCATCGAGCGGGCCACGACACTTCGCAGGACGTCCCCTCCGTGTGGGCCCGCAGCACGTGACCCGTGTGCCCCCCCCCCCCGAACAGGAGCTGCGATACGGTTCAGCAGGTAACACCACGGAGGGGCTCGATGGTTGGGTCATTCCCATTTTCCGATTGTGGTAGAGACAGTAAGGAAACAATGCTCACAGGCGCTGTTGTGGCTGCGCGGAGGGGTTGTTAACTCAATCATCACGAGAAACCGAAACAGCATGGTTCAAGAGCAGCTGCACTTCTCACTTACACTGTATTTAAGTTTTTAAAAGAACAATGAAATGAATTCTGGGACACAGGCCCAGGAAACTGTTGTGACCTTCTTCCGAAGGCCGATGATGAAGTGCTCGATATAATGTTTGTAGGTCAGTGTGGTGAACTGTATGCAGGGAATGATGCGAAATGCAAACCTGCTCTTTTCGTTCATTGGAAATGTGCGGTAAAATATTGTGTTTACATTTGTTTCTTGTCGGTTACAGCATCTAAAGCGGCTATAGCATCATTAAGTTCAACTTTTGAATCCCGTCATGATGATAAAAATGTATAATATGTAGGTTAAACAGGATATTCTGTATCAAGCTATACTGCCACACAGAGCAAGTATTTCACTGTCAAAAGAATAATTGGTTCTATATATAAAGACAAAGTTGTTTTACCGCTGATATATTTCATGACTGAGGCTTTAAAACAGTAGCGACGGTTGTTGTTGCTGCCACCGTGATACGACTTCTGCCTCTCTACATCTAAAATGTGCTGCAGCACATATATTGCACTGTATTCCGTGACAGGTCTTTCCACATTATTGGATTCAATCAAATGTTGGAAATCTTTAAAAACCTACAAAACGGGTTGAAACTTTAGTTATGAAACACAGAGATGGTTGTAAATCTCAGTCGTGCTTGCGTTATGGCCTCCGTCTTTACCGGTGGCCGATTAACGGCGAGTTCAGCCGATGGCCACGGTTTCAGCGTGAACGAGAGAGAAAAAATGAATCCGTACGAATGAACTCAGCTGGACACCGCAGGAGCAAGAGGCCCGGCTCCAGGTCTGACTGGAGGACATGGATACATGGATTCAAGTAATGATGAATTGTTCTGTCCAAAGGAAGTAGTGACTGAATGACCCGCAGGCGGTTTGCATGAAAGTGATGCTGCTTTGCGTATAAAGGTCTTTTGTTGTACCTGCATCTAATTAAAGTAATAAGTTAAAGAAAAGGCAGATTATCTTTTTCTGAACCCAGAAACTCGACATGGCTGCGCGAATTAGCTCCTGCAAAAATTCAAATCTGAGCTTTCAGATCTTCTTTCGGGTGGCGTTAGAGATCTCCTCAAAAACAGACGCAAAGTGATAGAAACTGAGGCCGGTCTCTTTTTTTTTTCTTTTTTTCCTCTTTCTTCTTAGAAATAGCAGACACGGGGCCTGTGGGGTGTCGGATGTCGACGGGGACCAGTTGCCGGAGCCTCAGCCTTGGCTGCCTCTCGTGCCGCAGCAGCTGTGTCTTCTCAGACCTCGCATTCCTGCAGGACAGGCCCACTTTACTCTCATCACCTGTGCTGATCTGAGGCCCGAGGATGAGCTCGCCAGGGGAGCCGCGCCGCTCCTACGAAAGGGGATGCTGATGGGAAACGATTGAATAAAGTTCAAAAACAATAGAGGTATAATTTAGTTTCTGCAGTTAGAGCTGCAACATTTAATCAATCAGCAACTATTTTGATAATCGATTAATCAATTCAAGTCGTTTTTTATGGAGCTAAAAGTCAAACTTCCCTGATTTTAGCCTCTTAAATGTGAATATTTTCTGGTTTCTTTGCTCCTCTATGACAGCAAAACTAAATAACTTTGGTTTGCGGACAAAACAAAACATCATCTTGGGGTTTTGGGAAACACGATCAACATTTTATGACATTTTATGGGCCAAACAACTAATCGATTAATCGAGAAAATAATCGACAGATTAATCCATAATGACAGTAATCATTAGTTGCAGCCCTAGCTGCAGTGGCACTGTGAGGGTTTATGAGTTTATGGGTTTGGGCAAAGACTATACATTAAATCAGGGCTGGAATTTAAAACTATTTTCATTACAGATTAATCTGTCGATTATTTATCTTGATTAATCGTTTTGTTGTTTGAGTCCATTAAATGAAAGGCCAGATGAAATGGATAAAAAAAATGTTGATCGTGTTTCCTAAACCCTCGAGATGATGTTATGGGTTTGTCCACAAACCAAAGATATTCAGTTTAATGTCATAGAGAAGGAAAGGAACCAGAAAATATTCACATTTAAGAGGCTGAAACCGCAACATTTACAGAATCTACTTAAACCGATTATCATAATAGTTGGCGATTCGTTAAGTAGTCCATCACTAATCAACTAATCGAAATTGCTGCAGCTCGACAATATACTGTCCGCGCTTTGGTTTCAAGCTTGTGACCTCTGCTGCCTCTTCCTCTTCCTCATTTTCCTCTCATCGCTCTACTGACAATTCACCCGTTTACAAAAAAGACTGGAGAACGACAATCAGCCTCTACAACAGGGTACAGTAATGATAAACTCACTTATACAATGTGGGCCACACCCCCCAAAGAACTGCCTAATTATACCACCGCACGAGCTGCACAGGAACCAGTGTGTCTGTGTGCGTGCGTGTGTGTGTGTGTGTGTGTGTGTGTGTGTGTGTGTGTGTGTGTGTGTAGTGTTGTAAAACATCAGCCTGAAGTCGACTGTGTGTGTGTGTGTGTGTGTGTGTGTGTGTGTGTGTGTGTGTGTGTGTGTGTGTGTGTAGTGTTGTAAAACATCAGCCTGAAGTCGACTGTGTGTGTGTGTGTGTGTGTATGTGTGTGTGTGTGTGTGTGTGTGTGTGTACTATTGTAAAACATCAGCCTGAAGTCGACTGTGTGTGTGTGTGTGTGTGTGTGTGTGTGTGTGTGTGTGTGTGTGTGTGTGTGTGTAAGTGTTGTAAAACATCAGCCTGAAATCGACTGTGTGTGTGTGTGTGTGTGTGTGTGTGTGTGTGTGTGTGTGTGTGTGTGTCTGCTGACTGAGACGCTCACATGCACCCCATGATTCAGCAGCTTCCTCACCCCATTAGACCTCCCTGTTCAACCAGCGCTGCTCTGCAGTCTGCACCGCTCTCACTGCGTTCGCAGACGGCACCGTCTGACCTCCACTTAAATAATACATGACAACATTTTATCCCACTCCGCTGCAGCAGCCGAACACTCAAACCTGCACATACCCACTTCTTACTATTAATATTATTTAGAAGAAAAACACCAGACTTATGAGCTTTGGCAACTGAATTTTGAGGAAAGACTGCATGGTGGTGCGATTGTATGACCCTCTGCTGTGTGTGTTGCTGTGTGTATTGGTCTGTGATTGTGTTGGGGGTTCTTCATTGTGATTGGTAGATGGTGTCTCTGTCTCTCTGACATATGCTCTACGGCACATGAGGAAATTCTGAAAGGTTCAAATTCAGCTTCTATGGTTTTTACTATGATTCATATTATTTGTGCTGAATCATCCTCGGCACACAGATGTTGTTCTGTCTGACTTCAGTCATATTGTTTCTCTATTTTAACATGAAAGATGAAAATTCAACTTTTGGCTACGATTCACTCAGTTATCCGATCCAAATCATGCAACTACATTTTGGTAACTGAACTGTTTCTGTGTTGTCAAATCAAACATGTTCTCGTTTCAGCTGCTGCTTGATTTGAATCATCTGCATGTAAATAAGTATGTTTTTGGCTTTGTGCTGTTAGTCGGATTAAAAGAAGCAAACGAAGGAACGAAATCACTTTGAATATGGGGAAGCTATATGACTGCCTCTGTCTGTACTTTTTTTTGTATGTTTAACAATCAATGCATCAGGAAGATAACCTACAGCAGCCCTGATATTGACGCGATATGAATCAACACAACTAAAAAAATAGTAAAAAAAAAACAAAACTAAAAAAAGCAAATTTCAACAGGTCTTTACAGGACTGTGGCTTGTCATGTGTCACATTTCATCAGGATAACATCGGTGGCTTCGGATGCAGAGCAGGCACCTGGATGACATGTCACCGAGCAGCACGGTGCTGTCACACACACACACACACACACACACACACACACACACACACACACACACACACTCTAGTCATTCAACCAACGCACCGGCTGATCCCGTACACACCTTAAAAAGCGTGGCAGCCGCGCACACACACACACACACTCACACACAGATAGTGTTGCAGATTAACAGAACAGGTTTGTTGCAGAGACTGAAAAGTGATTCACGGGCTCAGCGGCTTCTTCTTCTTCTTCTTCTTCTGCTGCTTCCAGCTTCGAGCCCCCAGATCCCCGCATCCCGGTGCGGGACAGCCCCGCACCAGACACAACACACACACACGGACGCACCACACACACCTACACACACACACCTCCTCCTCCACCGGACTCTCTTACCTCCAGGAGTGAAGTCAACTGTGAGCGGGACCCGGGAGTTTTCCGTCTGCAGCTCGTTGCCTCACAAAACGACTAAGTCTCTATTTAATTCCCACTGAATCACTGTCCTCTCTCTCTCTCTCTCTCTCTCTCTGTGTCTCTCTCTCTCTCTCTCGCTCGCTCTCTGTGTCTCTCTCTCTCCCGTCGCTCACCTCCGGACGACTGCTAGATTCGAGTCCGCGCTACAAAAAAAAACTAAAACAAAAAACTTGCGCATTGTTTAAAAAACACACGCACACATGTGTGTATGTATACCCGAGCTGAGCTGGTGTGTGTGTGTGTGTGTGTGTGTGTGTGTGTGTGTGTGTGTGATCATAAAGGGCGCAGAGCTCCGCAGCAGCTTGCTGTCGGTCGAGGAGAAGCTCCTCTTCTTCTCCTCGCTAATCAGTGGCGGCCACTCTCGGAGGCGCGCGGCCGTACGGTGCGCGTCCACGCCGCTCCTGGGGGCGGGGCGGGGGAGAGAAGAGGCGCGTCGACGATGGAGGGGGCGGGGCGAAAAGACCGGAAGTAGACGGAGAGAGTAATGCCGCCTTCAGGGGCTAGTCGGAAAAAAGGCCGTCTTCCCAGAGACATTGAGAGCCCTCGTTTAATGTAAGCGGCGAGTCTTCTTCCCACTTCTCGGAGTCGGAATAACGGTAGAGAATGTCACGTTCCAACTGCTTTGTTGTCGGAACGGATTGAAAGAGAAATGGCGAAATGGCTGATGTTATTACTTTGCACCGCACTAGCAGACGAAAGTCCATAGCATTGGTCTATTTCCAGTTAGGGTGTACATCGATTACAGATTTGAATTATGTACTTTATGTACTTTTCCACGTGTAATTACGACTTGAGGGGAAATTCATGTGCAATTTCCAAATCGGCGAGTTGGTTTTATCATAAATCCGACATCACATGAATGCAGCACACGCACATATTCATGATCGAATATAAAATCTGTTGAGTTTACGTAGCTGTCATGACAGGAGCTGTGCTGATTTCTAAATACGTGGTGATTTTCCTCTTTATCTATAAATCAGTCAATCAATCAAACTCTATTTATAAAGCACGTTTCAAACAAATCAAATTCCATTAAAAGTGCTTTACAAGTGATATATATAACATGTAAAAAGTGAATTAAAGACCCGGATATAGAGACTAATGCAAACCAAAACAATAAATTACTGAGGTGACAACAGTAAAAGAAATATTAAGGTAAAAATAAAAACAACAATAAATAAAATTAAGGAGTACTTCACAAAAAAATTAAAATAAGATTGTAAAAGGGCAAAGAGTTACATGTAAACTAATGATGATCAACACAACTTAAGTTAAACAAAATAGAATAAGATGAATTATAATGATAGAAAAAAAAGGTCTAAATAATAAAACCATATATGAAATGCTACATAAAAAAACGATTAAATAGTAAGATTTTAATTTACGTTCAGATCAACAACCTTTTAGCTCATCTCAGCATCACCAATTTTTTTTGTTCCCAGTTGGTTTACATTATTTCATAGTTTTTAAATAATTCTGATATTTGGAAAAATTTTCAGAAAAAAAAATGACAAAAATAACCAGCAAAACTTTGTGAATGCGTCACTGTGACTTTTGGCATTTCTCGTTGTTTCATGGTTTGTTTTTATATAAGACAAATATTCAATGGAATATTGAGAAAGTAACCAACAGTCTTATCCATAGTGAAAAAATTCATCAGCGATTCACTTCAGCTACAACAGAAAGATGTTGCCTACACATTAATACTTGAGTAATGAGGTGTATTTTCTGCTTTGAGTTCTTTAAGCACATTTTTCCCATTTATAATTATCTAGTTTTACTAAAGAAACATAATATACTTGTACTTGTAATAATTAAGAAACGTTTTAACAGTATAGCAGCTTGTTAGTACTTTTACTTTAATAAAGGATCTGGATAATTCTTTTAATGCTTTCAATGCCTCTGTGTTTTGAAACACACCGTTACCCTGTCAGTAAACGCACCAGCGGGTACCCGGATGAAACCAGCCAATCATAGCCGAGTTTATCTCCAACATACTGTCGTGAAATGTTTACGGTCCTCACTTGTTCCGCTTTACGTTAGTCATTGCAATGAGGGACACCACTCCAGTTTCCATGGCACTTTGTATTTGAATGTGTCTTTTACAGGTAAATTCAAACACATGCATGTATTTTAAAATGACCGAGCAGGGCTTTATATTCAGGAGGCTCGAATTGTGTAGATGTTCATGTTATTTTAGTGACGGTGGGGGTGAAAGTGGCGGTTAGCTTGTCATGCTAACCGATTCAACGATGGGAATAAACGCACTGCAGCGATGTGACTCACCGCGGCGGCTTCGCCCACCTAGATTAAACGCTGTAAATACCCGAAGTAGAACTGCAACCATAAAGACGATAAACCGTGTCTTAGCGACACATTTATCGATGACGCAACAGAAGTGGATCTATGTGTGTTAGCTTGACGAAAAACAAACAAACCAAACCCAGTGCACTGCCAATGTCACTTAGCGGTGAAGGGCTTTTAAAAAAAACAGGTAGTGATTTTCATTAGGACGAATCTGATGAGTATCTCCATTGATCTATTGATAATTGGTAATAAGACCTACACACTGACACCTTCACAAAGCTGGTTTTGCATTAACCCACAGTCCAAATCTCTTAACTATTAGAAAATTATTAAAATAATAAAAGCAAAAAATCACATTTGTGAAGCTGGAACCAGGAAATGTTTAGCATTTTAAATGTGACCCAATTACAATAGTCAATTGAGTTACTTCATTCATTTAAAATAGAAATAATTAAATATCATAATTGAAATAAATAAAAATCATATTTCATAATGTAAAACCTTCCTTGGTGAATTAACAGAAGCTGTCAGATAATTGTAGTGAAGTAAAAAGTACATTGTCCTCTGAAATGTGGTGGAGAAGACACACGTTACATAGAAAGATGACTGAGTACAGGTACAAGTACTTCAAATCTGTACATATATGTGCTGTGCTTGAGTCAGTGTACTAAGTTACCTTCCTCCACTGTCTGCACTAAAGGTTAATGTTTCAGTGATATATTTTTTATTTTGAAGTTGGCCTCTCATGGTAGAAATGTATCGCTGCGTCATCCCTGTGCAGCTCTTTAACTTAAATAAATCTGTCGGGAATCAAATCATCTTTATTGTATTCAAATGAAGCTCTATTATTAATGCGTCTATGTATTTATTTAGTGTGATTATCTCTCCCTGTTAATTAGAAGTTCTGTTTTGAGTGGACACGTGGAAAGTCTGGAACATCAACATGATTCCACTCATTCATAAATATCTGCCGCGCTTTATTATTCGTCACGTTACCCTTAACTCCGTTGTCCCCAACGGGATCCTGTTTAATGATGATGCTGGTTTCCAGTGATTTGATTGGTCAGTAGTGGGGCTGTTGACAGGCTTTGATCTCTCATCTGAAACGTAAGCTGCTCCGGAGGCAGGTTAGCTGTTCAGCATATGTTGCCATGCTGATTTACCCCGATGAGAAGAGAACCAGCTTCGTAGGACTGAGAACCCAGAGTTGAGGCTTTGTAGTACAGACCCCCTGGACTGATATATCTTCGTCTTGTGTCTTTCAGACCGACGCTGTGTCTGTGTTGGAGGATGGACCCTGTAGTGTTGAGCTATCGCGACAGCCTGTTGCGGCGCTCGGACGTGTCCTTACTCGAAGGACCTTACTGGCTCAACGACCAAGTCATTGGTTTTGCCTTCGAGTACTTCGCTGCCGAGACCTTCAGAGTCCTGGGGGAGACCGTCATCTTCATCAGCCCGGAGGTCACCCAGTTTATCAAGTGTGCCTCGTGCCCCGAGGAGCTGGCACTATTTCTTGAGCCGCTGGATCTCGCTTCTCGTCGCTGGGTCTTCCTCGCTGTGAACGACAACTCCAACCAGAGCGCCGGCGGGTCCCACTGGAGCCTTTTGGTCTACCACCACAGCTCCAACCACTTTGCCCACTATGACTCTCAAAACGGCAGTAATTCACTGCACGCGCGGCGCATTGCCGGCAAGCTGGAGCCCTTCTTGGGTGCGGGGAGGAAAGCGTCATTCCAGGAGGAACCCTGCCCTTCGCAGAAGAACAGCTATGACTGTGGCATGTATGTTATCTGTATCGCCGAGGCCCTGTGCGAGAAGGCGAGGGCGGAGGGCTCGCCGCACCTTCCTGTGCAAACCATCACCCCGGCCTACATCACCCAGAAGAGGGTCGACTGGCGCAGACTGATCCGGAGTCTTAAGACACAATGACCTCTGCTGCTCACTTTTCCTTAGCACGTTGATTTCCCCCCTCAGTATACGCAGAACCGCTGTCAGCCACCACATATCTACTGCTGGAGCATCAGAATGCACTCCTTGAATACAATATTTAACTATATGAAATATATTTCTATAACAGTCTCTTATCATACTCCATAACAGAAAAAAAAACTTAAAGCAATGTTGTGAAACAGTTGGTGTCGTGTTAATCTCATGTTTGCACAGCAACATACAGTCTGTAAAGAAGCCAGCATGCCGATAAAAGGAGCTTCCACCCTTAGACATATGTATCGAGGATGTTGACGGAGGCAGGGCACACACTGTCTTTGCTCCATTTCCTCATATTGGAGCAAACGTAGAAATGTTTACACAGATTATTTGCTCAGGGTCGTTTGAAATGAACTGGATCTGACGAGAAGAATGTGTGAATCTTAACTGTGGCTCCGACTTTATGCCTCATCTGTTCTCCGTAACATCTGTAACTAGAAACGACGGTTCAGAGGAAACTGCTGTGTGTGTGCGTGCGTGCGTGTTCTCACATAAAGCAAATATCAGAGTCATCTGTTGACCTAATAAATGTTACTGCTGTCACACTTCTTTGTTGACAAAAGGATACCTTTGCTTTGTGCCTTTTTTGTTTACGGTCCCAGTCGTCGTCTTATTGACTATTAATATGAATATGATGGATTTTTTAATACATAAATAAACCTCACAGAAGAGATTGATTGGCAGGAAGCAGAAATGTTGGATAACTGATTTTTCGCAGAAGGGTTGTAGTAGTGTTGGCATGGTGACACCTTTCACTTTTATTAATATGAAAATGTGTTTTCAAACTCTTTTTCTAGGCCAAACTGATTTTGGATACTTTACTTTTGGCAGTCGAGACTTGGTTAAAACATCTACGCTCTGAGGAGTATTTATAAATTCTACAGTAAAATCTGATGCTGATACAAAAACTAAAATACCAATTATTATTATGACAAATATAATTTATACAAAGGACTTAATAGATTCACAATACTCAAACAAATCCTTCAATGCATAACAGTTTTGATTGCCAGTAACAGTTCAGTCGGTGCCCAGTCCTGTTTGCAGCAGCTTATCGCTCAAACATCTTAATTGTTGTGGATGAAAGAAGGGAACATGATACTCACAGGAATTTATTGACACGACGGACGGAGGCAAAGAAAAGCTGAAACACAATACAGGCAATATAGACTTTCACTAAACACGTTATTTCAAAATAACTCAATGTAAATGTATTAGAGGCAACAGTTTCATTATTAGAAAAGTATGAAAAAATATCCTCATGCTATTTCTATAAGAGTCCCAAAGTAGAAAGCGGGTTAACTTCACCAACTGTCGTCCAGCTTTCTGCTTTCAATCACAGGAAAACTGTTCTGCAGTTACATCTTTACTTTTCGGAATCAGACTGGCCTTTCAATATTTATTATGAGCGAGTATTACAGCTGGATCTTGGATTTAGGGGCTCAACATGGATCGACATGCAGCAGAATAAAGCTGTAGTATGATTTCAGAAGGGGTGTGTGTCTGTGAGCACGAAGACCAGATACTTCTCCCGTTTTTATATAACAGCTTATCTAGAAAGCAGCAGCTACTGTAGTGAAAAGTCAAGATCTATCATTCAGTAAATCCATTTCACAGTTATTCTTTATTGTCTTTCTGAAAGCCGCCTGTCGTTGAACAGATAGAGGGGATTTAAACTACTTGGCTACTTGAAAATTGCCAATTTAACTGACCACATAAAATCCGCAATACTATCATGAATTATGTGGGAAAGAACAAAAAAAAACAGGGCACAACCTCCTGATCTGGCCGCCTGCCCAGCACTGCTCTTAAATCCACGACGCTTGGACAGTTTCCACCCTCCGCTCTCCTTCCTCTGGCATCCTGCACTCGTCTACATCCTACAGGCGTATTTCACCCAGAGTAACCAGTCGGACGAGCCATCGGAGGGTTTTACCATTGTCCTCGTAAAATGCCACAAAGGCTGGGGCATTCACCGCCGCGGCGGCGCATTAGTGAGACAAAGCGCCCGGGGACACGCACATTTAATTTAGACAAATCCGCTTCTAAGCGGCCAATTTGCCAAGTGGTAAACTCAACTTGACTTCCTGTCAGGTGCTCTGAAACCTTGCTGTACCGTGCTTTCGATTTATTAGGTTTTCGAAAACAGCTGCCAGGCCGGATCATCTACATGGATTATCGTCAGCCTGCTTTTTCTTCGTATGGACAAACTAAAGACCAACTTAATCTGGAAACGCCACCTTCACACCAGGCATTTATTTATCTCTCGTGTCTCACATGTCTTGTTGAGTTATGTGTGATTGCTGCAAGGTAAATGATGTGTTTTTCTACCACCACTACTACTACTAGTACTACTACTAGTACTACTTCTAGCTATGTGACACTTGTTTTATGTTGCCGTCTCTCCTGTAACAACAGATGAATATCTCTTAAGACCTCCCGGTTGAATAAAATGTGTTTAGAAAGAATATTACAAAGGAACATATTGCAATGTTCGGCATAACCTCAACTGAGATGGATAAACCGAAATCCCACGAAATCCTGCGCCCTGCCGCCCTTTGCTCTCTTGGCAAATGATACACATTTCTCTATGGAATAAGACAAAGCTTCTCAGTATCTGTGGCTTTGTTTTTCGCAGTAAATCAACAGAGGGCTTATTGAACTTTTGTGAAATTCTCCACCTGCTGAGGCGCCCGGCCCCTTTTAAAGCGCATTTTCCGGAAACCGGTTGTGAAAGCATTTGAAGACCATGAAAGACTAAAGTCCTGCGTCAAACATGTTTGCTTCAGCAGCTTCAAACTCCACTACCTGTAAGGAAGTTAACTTGCACAGAGGTACAGTGGGTTAGAAAGCAATGTACGAAGCAAACCGCCGTCGTAGCCCTTGGAAACCCATGGTTAAACCCGAGCTCACCTCGCTATACCACAAATCTTGTGTCATAGGACGGCCAGCGTTGGGCCCAGACGTGCAGACGTGCACTCTTATTTATATACCTAAACAAACACAGGGCTCCGCGAGGTAACTCACTCACCCCTGTTCTCCATCAGTGTTGTGTGTGCAATTGATTTCAGCGGCGGCGGCCAAGGTTCCTCCTCCGAGGATCTGCAGATGGTTCGCGTTAACCCGTCAGATAGATCTCCTCAGGCCCTGAGTAGGAACATATACACACACACACACACACACACACACATAGACGCAGGCCACGCAATTCCATAATGTGAGCTCAGAATGATCTCTGGTCCTCTTAAAGGGTGTTCTTGTGCATTACATCACGTCCTGTCACAACACATCTGCAACCAACTGCAACGGACATGGCGGCGCTTAAGCTCAATTTACAGCAGCACGCGCGAAGAGCAAGGAACATCCCACCGGGGGGAACCCGATCGATCGGACACGGCCACATCCTGGACAGCTCCGCTTTCCCCGAGGAGCAAGGAGGTCAAGTCCAAAATCATGTCGTCACATCGGACAGGAGAAAGAGGAAGGCAGGAATTGGACGCTCCACCGTGCACGTGCGGCGTGGAGCCCATGAGATGAGTCTCACCTTTGTTCTCCACGCTGACCCCCTGCAGGACTCCAGCACGTCACACGGAAACACGCTCACTACTCAGCGTTTCCAACGGACCTAACTCAGAATGTGCGTGTCTTTTGGGACTACAGCCGGAGTACGCGGGGAAACCCGGGGAAACCCAGCTGAACCGGGTTTTTCGAACCAAGAAGCTTCTTGCAGGTGGAGCTGTACGTCACACAGACCGGGAGGAGAGCAACGTTGATAACTGAAGACCCTCCACGCCCTTTGTTGAATGAACTTCCTTCTGGAAGACCAATCCAGATTATTCCTGCACTTATTTATTGCATTAATCGCATTTGTTGTATTCTAGCTCATGGCAGTTTCATGTGTACATATATGAGCGTACGCATGCTTTGTTATGTGCCTTTATTCTTTTCGTCTTCCATCTTATCACACCGTGTGCTCTGCCCTGTAGCCAGAGACAAGTGACCACACCGGTGAGCAACGAAAAAATCTCCATTCGTACGGTTTAAGTGATGTTTGACTTTTAATTAACCTCTGTTGGCACCAGGGAATAGAAGCAATATCTCCTCTGAAGTCGAGTTCTCTAACTACTAATATCTATGTCCAATTTTGATATTAACATCCGCCAGCAGCTAATGACTTGTTGTTTTTCCACCTTAGTTTTTGTGCAGATAACACACAAACAAAGAACTTGGTAATGAGTGAGCTCTAGACTTGTTGGCAAGAGGTTTTGTTATCTTCAGACAGAGCTATAGGACAGATGTTTCCCCCTTGTTGCTTCAAGTATTACATTAGTCACGAGTGATATTACTTTTCCCCTCAAACAATCTGAAAGAGAGAGCGAGAGCAAGACTAATGTTACACATGAGAACAAAAACTCGTTCCGTCTTTAATAGCTGAAACCCCCAAAAAGTATAAATACTGTATGAAAGCTTTTTTTTTTAACAAGTTTAACAACATGTGTCTTCTTTAAACAAACAGCTGCCTGTGTCACTGAATCTGTGGAAAGTGAGCGGGCACGCGCACACGCACGCACACACACACACACACACACTGAGTTATGAGGGACCGCAGATCTTTCAGCAGCCAAATTAGTTATTGCTGGAGGGAAAAGGAAAGAGCTGATGAGGTGCAGATGCCGATCCAGACGGGAGGGAGCGATAGAGAGGAACAGATGAGAGCGGAGAAGAGAAATCTTCTTCGTCATGATTTCGATTCGGTGCAGCCAGGGGCTGCTTTGTAATGTTGATGTTGATTCACTGTTTTTCTTCCGTGCTCTGTATGGTGTTCACGCGCTTCCCAGAGAGACTCGCATCAGCTCTCTGGAGAATGGGCCCGAGCCGTGTTGCTCTCAGTCGGCGGCGGGCACAGATGTATAAAAATAGTGGAGCCATCCAACTTGGGGGGGGGGGGTTTTTTGCGACCGCCGGGGTCACGGTCAACTCCCGCCAATCAAAACACGGTTTGACACGTGGCTGCACTGTGGCCCCTTGAGGTCGAATAGCAACGTTCAGTCCGAGCTTCACCACTGAACGATCGAGATAAGTCAACTACGCTTTGACAATCAAACCCAGTTGTAGCATAGAATGATGTCATTTCTTTTTTGTTGTTGTTGTTGTTGTTGCTGGCTGGTTTTGTTTGGAAGTAAGAAGAATGTACGAGTTGGGCGTCGACGACCTCAGCTCACGTCAGTCTGTTAAATCAAATACTTGCTCATCTTACACATTTCTACATAATGTTCATGCAACAACATTTCCCCATGGAATGTCTTTTTCACATGACTTCATAAACACGCACTCAACATGAAAAAGAAATTTTACTGCAGTGTTTTTGCTGTGAAACCTCTCACTTCACAAACGGATTAACTCTTGGATTGTGCCTCTAACAGACGCGGACACGTTTAACGCGCCGCGGAGGTTTATTCCTTCTTGGAGAACGTCCAAGTGTGTGTGTGTGTGTGTGATGTTTTTATTTTTACTGTGTGTAACACAGACCATTACTGCGACGTTACAGTCAGCATTCTCCTTCACACCGGGGAGGTCGGAGGTCGTCTGCAGAGCATTCCAGGACAGACAATATGGCTCCCCGGAGGTATGGAGGAGGAGGCCGCAGCTTGTCTGGCCATCTGCTTCGACCTGCCCCCATTACTCCTCAGACAAAACCCACTCCACACACACACACACACACACACACACACACACACACACACACACACACACACACACACACACACACACACACACACACACACACACAAGGAGTTACAGTAGTTGGCCCCTGCCCTCTGTGTCTCTGAAGGCCTCCGCGGTGTTGCATGAGCTAATCATTATAATAAACTTGTTTCTGCAGCCACTTTTATGACTCAATAAGTCATAAGGCGCTGCAAAATTGACACTGCCACAGTGGGGAAAAATACACCGTTACAAGTTAAAAGTATGGAAGTATTTTCAGACCAATATTAAGTTTAAATGTAGATTGTTTCTTCATTGCTTTATATCCAATATGTTCCACTTTCCACCTATTATGTTTGTCATTAGTCAAAACATAAAGGCTGGAAAAAAGCTGCAGGATCATATGTCTCACGTCTCTAAAAATACTTCTGTATTGATTAATTGATTGACTCCCGGGTCAGTGTTCTTGTTGTTATTTCTTGGGGTCAGTTGCGTTGGATGCTTGACCTGCTCCTCGGACACAGTGTCAGGGCAGAAATCTCTTCGAAACCAGGTGTCATCCTTTTCTGGCCCCTCCCCCTTTCCACTGCAGGAAGTAGGCCTCCTGTCAGTTGTCATGGTATCCAGGTGGTGCAGCCTTTGAAGAGGCAAACAGGCTTTTTTTTTTTCTCCTCACATTAGGGCCAAAAGAATTCTGAGCAAACGACACGATGGACATAAATGGATATGAAGTTTCACTGGAGGAGGTGGAGCGGCTGTATCAGACTGTAAAACCCCCGTTGGCTGTTTATGGGCTTGATGAAGGTTCATTTCAGATGTTGTAATAAAAAAAAAGTGTGGTGCTCTGTGCGGTTCCTTCACTAGATGTCAGCATAGTTTCTTGTAATGAGGTTCAGTCCTAAACGTTTCCTAAAATCAGACAGTGACAAAAACTATATATATACATATATATGTACATATATATGTATATATATAGTTTTTATCGACGGTTGGTTTGTTTGTATATCACGGCATATTTCCATGTGACTCACTTCTATAAACTACATACGACTGACGACACTGACTGCGACTCTTCAGACTCACTGACCCACTAGCGGGTGAGTCAGTACAAAGTCATGTTGTGCACAAAAACTTTTCAGATTCCAAAGGCTCCAAATACGTCTGACTAATTTAGTGGGAACTGTGTATGAAATGAAACTCTGTATCAAGAATAATTCCTCTGATGAAGTGGCGCAGCCGTACAAAATTCAAGTCTTACGTTTGAATATAAGGTCAGTGTCGACGTGACAACTTTACTGTCAGGGTGGACAAAGACTAAGGGATTTTAAAATACTTAAGGGTAAATCCCGGTTTGCTCACTGGACGAGATGCTGCTTTAATCAAGAGCATAACAGTTTTGATGACGACTGAACTGTAGTGTACTTATACTGACTGACTACCACCAGACTCTGAGTCTGAGATGCAGATGTCCGTGTAAATCAGACTGTATATGTTGGGCAAAGTGACTGATCCCAACAATTTGACCCATAAACTTTCTCCCATGAAGTTTTTTGTCTCTTAGCCTGAGTATTTTACAGTTTATTTAATTTTTTTTTAATTATGCAGGGTCTGTTGAAGAGATATATCCGCACTCTTCCGCCTCTTGCCTTTTTTTCAGACCCCATCAGATAATGTCAAACATGTGTCCATGTGTTTATCATTGACTAAAGTCAAGGTTGTTGGGTTTTTTTCAGCTTCTGAACAGCTGACATTTTAGAGAACATACCTATTTTTAAACCACGTAAAAAACCCTGACAAATTCTTTGGCTGAAACCGAGACATCTGGAAGAAAAAAAACAGCGGCCGACGCTCCACGTGTTAGTTATCGAGCCACCATGTGCGTCCGCCAACATTTGTGTTCCTGTTTTACAGTTCAGCCTGAGCTGTGCGGCAGGTTACTTAAAAAAATCCACTGTGCCGTTGGGAATCAGGCCTTTTCACTGCGGTCCCGTACGAAGTGCCAATATGACAGGAAAGAGCATCAGATGGAAAGATAAATAAATAAATGAATAAACGCCACAAGCATCGTTTTTTTCTCGTCTACATTTTGTTGCCAATTTAATTCACAGAGATTTCCGCACAACTAGTCTAGAACTACGTTTCTCCCAATCTTCGTGATATCAGTATGTCGATATCACATCCTGAACACTCCGGTCCTCGCTGCAACACTCTTGAGTCTTCGGCGACTTCATTTGAAATGTATAAAACAACAAACACCCCGTGCACTCCGTCCATACAGCAGATTAGCACAACTAAAAACAAAAAATGTTGCAAGTCGTCCAAACCATCTCATTCACTTTACAGTTAACACCCACAGGCGGTGTCATTGTCAGGACTTGACTTCCTTCCATAAATACTTTAAAAACATGACATCTGAGTACCTATTAACGAGCAGAAAATAGATCTAAATGCTTAATAGAGTTACATACATTTGAAATAACGTGGACATATTTTTAAAAAGTGCATCATCGCAGCTAGTCGTTTGTTTTTTTGTTGCCTCCCTACTGAGGGCGAAGGCAAGATCCCACCAGAAAGAGAAACTTTTGATTTAAGTCCACTCGTCAGATTACGTCGCATAATAAGTGATGAGACGCGACTTTTCCTTTTCAAGTAATTAATGTGTTGAATTATCTCTTACCATCCTCCCCTCTCGCCCCCCCGTCACTGCCTCTGCACCGCTGCACTGTCCCTACGTCAGGATCTCTTTACCCTGGAGGAATCCTAAGGATGAGGATGAGAGGTCTGTGGGAGGGACGGGCCATGGCAGACAGTCCATATCTAAAGTAAAAACCTACTTTATAATCAAAAATAAATAAGACATAGTCCGTTTTGCATAGTCTGGAAGTGATCACTGAATGAAAGTCAGTCGGCGCGGTGGGAAGGTCCGTCAGGTGCCCGGAGTCGGACAGATGTTGCCGGTGGGGGGGGCTGGTCCTGGATCTGTGCAGGACGGCGTCAACAACTCCGAGCATGGGAAGAGTTAAAGAGCAGCAAATCCAGAGGGTCACAGCGGAGAGCAGTGGTTACCTGGACGAGGAGAACGCATGATTTCATACATTTTATCCATAGAGCAATTTTACAGCTAAAGGACAAAGTGCATTGCATGTGAAAGAGAGTAGAATTGAGAAAAAAAACAAAAAACCAAACATGAATCCCCTCCTATGGGACATGCACATTTAGGAACATGACAGCATCAACAGCACTGAGCTTATACATATATGAAAATGGACGAGCAAGTATAATATTTTTTTTAAAAATAGATACAATGAAATAAAACAAATATAATAGTGGGATTGCATGTGGCTACAAGGACGAAATGCTCAATAAAACATATGAAATTAATTTAAGGAATTAGCAAGGTACAATGCAGTTATACAAGATTATCTTATTTGAAGTGAATATGCATTGTATTTCTATAAAATTATAGAAAAGCCCTTGAATACAAAAATGTTAAAAAAAAACTACTACTTAGATTAATGAGAAAAATAAATTAAATAGATTGGAAATAATTAATTAAAAACACCATGATATGGAACACTTTATGATTAGAATGGAGTGTAAATCAATACCATAAATAGCTGATTTAATTTTTTTCAGCCTTACAAAAGCCAATACTGTCCCTGCAGAATCAGCAGGATATCTGACTAACTCAAATCTCCTAACTTGGGGGCATGAACAACAATTTAGCTTCAGCCAGAAGCCTCTATATGACAAATATGTCATATGCTGCAAAAACACTGACGTATTAAAAGTAATAACAGTGTTCTAAAATTCTAAAATACAAAATACCATATAATAACACAATATAATAAACATAACTCCACTTTTTACGAATTCAACCACGTTTGTTTCACACTTTTTGGTTTATTTTGTCTAAATCTCATTCTCTTTCATGTTCACAGGTCCTTTATCGTTTTATTTATCTTCAAATAAAACAAAAAATCTGATGTTTCTCACATCATAGAGCAGTGAGGGTGTATCTGATGCCGTGTTACCTCTCCCTCAGGGGCAGGTTTGGGTTACCGAGGAAGGACAGCTGCTGCTCCAGGCTGCACACCCGAAAGGCCAAGTAGCACGAAGACAGGATGAGGAGAATTATTCTGAAGAAAGAAAAAGGAGGAGGAGACGCACAGATGAGTTACAAGTGTCAGGATTATTATTATTATCATGACTTTTGAATCCTCCTGTTGTGGAGGAGGACAGCTGCAATGTCTCCTGATGAACACCGGGAGGCAATGTTTGACTCTCTGTCCTTGAACAACCTATAACACAACCCCCCATATATATATTGTTTAAAACAATGAGCTTAAAAGATGCACTTATTGTGAAAACTGGAGAAAAAATCAAGTCTGCATTATTTTAAAAATCATTTTTATTCATAAACCTGCACTCTAATATCTCATACTGACATTGTTTGTTTGTTTGAAATTCACTTGAGAGTCAATATACTGTATATGAATCCTTTTTATCTTTATTACATGCATTAGTTATTTTATTTTCAGCATAAATGTATAAAGAGTTTTCATTGCAGTTTATATGGATAATAATCTGTGACAAGGGGGGGGGGGGGGGGGGGGGGTCCAGTGCTCTCTCAAGGTCCTCAGGGTGAAGGACGTTCACCCCCCGCTATGCACGAGGGCAGATCGGGAGCATGTTGCTCACTCGTACAAATTATTTCACACATTTTAATAGAAACTTTATCTAAAAATACTAACTAAAAAAGACGTTTTAATATCTCTCATCCTGTGTCCAGTCTGAATCGCCCTCTGTTTATATGTCCATGTCAATGTGTGTGTGTGTGTGTGTGTGCGTGTGTGTGTGTGTGCAGTTGTGCGTCAGCTGCTGGAGGAGGTGAAGGTGGTGTTGTTGGAGTCAGTGTGACCCGCTGTACACTCACAGCAGGGTGAAGAACTTGAGCAGCTGGTACTCCATCTGGCCCAGCTCTGCCACCGGCTCCGACAGAAGACCTCTGTCGGTCTGCAGCGCTCGCTCTGCAACGCACGCACGCGCACACACACACACACGCACACACACACACTGACATGAAACCATTAACTGCACTCGACTCGACGACATGACATGTTTCCCTCTTTGACGGCGCTCGCCCGCCTGTTATCTGTGCACCTGGACACATTTGGCCTCAAGCGCTCACGCACAGCTCACGTACAGTTAACGGAGTGACAACGTGCACTTTGGAGCCCAGAAACCAATCGGCCTCATCGGTAACGATGCTCCAAAGGGGGAAAGCGTCTTGTGTTTGTTCACACACATATGAAATACTGGGGGCTGCAGTTACATCACATTAGTTGACACTGTGAAGTGTCAGAGAGCGAAGCTGCTGCTTTTCTTGAGAGTGTCACGGGGCAGAGTAATAAAGTGCAGCGATCGAGGAATCCTATGTTGCTTCCGATGTTTTTATTTTCATTTTTCAACAATTACATTAATCGCCAACTATTCTGATATTTGATATATGATATTTGATATATCGCTTAAGTAGTTTTTTTCTAAAAAAAAAAGAGAGAGAAAAAAACAAACAAAATTCAACTTCTTTAATGTGAATCTTTTCTGGTTTCTTTGCTTCTCTCTGACAGCAAACTGAATATCTTTGGTTAGCGGACGAAAACAAAACATCATCTTGAGGTTTGGAAAACACGATTTTCACCGTTTCAGGACATTTAATGGACCAAACAAATCAATCGGGAAAATAGTCGACATATTAATCATGAAAGTAGCCGTTGGTTGCAGCCCTGTAGACCCCTGACGATCACTTTATAACCCCATATGTCCATTACTATTGCCTGCTAACTGACACATGCATTGCTTCTTTTTGCAGGTTCTATTTGTCTGTGATGTAAAATCCCTCAACATTACTTCCTTGTTTCCTCTCCTCATGTGAGCTGTGATGATCATGTACACGAGCCAAGGCATCGATGCAGGCTTGCGTTGAGAAATGAGCTAAAGCCCGTCGGCGTCCATCTGTTAAACTGTCCTCAGACAACTTTGACAGCAGACATTGTTTGTGATAATCTCTACTTAATCTGCATCCGCCCAAAGCTTTTTAATACAAGCCCACTCATGATTTAATCTCCATTTGAAAGCTCAACGTGTGGTTGCGTAAGAGAGTCGTTTCCAGTCTCTGTTCTTTTCCACAGACAAAATTCTAATGAACTGGAACATAGAAAAAAACACAAACATATGTGTTTAAGCATCTGCAGATTTTAATATATCTATGTCCATATCTCTGACTATAAACATTATTTTATGACGACTGACTACGTATTTTAATCTAATACAAACTGTTACTTATTACTTCCTATGGAACTCTTCATGGATTACCAGTTCCTGATTGGTCACAAAATATTTATACCCTTGAATATACTCAGACAACATATTTTTATTGATTTTGAATCCATATTATCTTTGATAATTGTCTTATTTCTTCTGTTCTTTAGACTGTATTGAGAAAACATGTGATTTTACCTTGAAAATAAACATATCTACTTACATTTTTGCGAACGAAAAAACAAATGTGGGCAAATATTTTTCTCTGACTATTGACTTTTGCTTAAAACCTTCCAGGGCATCGATACCCAGTTGAAAACTATGAGTATCAACAAATAACAACTGCCATAACTCAAAATATTTCACAGTGAGGTTTTATATTTAATCCATTTGGGATTTTTTTCATAAAATCTATAATTGTACTCTCATGATGCCAGCGCTTTCTGTACAGCGTAAACCAGGAGAGATAAACACAAAACCGATTATGACTTTGAAATTATTTTGGGGTGGAGATTGATTTGCCTCATAATAGACAGAAGTCACACCAATAACTTATCAGCTGAACTATATGCGACCTTCATCCAGTCAGCTCCAACAAGAAGCTTAAAGAGTGTGGCCTCGGATGAAGCCTTGAACTTTGGATCCGTGCAACGACACTGCATCTTCATAACATACAGCAGTAGATAGTTATATCACCTTCCTGCAGCTGCTCCGGTTTGAAGGGTGTGTCCGCGGCGCTCAGGCTGCTGGTGGAGTTTCCCAGGAGGTCAGGAAGGGAGGAGGACACGGACACCACCGAGGGTTTCCTTCTCCACTTTAACACTGATGGGAATTCGTTAACCACCGGGAACTCGTCTGTCGCTGGGAACTCGTCCTGCGGCACAGAGGGAAGAGGAGAGAGCGCGTTGGAGAGATGGGGATCCAAACCAGGGGGCGTGGCTACGGGTGTACATCACTAATGTGGTATACCGAGAGGAAAATTAAAACACAGAACTAATGTGAATCTGCTCATTATAGTGTACATAACTGTTACGTGACTGAGGCTGTCATCTCACGTGGGAGTCTAACGTCGGACCTATTTTGCGACACTTACATAGTGGTTATAATCATTTTACTGATTCATAAATACATTTAAATTTGATTAGTACTAAAGTACTAGTAGTATCGATAGAATGACTGATTAATAAAAGTTGCAGGCCATTGATTGAAACAACGCATCCTGGGAATGGCAGTTTTGGTGTGTGTTTTTCTTTTAATAATAGTGCAGTAATCTATCAATATTGATGTCTCACTTTCCAATAGGGATTAGTAAAGCTGTATAAAATCTTCATCATAAATCTATTGCACAATTTCAATTTCTTTAGCTTTTTCTATCCTGTGTGGTTTTGCCTTACTCTTACTTTTGCACTATTTAGAATTTATTAATTGTATATATTACATATCCTATTTTCTGTTTGTACTGTTGCACCGTGGGTCCGAGACCAACGGTTTTTCAATTCCTCTGTATGTCCGGAACGACACTGCAGGAATTGACAATACAGTTGACTTGACTTTACGCTGGCAATATGAACAAACAGCCTTTTTTCTTTGAATAACCTCAGTACAGATGAAAGCGCGACCAAAGACGAGCACGTCAACAGAACCTAAATTATTCCGTTAACACAGAAGCTGTCCTGTCCCGTGGCCCGCGGCGGCTACACGCGCACAAGGTGACTCCTCGGAGCTCCTCGATAGCATCTCGCCGACTCGGGGGGGGGAATGATTCACTTCCAGGCTGCAACAGAATGATCTATTGATCCGGTCCGTAGGAGAAGGCCCTCGGGTCGGAGGTAGTTGTGGGTGAGAGTTCCACCCAAACTTTCTTTTTCAATTCTATGACTTTTCTCATGGTTTTTGTGAAAAGGCCTCTTTCTGTTAGAGACAGACGTTTTTTCACTGACCAGCGACAAAGTCGGCTCCTCCATGAACTGCTTCAGGCTCAGACTCTTCCCGTTGACCTGGAGAGGGGGGGGGGGGGGGAGAAAATCAGCTGTTTAAAGGACGCGCACGCCACTTTTTTATCTAATCCGAATGTGTCTGCCTCCTCTGACCTGTAGGTGTGTGCAGATCCTGCGAAGCACATCGTACACGCTGTCTCTCGATAGCAAAGATACAAATACATACTGTGGAAACAAAAAAGAGAGAGAACCGGGGATGTAAGACGCATGTTGACGTGGACGAAATATCTTTGAACTATTCTGAATTTACCATTACACACAAAGTTTTCACCGCTTGTTCAGACGGAGTGATTCTCTCCCATCTATAGCATCAATTAAATGAAAACCATATTCTCCTCATATCAGTAAATTGACAATTACATGGATATTGTTATTATCTTTATGCAGCGTCGTGAAGTGCTTTTCGCCTAGCAACCACTTCCGCCAACATCAACCTCATTTAAAGGGGTTGCTCGGCGAATAACACTTCAAAACCTTTAATCCGCTGAACAAAGAGGATATTTCTCTAATCTCATTTCTCTTCCAGCTCATTCTTTCTTGCAAATGTTATGAATGACAGGTCAGTGACGGCTTACACAAATATATCCCTCTGACCTGGATAAACATGTTTTCTAAAAGAAAGAAAGTACTTTATGAATTTATTTACGAACATTTCATATGCTGTGTTTTCTTTATCACTTGTTTTTGTCCACGTGTCAGTTGATTAACAGTTTAAGTTTTTTGTACCTTTTACCTCATAAACTCGACGACCACGCCCATTCGTTTTTCAAACACATGCTGCACAGTTTATTGTGAGCATGGTTGTGTAATGTACATTACATAATCATGCTCACAATAAACTATGCGGGGATATTTGTCCTTGTGGGGTATGAATCATCGCCTCATGTTTCACCTTTCACAGTTAAACGTGATTCTTTGTTGGGAAGTTGACAAGGTGGAATACGCATGTACAGTACGGCATATTTGCGCATATACGAGTTTATAGTACAGTATACGAGTGTCGGAGGAGCACTAAAAAATATGTGCTTTGTGATTCCCAAAATTCTGAGTAGCTGAAATGTCTGCGCTTCAACCATAGACTGTACATAAAGATGGACGACGTGTCTCCTTTTCCCCCTGTTGCACAAATATGAAGCCAAAATATCCCAGATGCGGGTGATGTCACCTGGAGTGGAGCTTCAGTATCAAGGTCCCGCCGCTACACACACTCGACCCATCGCGAATCGGGTCTCAGCTAATTCAAACCTAACGCATCAGAAACATGAACACTTGAACGTACGTCACGGTGATTATAACGACCTAGAAGGACAGAAACAGTAGTTTTAAGTTTGGTCCAAGTCCCATCGACGAACTAATGGAGGGGGAGGAGTTTATGACCTGTACGGCAGTCGACCACCAGGGGGCGATCCAGGTGATTAAGTTTTACTTGTTTTTGTCCGTCACACCTCGCCCCGAAAATAAATACCGACCGCGCTCTGCTGATCAGCGCGAGAATTTATTAATGCGCAGTGGCCGCGGTGGAAGTGTTTACCTTCTGGCCGGTGTCTGTGGTGATAGCCAAGCCGTTGGGCACGAGGCCCGCGGTTTTGTGCTTCTTCACCAGCCTCACAGAAGCCACGGGGATTGCCACCTACGGAGAGGAGTGAACAAAAATAACGGTCAGGAGGAGGAGACACCGCTTCGGAGGGAGCAAACTTGAAGGCAAGAAGGTGAGAGGAACGACACGTTCGGAACATTTGAGCAAATGGTCGACAGGGAAGACGGACACCGGAGTGCAGGCGGGGAAAAGCCCCGGAGGTAAAATCGGCGGAGGACATGAAACGTGTCTTATTTCAGTCAGAATGTGAGGAATGCGGGCCGAGTAAGCAGCTTACTGTCAGCGAGATGTCAGGAGGGGTTTCGGTTTCAAGGAAATGAGGGGAAAGGAACAATTCACAGCATATCAAAGAGAAAATCACGTAGCGTGTTGAGGTCAAAGGTTCGCGTTCCCGGTACACAACGAGAGAGAGGGAGAATTAAGAGTGTGCGGCACCGAGAGTCCGTCCACGCTCCCGTCAGCTTGTCAGAATGTGACGGACGGGGAGTCACTTGGTTCACGTCAGTCATTCTGAGTTTATCGAGCCGTCCGTCAGTCACTCGCACCTTGATGTCTTTGCCGAAGAGGTTGGCATAGAAGCATAGCCAGTTTCTGGAAATATAGAGCCGGCCCTGCAGAAGGATATCTCTGAGAAGAGCACAGGAGTACACTGAGAACAGACGGGGGGGCGGGGACGGGGGGACACAGACAATTAATTTCAGTAAGTTGCAAATAACAGATTATGGTTAGCCAGGTTGAACTGTGCAAACAGAGGAGTTGATGTGCAGAAGAAGTTGGTCATGCTGAAAAGTGTAAGTGTTTTCTGAGCTTCACCAGTGGGCGGACATGAAGCAAGAAGAATCAAAGTGTCCAAATCAAATCAAAAGTTTAATAAAAGCCATAATAAGGTTTGTTCATTATGGCTGTTTGTATACGAATGGAGTATGAATTTGAGCCCGACCGATATTATCGGCCAACTGATTTGAGCTTTTAAATGTAAATTTACGTTTACATTTTATGTCAAATAAATGTTTGTTTATAAGTTCTATGTATTTGGTTGTATTCATATTTTCAATTCATAGATACTTATGATGAAGTTCATGGTTAAGCAAAAATATCAAGCCTCAATTCCATGTCTTTGTCATTAAAGTTTGATAACGACATGTTAGAATGTAGGCCGAAGTATCGGTATTGGGAATCTTGTTAGAATGTAGGCCGAAGTATCGGTATTGGGAATCTTGTACTCCCAAATATCAATATCGGTATCGGCTCCCAAAAATCCATATCGGTCGGGCTCTAGTATGAATATTGTTAAATATACCAATACATAAATATATTGAACTGCACTCACTGTAACATGACACAATCGTCATCCCCTTCATGTTAACAAACACTGGCGTATCAGAAACAACAACAATCAAATGTAATTATGTACAGTAGCTACCATCATGTCAGCATTGGATCACATTTGCGTGCCACTAATAGGTTAATCAATCAGTATTTACACTGTCAGAAAATTGTTCAAATGCACATATTTTTCCAGAAACAGAACATTCAAAATAATCCAAACATCCAAAGACACTGTAAATTCTTAATCATAAAAAACAGAAAAGCAGTTAATCGCCGCAACTGTAAAGCTGAAACATTTTTTTGATGATTAATCAACTATCAAAATTGGCTGTGATTTATTTATGTCAATGACCAACAGATCAGCCCAATAATCATTTCAGCTCACATTGATAGATTATGAACATTATCAACAACAACAACAACAACAACAACAACAAAAACTAATATTCAGTAAAATGCTCCAAAAGCAAACAGGCTGGGAGGAATGGAAAAATAGAAACTGTTGAAATGCATAACAGGCAAAAGACTGAAATTAAAATTAGCAAGTTGACTGGTGAAGCAGATGCTGCAGTGCAACACCCACCCACACACACACACACACACACGCATGCTCGTAAAGTTTTCCTGGAGGTAAGGAGGACAGTACCTTTCATGAGTATCTCATCCTTGGGCACACACTGGAACAGTTTGTGGTACTGCGAGTTGTACTTGCTGACAGTCTGTGCAGAGGGACAGGGCAGAGTCATGAGCAGCTCCTTGGCGGACCGGCCTGCCTGCACGGCGCCAGCACCAGCACCGCCGGCCACTCCGCCGCCGCCGCCGCCGCCACCGGCCACTCCCACGCCGCTCGCCGCCGACACCACCCTCTCCCTCAACGGACGCGAGCTCTGCACCAGGCTCAGCACGTTGGCGCCGTACACACACACACACTCGCGCACATCCAAGGCCTGGAGCAGGCTGCTGCAAGACACACACTGTTCCCCCTGTCGCCGGTCAGTACGGGACGGAGGTGGAGGACCGCCTCGCTGCAACTACCTCTAAGTCTACGTGCACACACACACGCACACACACACACACACACACGCACACACAGCTGGCTCTAATGCACACACTCACACACACGCAGTACACTAACACAGGGTTACACTAGCAATGCCTCAGTTCAGAGTCAGCGAGCTCTTCCTCAGGAACTACAAGGCTCTCTTTCTCCGTCTCAGATACACCTCCGGTGACTCTACACTTTGCAGCACCCGGCTGACGCCCTCCCTCTCCTTCTCCCTCCTCTGCACACACACACACACACACACACACACACACACACACTCTCTCTCTGCCGTTCATCATTCAGAGCTGCAGAAAAGAAAAACAACCCTACTCTGACACCCACAGGTACTCCTCACTGTCCTCGGTTGAAATCCTTCTCTCCCTCTCTGCCTCCCTCCACATGTCAGGTTCTCACTCTGTCTGCAGTGTCACATTCTGCTCGCTTTCTGAAAAAAGAAAACCGCACGTTTATATTCCTCGCTGAACACACAAGCGGTCTCACTCATTCCCCGCTCTCCTCCCTCACCTCCCGTCCTCCATACCTCTGGCCCCCGCTCCTCCGTCCCGCGCCCGTATCTCATCTAGCTTTCCTCTCCTTCAACTCACGTCCGCTCAGGTTTGCCGTTGCCTGCCGTACCCTGTTTCTGTCTTTCTATTAATAGCCGGTGCCGGAGCAGCTCCCGTCCTCCGTGAGAGGGAGCTTACAGTGGGTTACAGTAAAGCAGAAGGCCAGAGATGATGTTGACCAGTGCTGTATAAACATTTGCTAAAAGAATTAATTAGTGAGAGATGATAGCGGACGGCTGCTCCGCGGCGCGATTATATTGCATCCTCTCGATCGTGACGCTGTTCGTGTTTGTGGCTAACGTCAAGGTTGACACTTTGAGGACACTTGGCGGGACTCCGGCAAACAAGGAATTATTATTACTTCAGTATAAAGTGACTAGTGATGATGCATGAGAAAATTATTGATTAAAATATGAGGTTAATCCACAGGGAACGTGTGTATATGGGAGAGTATGATCTCCTCTATGAGACGAGACAGCAGTGAATTGGTTAAAGGTCCTCGTTGAGCTATTGTCTATGAGAAAATTTGTTTTCAAATTCAGCTTTTATAAGTCGAGTCTGAAAGGTTACAGATAATAGAGCTTGAGAAGTCTCACATTAGTGTGGAAATATTCAGTGATTCATTTTTTACAATTTTATTATGGACGCATGTTAGTCTTGTTTGCATGGTTCTATATATGATTTCCAAAATCCAAATCAACAAATGAAATATTTGTCAGATTCTCAGTTAGATTTCGGCATCCACAAGCTTTTTGTCGGCCTGTGCATCCAATTGTTTTGACAGTTTGAAAAATGATTGCAGAATATTTGTGAGAGAGGGAAGGCGACGTTTTAACAGGCGCTGCCACTTTTATTGTAGATTAAACATTTAGATTATAACGAATACAAATGCTCCAGTGACAGACACGGAGAGAGAGAGAGAGAGAGAGAGCAGACTCACCGAGCCCCTGTAACACTTCTTCACATCCTCATAGGACAGGTCCTCGATCAGCTGGAACCTGAGGTGACAGGAAACATACACTTCATACAGTGCGGTGAATTCACCTCTCAACAATGATAATTCTGCTGTGCGCAAGATATGCGATGCCTCTACCAGTCTTGACAGTGTGCAAGGGGGGAAAAAAATCTTTAAAAACAAAGTATATTCATACATGGTAAAGAAAAATGCTCTTATTCACATTTTTGAACGTAGAATAATGCCTTCATCTGGCCTGAAGGAGGAAGAAGAATAAACAGTTCCTGGCAGCATAACAGACGGTGGTTAGCGTGTGTGCATGTGTACAATGTGCGTGTATTTGTGTGTGTGTGTGTGTGTGTGTGTGTGTGTGTACGCTGCATGGAAATCCCAGCTGGGTCAAAGCTTCCACATGACGAGTTAATCATCATTGTGTGCACGACTGCAGGGTGATGGAGGCTGTCACGCAAACAACCTAGTCAAAGATAAATATTGTTTAAATACAAATGGTGACCATGCCAGGAGAGCGTCTGTGTTGTCCGGATGTCACAGCACAATACTCATACAATACTATCTATCTATCTAATGCATGCAGAGCTTTCCTAAAGATGAAATACAGTGTAATCCGGCCCCTTTGAAGGGAAATCCCATTGAAACGAACTGCTGTCACAGTTAAGATGCTTTGAAGAAGACACGTAACCGTGACAACAGACAGAGTCTGAAAGGCGAGAGGTGTCTGGAGGATTCATCTCTGACACATGCACACTTCCCTTTCTTCCTGTATCTCTCCGCGAGTGCCAGGTGATTGACAGTGAGCAGAGCAGAGGACGGCGTAATGCGACACCGATGTGGAAAACACTCCCGCTCGAGGAGATGCTGATAAAAACAGAACAGCACCGCGGCTCCGTGTGCGCTGGAGTGTGCCATCTCGCCGTGTGGAAGCCACTTTTTCATTGATAGAGAGAAAGATTTAACAGGAAGTCCAACAGGAATAATGTAAAGGAGACAGGAGACTTAGCCCTCATCCTACAAGCCTTTCTTTTAAATCTTGCAATGATAAAAAAAAGTGGAAACGTAGTGTTTGAAAATACGATGAAAGCAGCCAAAATATGAATGGGCTAATGGTCGGATATATATTTGACCTTATCATACTTATCACTTTAAATCCCAACTCTCTCACTCAACTTAGAAGTTCATTGGAAACAGCTTGCACACAACACTTTTAGTTAAGCCCAGCACAGTAACATTAAAGTTATGAATTTAAAAAAAAAATATGCTTGGCATAACTCTGGTGGACAGCGTTCTACTTTACTTCTATACAACTACTCCACTTTATTTCAGAGATATGTTGAGTTTTAATTCCACTACATTTATCTGACGGTTAAAGTTAGTGGTTATTTCTCAGGTCATTATGTAATGAATGAAACATATTGTATATTTTGTGATCAATATAAGTACCAAGAAGTACCTTTACCCATGTGAGATTTTCAATGCAGGATTTCACTTGCAATAAAGGGTATATATATATATATATATATATATATATATATATATATATATATATATATATATATATATATATATATATACCCTTTATTGCACTAGCACCAGCATCTCAGAACAAAACGAATGCCTCATCGGCCACTCCTCCTGCTTTGTGTTCTCAGCAAGGTGGCGCCTATACAATCTGTAGGTGTTGCAAAGCCCAGTGAGAGCGGCCCCTAAAGACACACACCCACACACACACACACACACACACACACACACACACACACACACACACACACCCACACACACACACACACACACACACACACACACACACATTCAGGAGCACAACTGAGTTTGTACCCTCTAATCCTAAAGTCTAATCCAGTTGTTGCTGTCTGGGTGGTAGGAGCTGCGAGAAGATGGAAATACTCTTAAACTTTGTCGACTGTTGTTGTCTTTGTCTTCATCTTTCATGAAAACAATACAAATACCAAAGTATGAAAAAAGTTAACGCAGCTGAATAAAGTTGCCATTGAATATGTAAAAAAACGAAACACAATTCGGCGAGCCAGCAGATTTTGGAAAAATTGATCCGTGGCGTCGGTGTCATTATGATAATATATATATAACAGCACCACATTTGTATTCTCCATGAACAGTGTCCTTTACTGTGTACAGCAAGGTGCCACCTCACTGTTGACTTTATAGCAGCGGGACCGTCCGTGTCCCTGCTCTGATGACAGAATGTCCCCGGGGCGCGAGGATAGCATGACCTCTGTCCCCAAGCGGCACTTTCCACATCACTATAATTATGTTAAGTGAAGTGCTGATGTGTCAGAGCACAAGACAAACGGTCAGCGTTAATTTAAGCCTTCGAGTGTAAAGACAGACACGATGAATGATGAGTCTACTTTGCGCCCGTCGAGAATGAGGAATCATCATCTATCATCTGAAATCACATTCTTCTGAAACGGAGACTCGTAGTGAACTCATCAGGTGACACCATTTCTATTTGCACAATATCAAGTCATGTGAGGCAATATATATGTAAAAAAAAAAATTGCAAAACAAGGAAAAGAAACCATCCATAACCAACGTAAATAACAGCAGAATTCATGTAATTGAGTCGTTCTTCTAACATGAGGTTAGTTCATGTCGCTCGTCGTCCGCGTACAAATTCTTCACCCGTCTCTGTTTCTCCCTGCCGGAGAAGACGTCCCCATGTGACCATGTTATGAACAATAGTGCATGTGTGCCGCTCTTCCCGCCTGCTGGTTGCTGCCTATAAATAGGATCCACAGAAGTTCTGCATTCCCAGGCGGACAGGGGAGAGCGATTATTAAAAACACAGGGCGGCTCTGCGGGGACCGACCGGCTTTCCAGTCCTCGCTCTCCCCTCTCCATCCGTCTCTCTCTTTCACGCGAGATCCAGGTCTCACTCGCTACCGCTGTTGCGTGCAAGGTAAGTGCGTGAAGGAAACTGTTTTGGGCCGCAGCGAGGTAAAGCATTTTGAATTTTTTTTTACGAGGGCTATAAACAAGGTCACACGGGGATGATGCGTGGGGAAGTGATGAACAGTTGCCAAAGACACAACGGTGAAGTCTGGGCTTCGCCGAAGTGTTTTCCTTAAGTTGATTCTTGATGTTTATTCAGAGGGTTTGGAATTAATTCACAGGCCCAAGAGGAATCGTTGGTATAGAAACAGAAACAAAAAGATGTCGGGTTTTCCGGGAGGCTTGGTGGACTGCGGGTCGCATCTTGAACCTATCCGAGTCGTGGATATATAATAAGGGTATAATAAGCCATAATAACCTCAAAATCCACACATAATCCGCAGTTTTATCCCCACTGAGATTTAGGAAATTTAATTTTACCTGTCAGATTATACCTCTTATGAGCAAAGCAAAAAAACGTGTTTTATTCAACGAGAGCGGGGGTTTGTGTTTCCGTCTATACGTATACGCATGCACCTCGTCCATGGTATCTCTGTGCCCTTGGCTGCGAGGCCGAAAAGTGAAACTAATTACTGGCTGAAAGAATCCTAAATTGAGTTCTAAATTAGAAAGCGAACACCTCCCATCGGTGTGGATGGCGAAGCAGCGGACTTCCTGGCAGTGACATAACTGGAGGAGGAGAAAAACTGGGACTGAGGGAGGGGGACGGACTCGCGGTGAGAGAATGAGAAGGACAGAGATGAGGAGAGAAGAAGGAGAAGACTCCTTCTCAAGTTCATATAACGGAGTTCTCATTTAAAAAAGACTTAAACTACAGAGCTTTCTTTCCACAGGTTTCTCCGGACAAACCCTGACTCAAATGACGTCTAGTGGGAATAGTGGTTTTGGTAAACCCACAGGAAATTATAACTCTTGAACTCAAGCCTTTAAGCCTCATTCTCTTTCTAACTCATGCTCGAGTCTGAGCCTCTCTGATTAATGTCTATACGCGGCTGCTTCTAATAAAACCACTGTGACACCTGCACACAACCTGCCCTGCACCAGGCAGCAGATCGGGTTAAATAGAGTAAATGGGAGTTGGTCGAGGAGAGCAAATATCAGACTAACGCTCATCACTCGGCCAGAGACGTGATTCAGAATCAGTTGTTTATGATGATGCTCTGCATGTGGTCGATATGTAAACGGCCAGTCGTCTGCTAACTCGTAATCCACAACATCTACACACACACACACACAGCCGTGATATGTGGCGATTTGTGTGTGTGTCTCTACGCGCTTCATGGCCCAGTAGCCAGAAATCGGTGATTTCACGTTAAATAAATATTCACAACTGGGAACATTGCATGAAGCACCAGAGGACTGCTGAGGTGTGTTAAAAGGGATTTAAATACATACACACACCGCTCGTGGCGTGACTGACATGTGCATTAAGCTCTCAAGTCCCTCCCACTCACTGGCTCTTCTCTTCCAACACACACACTGCCCCTTTGCCAAATCCCATCCTAGGACAGATTCCCATGGATTACACTGCTCCTGCCGTGAATCCTTTTTATATAACACACGCGCATTCTGTCTGCAGACAAACACACACACACACACATTGCGCATATGAATATGTCGCGCAAAAATATGATGACCGTTGACTTTTTTACCAAAAAAGCACATATTTTTCTCCCCGGGGCTTTTGGGGGGGAAATGAAAAAATAAAACATCCTTTGTAAATCTCGGTTTGCGGTCTTGTTTTTGAGCGTGTGTGTGTTTGCGCGAACATTTGACCATTGTTTGACATCAAATACGGCTGAAATAAAAGCACAAAATTTGTGCTGTGAAAATAAATCTCCCTGGGCTGTAACTCATGACCATGTACAGGATACAGATGGCGTGTGGTGGGGGGGGGGGGACAGCCTGGAATGACAAGCAAGTGTTGCAGAGCGGCATGTGTGTGTGTGTGTGTGAGATTTGCCTGAAGTGTCCGTGTGCGTCGTCGTCCTTGCAGGGGTCCAGGTCCTGAGTCGAGAGCAGGCCCGTTTCTTCGCTCGGCTCCTGCTGCTCAGTCATGCTCCTGGCCCTGAAAACACAAACACACGGCTCGATGTTAACAGCGGGCACCTCTCCGCTGGACTTTCATGTGCACACACACACACACACACACACACACAAAAAAAAATCATGTTTGTGTTTGTTTCCAGGTTTGGCTCCAAAATAGAGCTCTGGCCCCATAAAAGTTTATGGGTCAAACAGGTGGACTCTGTCTTCTGAAGATCAACACGGGCGGCGGTGATGCAACATTCAAAGTCTGATTCTGCTGGTTTATACAAAATTTAAAATAAAAAAAAAATACAGCAAAATAAAGCTGTGCTTGTGCTCGTGTGCATGGGGTCAGCATCAACCCAGATGTCCACAAAGAAACAGAGCCCCCTCACTGGGTTGTGCAGATGGCTGACCTGAAGTGCTGCTGCGATCGGACGCAAACATTTTAAAAGAAAGAAAACACGTTTGGCACTTCACACATTTTTTCTGAAAATGAACGAAACCCAGAGGAAGAAGAGGGAGACCCACGATGTGACCATGAATTGTGTACGGTGAGATGTTTCCACAGCGGACACTCACATGTCTTCGCGTGGCCGACACTCAGGGGAGAACAGCAACACGACTCACTAAAAGGAGAAAGCCTCGGTGAAGTAGTAGTAGTAGTAGATACTTTATTTATCCCCAGGGGAAATTCAGGCATCCGGCAGCATTTACAAACGTACATACATTAAACATACATCAATCCTGCATAAAATAAAAATACAAAATTAAATTAAATATTAAACTAACTATAAATAAATAAAAACTAGCTCATTACTACAGTAACTCTGATGGCCAGGGGGACGAAAAGAGTTTTTCAGTCTGTTGGTTTTTGTTGAAGGAATGACTCATCTGACAGAGCTCGCAGGGAACCGGACCGCAGCTCGGCCGTCTGCGGCTCTGACGGATAACGTGGGCCCGGGTCGTGTCAGTGGCTTGTTGACGCTGGGTGTTGGTTTTTTTTCGCAGACAGTTCAAAACGGCAGCAAATGGCTTCTTGTGGGAGGGGAGAACAAACCTCCATCTACAATGAGACCTTAAAAGCGTCGGGGGAATAAAACCCCCGCAAATGGGATGTCGACCAGGTGACCTCTGTGTTTGATGTGGGCCGACCCCCGCGTGAACTCGAGTAGCCCTGAACACGCTCCCTGCGTCATGATTTGAATGCATTTTACACTGGATGTAATTTGACAAATTAAAAATGGACACTGTTGCCATTTTTACACAGTGTTATTGATATTATTCCTTTCAACCATTTTTATTGCCCATCACTTTTATCCATAGCCTACTGTTGACTATTTCAACAGTTTTTATCCTTTGCTGTTAATATTTCAGTTGTTAATCCATAAGTTTTAAGTAACATTTGTCTTTTACTGCTGAACTGCACTTTGTCAACTTATTACCCAACACTTTCAACTGAGTCAAATATAATCTTGCTTTCAGCTAACATGGAGCTAACTGATGTGCTATTATCCTGTTAGCTAACGATTTTTACTGTAACATTTAACACGTTTAAATATGATTTTGCTTTCAGTTAACGGAATTTATAGCTAACAGACTGACCGTTATCATGTTAGCTAACAATTTTTACTATTACATTTAGCTATTTTAAATATGTTTTTGCTTTCAGCTAACAAAACTTATAGCTAACAGACTGACTGTTATCCTTGTTAGCTAACAATTTTTACTGTTACTTTTAATAATCCTAAGTAGCATTTTGCTTTCAGCTAACATGTAGCTAACTGATCCACTGTTATCATGTTAGCTAACAATTTTAACTGTTACTTTTAACTATGTAAAATGGGATTTTGCTTTCAGCTAAAAACAATTGTAGCTAACTCATAAACTACTGTATTAGCATAACTGTTAGCCTACTATTTTAACTGTTTACCCATTAGCCTACTGACCATGTCAACTAATCTGTTGCATTTAGCTAACGAGCTAGTTAAGCTGCTTAAGTGCTTTGACCTATATCAAGTTTATCATTTGCTTAATGTCAATGATTTGTCCATTTGTTTTTGTGCTGTGTGATATAGTTTTTATTGTTTATTGTCAGTAAACCATAGAGAGTTGGTTAACTAAATATTTCAACAATTCATTATACTTAGCTACATGCTACTATGCAGTGATAATAAAAATATCTATATCATTACTTTCAGCTGACATTAACTTTTTGGGGTTCTTTAGGCGACTTTTATTAGTCTACTTTCTAACTTGCTATATTTATACCACACTTTGAACTTTTGTCTATCGACTGTATGGTAACCTAACTATTTCAACCGTCCATTAGTTAGCTAACTGCTCGACTGTTGATTCATTACTTTTGGCTGAAATTGAACATGGCAACTGTTTTACTTTCATCTTTCTACCCAATACGGAATTGAAATGTTTAGTTCAACCGTGGCCAATTAACCGTTACAGAAATGAATTACAGCTAACAGTTCCGCTCATTTATTTATAAACCATTCAATCTCCTCTATTTACTGGTTTATTGTTTTTCAAATGATCTCATTTGCATTTTGCAACTGATGTATGTAGCTATACCATATGATCAGCCTATCATAGCTGATAGTTTACTCATATACCGAGATCAGCATCGAACACATTTGTAACCCTGTTTCCCTGTTTATTTTCTTCCTTATAGGTGGATATGTTTTAAATCAGTCCTAAATTACATATTCAGACGAGCCACACTTTCCTGTTGCCCCCCTGACAACTGCAGACGTACCCCTACAGTGTATACCCCTGGTTGGGAGTCGCTGATCAAATTGACGACTAAGGAGAAAAAGCTGGGATTAGCCTCTAAATGTTGGCGGCAGTGTTGTCGTTCAGGCCTCTTACGGCACGAGTACCGGGAAAGGTTTTAAACCCTCTCTTATGTCACTTCTTCCTCTCAACTGCACAACAAGTGTTTCTTTCTTTTTAAAATGCACTCACAAACGCACGCACGCACGCACGCACGCACGCACGCACGCACGCACGCACGCACGCACGCACGCACGCACGCACGCACGCACGCACGCACGCACGCACGCACGCACGCACGCACGCACGCACGCACGCACGCACGCACGCACGCACGCACACACACACACACACACACACACACACACACACACACACACACACACACACACACACACACACACACACACACACACACACACACACACACACACACACACACACACACACACACACACACACACACACACACACACACACACACACACACACACACACACACACACACACACACACACACACACACACACACACACACACACACACACACACACACACACACACACACACACCGGCCCTGTGCCATATTTTCCTCCGGGAGAGGGGAAGTCGTTACCACCTGCTCCGGTATAATTACAGGTGCTGATGGAAACCGGCTCCTGCCTGCACTTTCCAGTGTATTATCTCTAATTGGCCAGAAGCTTTACGTCAGCCGCTGACCTGTTCAAACAACAGGGACTTCCTGGTGCTGCGGGTTTACATGTGACTGGTTATCTGTGATCACAGAGAGGTCTGAGTGGGAGATGAAGGGCCTGTTGTGGCAGACAAGGAAGGTGTTTGTGGAGTCTTTTTCACCTTAAGCCAGAGGTTAACGCATTCGAGAGCGGTATCTGGTTCCAGATGTGGGCCTGGGGGGCGAAACGAAAGCTTGTGCTGCTGCAGTTCAGTTGGAATAAAAACGGTTGGGTTGGATTATTGTAGTAAGGTTACGTGGATCAGTGGCTGAGGATTTAAAGAAAAAAACAATATTTCTTAGAATTGTAATTACACTCATTCACCTACACACACCACAACCCGTAATTTACTGTCAGTATATTATTGTCTACACTCTTGAAGCCCGGATTGAAGGAGTAAGCCCGAGACGAAACCCCGACAAGTTTCTAAGGTAAACAAGAGGTGAGATTTTCACACTGCTGCCAAAAAATCACACCCAAGGAGCAGCGAGATGAGCTCCTTCGCAGTGTTGATGGACAACCCACCTCATTTGCTGGTTGTTCCTGTTTCTGTTCGGCAATTTTTGATTTGATCGTAACACGTGTTACAAAGCTTCTCTGAGGGGAAGAGGCTTGTTAGATTACGCGGCCTATGGGCAAATGGATTGACACACACGGGGGGGGGGGGGGGGGGCAATCTTGCCAAGATGTGCACCCACTTCCTGGTTAAAAGAAATAACTACCTGTGGGAAGCTTGGGATGTAACAAACCAAAATGGCTGCACAAAGATGGAAATTCCTTTTCCTCCCACTTCGTGGAGACATGAGCTCAGGCCGGATGTTGCAATGTGCACCGTGTGAGCACAAACACCAATTTTTGTATTACAACACAAAAGGTCATTTTGTTGAACCACAGAATGTGTGTTGAAAGTTCCCTGGAATGGCCAGACCAATTTGCATTTTGCAAATGGCTCTGGGACCCCTCAGTTCATTTTCAATTCCCCAGAGGTGATGTCAACGGCCGCGGAGCAGAGCGACCGCCGATCGGACCGACACAACGTGCGATGCCGTGCAGGGGGCCTGTTGTTTGTTCTTCTTTATAAATGATGTACACATTATTCCACTCGCAGCTCCAGTCTGTCAGGTTAAATAGACTTCTCCACGTCAGCGGCAGCCACCTTGGTTGTTAGTGAAAATCGGATTAAACTTGTCCCATCTTAGATTCTTGTCTGTGATTAGTTCCTGATGGAAACATGTCGGAATGAGAGAGAGAGTGAATAAAACTGAGCTCGCACATTGGTCTGGTGTCCGGGTCTCAAATGAACTGCCCCTGACTTAACTTTTCAACATTGGCGATATCTGCAAGTGCCAGCGGCCACTCCGCCCTCCGTGTCCTCCGACGCGTCTGGAGAAAAAAACGCCTTGTGCCGTCACGAGACGTCCTCCAATCCAATAGACCGTAATCTCGTTAGCCCCCGGGATTGTTGCTGAAGAATCGCCGCACTCTCTCGCTCCTGCACCGCCACCGAGGCGCTGGTGTCGCCGAGGCCTAGGGTCAAGGCCACGCTTCACGTTTCACTCGTGAGTTTTGAACGTGATGCCTCTTCACTTTGTGCGCAGCACCGAAAAGCCTCTCACAGGTGCTCTCGTGAGAGGATCCAGACAGAGATAAACCTGGAACTTAATGACACGTTAGAAAAAATGCAGATGAGTCGAGGTCAGTGCCAGCCAGTGGCTTCGCTTTGTGCAGGACCGTCAAGTCTACACACCCTAGAGAGAGTCGGCACAAAGACTGTAGACACGCTCGGTTTACAGTGAGAGATTGTTGAAGGGAAGGTTGTGACTCGTCTAGATAGCGGAGGGGGTGTTAGTCGTATTAGGAGAGGACAATAAAGTCGCCTGCCGTCTTAGGTGAAGTCCACAACCGTGCGCAGCATAAAACTTTGACAGTCTGCTTTTAGATTTCGTAGAAACACATTTGACACCTTTGTGGCATCACTTGGCACCATGACGATTTCATTTGTCTTCCCGTAGAGCTGGTCGCCCCTGGGGGTTTTCCTCCTTTTTTTTTTTGCCTATCACCTCTACTTGTTCTCTCACGGACACAGAGAGTCCATGAAACTACAACAGAAGCTGTTGGACTCCGCTTGAGGTGTGCTCTGCTTGAGACCTCCTGAAATAACCGGCCCCATTGTGCGACTGCCTCAAAACAGCCTTTGATGACAGATGTGTTTTTTTAACGCCAAACACAAGGCACCGAATGTTCTCCTTTACCCGAGAGAGAGAGAGAGAGAGAGAGAGAGAGAGAGAGAGAGAGAGAGAGAGAGAGAGAGAGGGAGAGAGCGACTGCATGGAGCACATTCACTTCTGTTGAGCGTGGAGGATTTCAGGGGGGAAAGGGAAAATGAATAGTTTTGTATAACGCCATGTTTTCTTGTTGTGTGTTGTGTTATTATTACTATATTATTAGTGTCATTAAGACACAAAACATAAAGTCTGACATTTTCTAAACTATATTAACAGTGTATAGGAAGCAGAAGGCCATATATCACTTAACTTTAGCAATGTCACAGACTATCATGTCCTTTAGTCTCATCGCTGTCGAAAGGAAAAACTGGGCAAGTCATTTTATTTTACTCCTTTACACATGACTACATGTTTACTGCTCCTGAAATGTATATGCATCTGTAGTACTTGTCTTTATGAATTGGCCTTGTATCATAAAAAGCAGAAACCGGAGTCAAGTTCACGGAGATCAGTCGGGTTGAGCTCGGGCACAGGAGCGATTCTTCAAGATAAAAGCGCAGAATGATTCGATTACAGTGCAACAAGGGGCGACACAGAAAATGATGAAGGCGTTGAGTCACAGTTCACACACGATCAAATGGCTAATTGGAGAATTCTGGGGACAGAAGAAAAATATCACGGCAACATTTGGTTTCAATGTGTTTCTGGTGGATCTGCATGGACCATCAGATATTACACACTTATTAAAATGACCTTGAGAAAGACCAGGTATGACATGTCAGGTTAAAATGTCACTTGTATAATAACATTATCGGAGTATAATTAGTGTTAGTATCATTTTGTGTTTAACTCCTGTCTTTACAGAATTTTTGTGTCTCTCCTGGTAAAGCTTTGATCAAAAATATTTTTTTCTTTATCGATTTATGAAATAATTTACTTTAAAAAAAAAATTGTTCTGAGCCCGATGAGATAATACTATCTGTAATAATCTGTAATAATTTGTGAAACCCAAAGAAGTTTACTTTAAAAATATTTAAAAAAAAACATTGACATTGGGTGAAGCTGAAAATGGTGGTTGCTGGTTGGTTAAGCAAAATTGGTGCTTATTACTTTTATTACAGTTGATTGACTTAATTGATAAATTGGCAAATTCATCCTGCTCAGTTTACTAGACATAATTACCCAGTGATTTATAATAACATATATATTCTCAGCCTGTTCTGGTCAGCGATAACCAAATTTCGTCCCTCGTGCTTTTATTGTGAAATCCACAGCGGAAGCGCGTCTCTTCCTCGCCGCAGTAGCTTGACCAGCGGGTGACGTCTCCTACCTGTAACGCACAAGCTGTCGCGACTTTTTGTTCCGCACTTTCGTCGCTTTGTGGCCCCGCGGGTCTCCTCAGGTCCGAGCGGCATTCCTCGGTGGGACCATTTTATAATCCACGACAAACAAGATGAATACAAATAAATGAAATCAAGCTCCGGTCGGGAACAGGAACATTGACGCCGAAGCGGAGAGAGAGACAGAGAGAGGGAGAGAGAGAGAGAGAGAGAGAGAGAGAGAGAGAGAGAGAGAGAGAGTCTGCAGCCTCCTCACGCGTGTCCGGCGGCAGTGGGAGGTGGGGAGAGTTTTACCTTCAGCCCAGTGTGTGTGTGTGTGTGTGTGTGTGTGTGTGTTTACCCTGCTGCCACGGGATTAAACTGCCGCTATTTTCTTCCCACAGTCTCCCAGAATAACCCGAGGAGCGATCATCCAATCACGTGCCCAATAATAACCGGAAGCGAGGCCGAGTGTAGTTTGGTCTTTCTTTTATTTGGTCCTTTTAATTGTGAACAACACTGCTCAATATGACTTGATTGTACATATTTGAATGCCTTTCTAATAAGTCTCAGAATTTTTGTAAATCATCTTGTTGACAGTGTGGAAACAAGAACAAACTAAAATGTATTAATATTTGCAGTGATTAATATAGTACATTTAAGTACTGTACTTGAGTTACAATACTGGAGTATTTAAACGTCTACTCAACTACGATTGATGTGATGATTTATTCAATTCAATTCAATTTTATTTGTATATCGCCAAATCGCCTCAAGCACTTTAAGGTCAATATCAACATCAATAATATCAATGTCAATAATCCCACAATGAGCAGCACTTGGCGACTGCGGAGGAGAAAAAACTCCATTTTAACAGGAAGAAATTTATGATCATTACAATCATGTTACATATTACATTCATTTTGCTGATGATTAAACATTACAATCATAGATTTTTTTGGACTCATATCATAGGCAGCAGCATTAAGGCACTTGCCTAAGAGCCCACACTTAGGATTTTATGCCCTTGAACTGTGAACTTCTGTACCAGAGTCAGTGGTGTTACCCACTAAGATATACCAGCTGTTAAGCAGCTTCTACTACTACTACCACTGCTACTACTATGCAGATTAATATCTTCCTTTAATGTGTTGCATTGTTAAAAAAAGAAACCAGTGGTTCTCGACCTTTTTAAGTTTGTGACGTCTCACAAGAAATTCCTCCACTGTCAGACTTTTTACAACACTATATGAACATGACAGCTTTTCTTATACTTATAACTTTATTAATTAAGATTTTACATTGAATATGTCTATCGTGTTTCCCAAACCCCAAGATGATGTTTTGTTTTGTCCACTCACCCGAAATGAGATAATTTTGACTTTTTTTTCTCCATAAAAACTACTCTAATCGATTATCAAAAGGGTTGGAGATTAATTTAGTAGTCGATTATTAATGGATCAACTGTTGCAGCTTGAATATTTAATATTCAATAATATTAGAGAAAAGTCCAGAGAAGGAAAGAAAGATTTGTCAAGCAAGACTAGTTTTTATTCTTTCCTCTCCAATCTCGTGACGCTTTGCATTTTAATTTTTTGTGTCCAAAGTAGGAACCACTGATATAAAAATATCTAATAAGCGTATATATAAAATAGTTCAGAGGACCTCCAAAAGAGCTTATTGACTGCTGGATCTTGTTGGCAGAGAATTGAATGATAAACACAGTCAATTTCTAGTTGACTGTGTTGACTAAGTAGTAGGTTAATATTACATAAAATATGAAAAATGTTGTTATATTGAGAGGAGAGATTTGGGGGGTTGTCAGTCAAAGCGTCTCTGATGAAGAAAAGACATGATGTTTGATGTGTAAAAATGTTGTAACTGCCTCTAATGAACAATACAACGAAAAAAATTCACCAATCACACACTGATGCTTTACTCGGTGGGTCAAATGCCAATCGGCAGCATTCGTCCCCGAGTCCAGAGGCAGTCGAAGAGACCAAGTCGGAGAAATCCTCCTGACATGAAAACGTCCCGACACACGCAGATGACACGCGGCCGCCGCCTGACGTGCTCACTCAGCACAAACGCACCTCTGCGATGCAAATTTCATCCCTTCACTCGCTCGTCCTCCGTCCGTCTCTCATTTTTATGAGTTTGTGTTACGTAGTATTTTGGCCCCGCTCCCACATGATTGACACCCAGAAGCAGAAAAACACTTCACATCACTCAATAACTGCTGTATGTGATATAATGAGTATATTTGCAAATTTCCAATTTTTGCATCTATTTTTTCCACATTTGTAGACACGGAATAGGCGTCTTCCTGGTGTTTTAAGTGTGACCCAGTCCTCGTTCCAACGCTCCTTGTTTAAACACCCCCCCCCCCCCCCCCCCTGCTCTAACCTGGATCCACCTGGTCAGTGTGTGTCACGCCCGCCCCCCCAGAGACCCAGCAGCTCCCTGCCGCGTGTGCTGTGGACTGACCTGGCTCTGCCGGCTGCTATCCTCTGGCTGCAGGTACCATGGGGCTGGCGGGAGGAGTGGGGCAGCTGGTGGTATCTGTCCAGGCCGGGGGCCTCGTCGGCGGGCAGGGCCTTAGGGCTGGCTGCGTAGATAGTGCATCCCATGAACACCCCCTGGAAGTCGACCTCAGCGTCCCTCGGCGAGCGGATGAGAGCCGTCCTCAGACGTATCCTGCTCCTCTCTCCGAGCGGCCTGTCCCGTGCTGATGCCAGCCAGCTGCTCTGTGGGACAAAAGCCACTGGCTCAGCACTTTGCTATCTTAACCCCTCCTTCCTGCTCGATCCATCCTCCAGCCAACCTCTCCCTCTGCCTCCCTCCCTCCCTCCCTCCCTCCCTCCCTCCCTCGGCAGAGCCCAGAGCAGGGAGGATAATCAGATTTCACATTTACACTCGACAAAATCATCCCCGGCGTAATCACTGATGTTGCATTATGCTAATGCACAGAGCACATCCTCAGTTCAGCAGCATCGGGGCCAGTTCAAAATAAAACCCAACTGCCTGACGCAGATAAAGTTCTAGGACAGTGTAAAGTGATGAACTGCTCACAGCTGCTCCAACACAACAACTACTACACAACATAACAATATATATTTCTATCCATCGCTGATTCAAATGGTCATGAATACTCCCCACAGCTCTCCAGTTATTCAAGGTAATCCTTAAACTGCTTCCTTTGTCTGATCAACAGTCTGGAACTCAATTATTACATATTCACTTTCAAGTTATATTGAGGTTTTTCTTTTATTTTAAAGCAGCAAAGCCTCAGATTTGCGTCTAGTTAGTAAATCTTTGGCAATTCTTTTATGCAGGATTTTTGATTTAAAGTCCCCCCTGGACATATTGCAACACATAATTATACACATATACATATATATATATACTACAATATTATACAATACTCACCTTTAAGAAAAAATTCTGCTTAGAATTTAAAATCAAAAATCATTCAAAGAATTTTCCCCACAGCTCTCCAGTTATTCAAGGTAATCCTTAAACTGCTTCCTTTGTCTGATCAACAGTCTGGAACTCAATTATTACATATTCACTTTCAAGTTATATTGAGGTTTTTCTTTTATTTTAAAGCAGCAAAGCCTCAGATTTGCGTCTAGTTAGTAAATCTTTGGCAATTCTTTTATGCAGGATTTTTGATTTAAAGTCCCCCCTGGACATATTGCAACACATAATTATACACATATACATATATATATATACTACAATATTATACAATACTCACCTTTAAGAAAAAATTCTGCTTAGAATTTAAAATCAAAAATCATTCAAAGAATTTTCGAAAAGCACAAAAATCTCGCTGGTGCTCGTGCAAAACTCAACTTGAGACGCAGAACACGCAGACACTCTCCACCGCCCTGTGCTGCGAAGGTCAGCTGCGAGGGGATAATAAGAGCAAACACATTGTTAGTTAAGAGTCTTGGCGTGATTAGCAGCTGACACGCCACAATGTCCCAGAGATTCTCACACACACACACACACACACACACACAGACACACACACACACACACGTCTCCACGACAGCAGACGTGTGTGGTGTTGAATGACCAGCGAGCGAGTGAGAAGAGGAGCATCCTGTCTTCAGGGACACTGCTCTCCTGTGGCCAGAGGCCTCGGTGCAGGTTCCGCGTCCCCTCCCTGTTTCCAGCATCGGTCCTCTCTGGTTGTCGACCTCTGACTCGTGGTACCCGGTTCCACGGTGGTGGAAGGAGCTCCACGTTGACATCAGCACGGGAGAAACCCCCCCAGACTGACACCTCGCCTGTTCAGACCTTCGTCCATCATTTAAACAGAAGAAAGCCTGTTTGATTGGAGGGGTCAGGATCATCAGCTCCTCAGATTCATACATTGCCTCTGTTCTGCTTTTTCGTAACATTTATCAGATGAACTGTCTTCAAGTGGCTCAATTTGTTCGTGGTTCCTTAAACAACGACCTCTCTTCACCTCTAACAGTCAATTTCACGATGACCCCACCCCGAGCAGCAGCCTAGCTCCGCCCCCAATCGCGAAAACCACCTCTTCCCAATTCAGCATCAATCACAGAGGTTCGGAAATATGGAACTCTTTCCATGGTCACATACAGAAACTTTCTCCACTGTCATTTATAAAAATCTGTGAAAAATATTTGACTTGATATCAATTTTCAAAAGAGGTAAATAAATCAAATAAATAAATACAAATGTTCATGTACTTGCATGATTCTTGCACTTTGCACATGTAATGTCTTTATGGTTGAATGCACTTATTGAATGAGATGTAATGCAGTTGTTGGACAGGTTGGCTCGCAGCTCTCCCGTCTATTCAGACGGGGAAACTGAGATGTATTATGTTTCTCTGCCGCGCCATAACTCTTAACCTTACGATTAAGTTGTGCTCAATTTTGACTGTTGTGCGAGTGTGGGGAAAAAAAATAAAATTCTTTTTGGTTCTATTCAATTCTTTTTCTCTTCCCTCGAGCCACCAGGTCAGTTAATTCACAAAAATATTAATATCTCATTCATGCATTCTATCAGATGTTATCACTGGTACATACGGTTTTTAATGGAAAAGCAATTCCCAGTCTAAAATATGTTATTTTATTTTGAATATATAATTTTTTTTCTCCACGACCATCTCACGACCCCCAGGTTGAGAATCACAGCTCTAGTTAATGAATATCAATCATTTTTGTGGATTTTTTGTGTATATACTGTTTGACATTATGATAAAAATCATATAAAGTCCTCAACTCACTCAGATAGCAACTCGCCAAACTCATGGCTATTTAAAATAAAGTGAAATCACTGTTTCACGATGACTTCTGCTTTCATGTCTGGACTTTCGAGGCTGACAGAAAATGAATTTGATCTGCACAAACATGCGCTGAGCAGTGTGAGATATGCATTCATTTGAAAACATGAATTTTCAAGGTTTTTTTTTTTTTTTTTTTTAATAACAGTTTTATCGCCATCATCTTAATTCCACAGCATTGACGTGAGCAGGAGCCACTGAGCAGTTCCCTGGACAGATAAGTCTCATAAAAAGATTTATTTTTTCCAGCCCAAATTTACAAAGGCAAGTTACAGAGTATTGTATAAAAAAGAACCATGGTAATGTACACTTTACACAAACTCCTGAAGGGCGGGAGAGTCGGGGGGAGACGGGGGGGAAAGAGTTCTGAACCTCTCACGCGGAAAGAAAATGAAGACATTGTAAACATCCTTGCACCAAAGCACCAGTCGTGGAACTTTTGGGAGGAGGAGGAGGAGGAGGGGGGAGGTTTGTGTGACAGTAGGCGGGTCGGGGAGAAGACGAACGAGCAAGTGTCAATGCTGTTTTTCACAGGAGAATGTTCAACTAGGCACCAATTGAGACAACTGCTGGCCAATAAATAGACTCTTCACCATGAGACAAAAAGACGGTCCCGCAAAAACACACGAGCCGAGCACTTTCCAACACGTCGACGGCAAACGGGGCCTTCTCTGGCCTTTTCATCCACTCTAGTACACACGGGTCTTCACCGGGCTCCGCTCCACTACCGAGATCACGTCACTACCTCTCTCAAGAGAGAGAACAAATGCACTTGTCACAACCATGGTCTGATTAATTCTAAACGTACGCGCAGTCCGCTGGTACTAAAAAGATAACCTTAGAGACAACATCCCAGCTGCCTGGATCACCCTCACAGATTTAAGTACGAGTCACACGGCACCACAGTCAGCCACTCCTCTTCTTCAAAATCCTGCAAAAGGACAAAAGATGAAGCATCTTGGCAAAAAGATGAAATAAACTGGCAACTGATTTTTTTTTTTTACTTGGAATGTCCAAGACCCTCGGAGTGAAGAGCCACCGTCGTCCGACTCCAGGGGACGTGAGATTCACTGGCGGTTTGCAGACGTGATCACATACAGTGTTAAATGGAAGAGAAAAGAAATAAGCTACACCGTGGAGGAGGGCGAGACTGTAAGACCAATGATAAAATCAATAACATTTAATTTAATGACAACGTGGTCAAGAGTCTGCTCTCATTAAACTGACGGAGAGGAACGGTCACAAGCCACAACGGTAGGTGCGGCACGAAAAACCTGGGAGCGATTCTCCGTCGTGGGCGAGTTTGCAAACAGCACGTGGATACGATTTCAACCTACAACCCCTGAGGTACGAGATCTGTAATTGGAAATCCACGAGGGAGCGGCCGTGCTGACAGTCGCGCTACACTTTGTGCAGACGCTAAGTGGACCGGACTCGGTTCAGTTTTCCGGAGCAGCGAAACACCAGTTTGAGATCCAAAGAAAACGCCGAGAGCAACGCGCTTCTTTTTTCTTTCTTCAGCAGAGCTTCAGTCACGTGTGTGAGTGATCGACTCAGCCTTTCCTTTTTTCTAATCAATTTCACCGCGTGCATCTGATTGGCTCACGTTTGCTCTGTGATAGGAACAGCAACAGAGTATGTTTTGGGGTTTTTAACTTCATGCACTTTTTTGTCTAATGTAGCCGAGTAGTAGTCGAGCGTTGAGCTCAGGCAGCAGCCGTACAAAGGAAGTTTGTGTCCGACGGATTGGACTTGCTGACCCGTTTTATTCGGACTCATCCAAGAGCTCGCCGCCGGGGCGACGAGAAAAACCAACGCTCGCGACCGCCTTGAATGTTGGACGTGTGTTGTGGTGAAGTCACACAAGCAAGCGAAGCACCAAGAGAAATGTTTGCCTCTCTTCAGCCGACAGTCGGTCGCCGCCGCTGTGCCGTTTTGAAATAGACTCCGAGATGTGGAACCAGTCGAATGGCACATGTGCACGTTGACATGAATGGAGACATGCAACCGAGCTTGAGATGGGCTGAAAACATTAATAATAAAATAAGATTTTTATTTGTATTTCTTATAAATCTGCAGCAAGATAAACCAAAAAAGCTGGGGAGCAGTGGGAGGAGATGTCGGAGGAGCAGCAGCGACTCTGTGAGCACAAAAGAAGATGTTGAACTCTGTGAAAAAGCTTTTCAACAGTAATAATTTCTAAACAGCTGCGTGCCGGGATAAATATAAACATGTATGCACATAAAAAAGCAGGCTAGGAGTCTATATTACATCAGGGAAAACACACGAGTCGAGTGAAATTTCACATTAGTTCACAGAAAAAGAAATCAAGAAGTGGATGAGCTGAATGAAGCTACAGTGAAGACATCAGAGACCCACCCCCCCCCCAACACACAGTGTCCGAATGTAGTGACGGCAACGCCCCCGTGAAACCGGTCGCCTGCAGATGTGGCTTCACCGTCGGGAGTGAGTGTGTGTGTGTGTGTGTGTGTGTGTGTGTGTGTGTGTGTGTGTGTGTGTGTGTGTGTGAGAACCTTTTCAGGAACTAAAACCAGCGGTTGGACACAATCAAAGGTGAACACACAAACAAACGACGCGGAGCAGAACTGAAGTGTTGTCGAGAGAGAAAAAAGAAAAACATGACATAGTGTTTATTCTCCACTGAGGTGTATGCGGTCCCTTCGCGACACATCATCCCTGAAACAAAGAGCGGAGGGTTCAAAGGAGAGATGGGAACTGACGACGATGACGATGATGGAAAATGAACCCAAAAAATTAAAAATGAACAACTTCAGTCTCCGGCTCGTAAGTCTCTGAAGAAAGCAGCCGTTGCCATATTCCGTCTCCCCCCCGTCCCCCAACACAAAATATAGCCAAACGTTTGTCAAGTTAAGGATATACTGTTGTTTCGGCGGCGTACGAGAAGCCAAAGACATCGAGTTGAAATCATTTCAATATGATCCGCTTTTTTCCCCGTCCTTTAGTCAAGTCTTTTAATTTAGTTTGACTCCTCTTCCCCCATCAGCCACCCAGCTCCCCCCAGAATCACTGCCAATTCATTTCTGCGTGCGACATAAAAAAAAAACTATGCAGTCAAAGGAAGAAAAAAAACAACAAAACAACAACAACAACAACAAAAAGCTGTTCTGGCAGTCCGATAGTCTCTTTTTGCATTGTATTTGTTGACAGTGCAAAGACTAGAGAATCAGCGGGTCGTTGTTTCCTCTGCGTGACGGGGCAGAGCGATGGCTTTGAACCTGGGTTTTCGTCGGCCTTGTTACAGTCCAAGGTTTTTGGGAGAATTCGGGGGTCATTTACGAGGAGGAGGGGAGGAAGAAAAAACAAAAAAATCTGCCTGTCCTTTTTCGGCAGAGGAAATTAAAAAATATAGATAGAAACACCATTCAACTGATGTCGTAAAAAGGTAACGCCCGGACGATCTTCTTCACACGTGAGCCAGTCACATGAATCTCTGCAGGGTTGAGGTGTGACGGTCGGGTTTCCCTGCGAGATGACACAGAGGGAACATTTATTTACTAACAGGTTATTTATTAATCCATGAACATAAAACTAGAGCTGCAACAGTTAATCGATTAGTAATCGACTACTAATTTAATCGCCAACTATTCTGATTATCGAGTAATCAGTTAGAAGTCAAAATTTGCTGATTTCAGCTTCTTAAATGTGAATATTTTCTGGTTTCCTTGCTCCTCTTCGACAGTGAACTGATTATCTTTGGTGTGTGGACAAAACAAAACATCATCTTGGAGTTTAGGAAACACGGTCGCCATTTTCCACCATTTTATGGGCCAACAACTAATCCAGAAAAAATTATAAATCCACAGATTGATAGACAATGAAAATACTCGTTAGTTGTAGCCTTACATAAAATAATAAATACTTTACACAATTGGTTCAGTGCGTGGTGCTGTTGACTACAGAGGTGTTTCTGTTATTTCGCCTACACTCATTCATTTAATTAGGGAAGACAAAATAAGAGAAACAACCAATCACACACATTTAACGGCAAACTACTTTAAAAAAAACAAAACAGTTGTAGCATAAACGGAGGAGGATTTATTGCAGGACTGCCTCGAATTAATAAACGTTTATTCACCAGTTGTGATACCTCAGAGTCTCCACTAGATGTCAGTGCAGGCTGCAGCGTCAGCCAGCTTCTCTATTATCAGCACTGTGATCCCACTTGTCCTCGGAGGACCACTTAAGAAGTGGATGAGGCGAGGGGCTGAGCGGCAGCCCTGCACATATTGTGCTCGACTGCGGCAGAATAATACGGGGTTTAGTATGGCTTCGGATTCGTTTTCTTTACAACATCGCTGCCTTCTGAGTCTGTAACGTAACTGCTGTCCGTTAAAAAAAGAGCAGAGCGAGATGTTCTTTTCTCTTCGATTCGAATGAGCGCCGGACAAAGAAACATGCAGTTTGATTTCTACACCGGTGTTCTACATCTGTGCCACCGCTCCAAACTCATTGCCCTAAATATTTCAACGAGAGCCCTGCACATTGTTTATTTCTGCCACCTGCATTTGCAAACAGAGCTCTCGGTTTAACTCGGTGTCTCGCTGGGCTTGTGTTTTGTTTCACTGTCAGTCTTTACCCTGTCTGTGCTGCTAAGGGGGGGGATCTTGCTGTTCTCACCTCAGTGGTGGGTAATGGGGAGGGGGGGGGGGCTGCTTGTTGGCTGATAAGGGCAAAAAACCTATGGCGCGTCGTAAAATGCGTGGCTATCAGCGACAACGCCTAATTTAGTTGTGAATTTAGATCGCTGATTGGTCATGTGCCATAACTTAACAGCCTGAATCTAATTACAGAGCGTTAAGTATTCTGGACTGAGGGCCTCGTTTAATGTAAGTGTTGTAAATTCTAGTTTAGGGCATAGTTAAGTCAGAGAATCCACTGTGGAACAGGAGAGACGGGACTGACAGACTGACCTGTGGTGTAGGACAGGTCGTACTGGCCCGAGAGCAGGGGGTATCCCAGGTGGTGGTGGGAGGGCATGATGCGCTGGGAGGGGGAGGAGCGCGGCCGGTCCACGTCTCTTTCTCGTTCCCTCTCGCGCTCCCGTTCCCGATCCCCAGCAGCCCCCCGGTCCTGCTCCCTCTCCCTGTCCCTGTCGTGGGGCGGCTTGTCGCCCACTGTGGGGGATTTGCTCTTGTACTGGCTGGCGTGCTGATGCAGGATATCCAGGGCTTTGGAGTCTGTTGCCGATTTGGTGACCGTGGGGCTCGTGCGAGATTTGTCACCGCCTTCCTCGCCTCCGGCAATTTTACTTCCATACGGAGAGAACGGATAACCTCCGGGTAGGTAGGAACCTACAAGCGACGAATAAAATCAATGGTTAAAAAATAGATAATACAGAAAACAAATCTGACCATTAATTGTTGATTATTCAACAATTAAAACTTTGGATATCATAGGGACTGACAGTCAACGAGCAGCATATTTCAGTCGACTGAACTGCGAAAAACAGCCCTTTAATTTAATTTTCAAAGAGAATCGCCTTGAGGATTGTACCTTCGTGGATGTTGTATTTACAATGTTAATCATACAGTTGCTGCGTCTGATAAACCAAAAAGTTAATTGGTGAATTACCAGGCAACACTCGCAATTTTTTCTTTTGCACATTTACTGTACATGTTGACATTGTCTACATCGTTCAGATCCTCCAGGAATCTGTTGATTAACACGAGATTCAACAACTCCAAGTAGTGTTTATACAAACATGCAATTGTGCCAACCCATTCAATATTGCCAGTGGAAAAAAAAAACTTAACTACATCTTTTCCCACTATCTACTCTACTATATTTCACACACGTTATCAATACTTATCAGAAACACTGAACGTCAAGCAAATTCAATCCTTGACTGGCTTGACCCGTCTAACCTCCCACTTTGTTTTCCTGACCCTAACAAGCCCCACCAAATGATCGCAATCATTTCATGCAAATTACTTTAGACCTTTAAGCAAAAACTTAATTTGGTTCGGAGTAAAATGATGACACAAAACCCAGAGATCCTTCGAAGACTGTTAAATACATGTTGATAGACAATTTGAAGCTGTCCTACCAAGCAATTTTGTTTTTAAAAAACATTTAAAGGCGTGTTGACTATGCTGCCATTTCATCCAATTTCATTAACACATTAAAATACAGGTAGGGCCAACGGCTTAGTCACCATTCTGATTCAGTGCTTATGTTGGTCTTGCTTGTATTTGACCAACAGAAAACACGGGAACCACTGAAGACATGCAGCAATGACTGAACTCACTAGTCAAAAGAATTTTACATACTGGATGTCAGCAGTTCAAACAAATCTTAAAAATATGTAAATGGTAAATGGACTAAATTAATACAACGCTCAAACCGCTAAACATGACTGGTCACACCAACACGTTCATGCGGCAATTTGCCCTAATTGCCCAAACAATCTTGCCCAATCATACATTGATATGTGAACTAGAGGACCAAACCATTGACCTTCCGGTTAGTGGACAACCCGCTCTAGTCACAGCCGCCCCAAAGGTAATTATTTATTGTATTGCATATTATTTTTTTACTAAGAGGACATTCAAAAACTGGGATCAAACTATTGTCGTACCTGGGTAATTCTGCATCATGACCGAGGGCATGCCCCTGTATCCAGGGTGGTTGGGGTCATAGCCCTGTCCATAGGGGTAACCGTGCATGTAGGGCATGTAGCCCTGGTGCTGCGCTAGTGGTGATGAAAACTGCATATGGGGATTCGAACGAGAGTCTTTGCTCATAACCCGGTGGTCCTCAGAAGTGATTCTGGGATCGCCGCTGTCTTTACTGTCCTCCTTGGGCCCACTTTGACTGTCCTTGGGCCTCGACCTGTCGTCCTTTATTTTACGATCGCGTTCCCGCTCTCTGTCCCTTTCCTCTTTCCATCGAGGTTGCTGGTGTTCGTCCTCTGCTTGGGGCTTCTGGCTGTCGGAGTACTGCTGAGGGGGGAGAAAGAAGGTCCTAGTCAGCACAAATCACATCTAGCTCTAAAAAAATCTCACAACAGATTTACAAGGATATGCTGTAAGCACTGTCATAGTACATTGATATTTACCTGTCTGTACCACATGGCCTGCTCCATCCCTGGTTGACCTCTGGACTCCAGTGTCTGCTTGGAGTCTTCCTTTACATGGTGGCCCCCTTCGGTCAGTTTCATCTTTAGCCCCTCAGGTTGTATGGACTTAGGGTCCTCCACCTTTATGCTCCCGATGGATTTGGAGGAGGGCTCAGAGGGTGAGTCCCTTGATTTACCTGGGGGCTGTGGCGTCTTCCCAAGGTCTGGCTGACTTGGGGCTTTGGAGAGGCTTGGGGGCATTGGGCTCTTTTGCTTCCACTCCTCCTTCATGGAGGCTTCTCTTTCTTTTATGGCTACATCTGACTTCTTCTCAGCAGCACGATGCTGTTCGGCCATCTGTCGCTGCCGCTCCTCGCACTGTTGCCGGTAGGCTGGGTTGGTGTTAATCAAGTGGTTATGGTAGGCCTGATCGGGATGGTATGCATATGGGGGCACATAAGCATACTGGTTGTAATAAAGAGGTTGCATGTACATGTTGGAGCGCTGTTGGATGACTGAGGGTTGCTGTTGTTGTTGTTGTTGTAGTTGTTGTTGCTGCTGCTGCTGCTGCTGCTGCTGTTGGAGTTGTTGCTGCTGCTGCTGTTGCTGTTGTTGTTGTTGCTGCTGCTGTTGCTGCTGCTGCTGTTGTTGTTGTTGTTGTTGTTGCTGTTGTTGTTGTTGTTGTTGTTGTTGCTGCTGCTGCTGCTGCTGATGCTGCCCAGAAGCACTGATGTCAGGTTTGCGGTCTTCATGAATCTCAACCTTAACTTTCTCCTCCCCTTGGTCCAGGTCTTCCTCTCTTTTGATCTTAACCTGACCTTCAGCCACAGGCGTGCCTGGATTGGGCCCACTGGCACTGGGGTTGACATAATTGGGTGAGTAATACGACTCATAGCCAGCATAGTATGGGGAGTCTTTGTTAGGTGTCTGATTTGAAAAAAGTGCTTTTTTGACACTTTCCCTGATGGCTTGGTCCTCTGTCCTGACTTTGACACCTTCTAGTTTCCCTTCACCGTCCTCCCCTGCATCTGAAATGTCAGAATATGCTGGACTATTAGTTTTGACTGAAGAACTGTCAGCACCATTTTGGTTCGCTGCGTGAAGTGGCGTGAGAGGCTGAGGCATCCCACTGCCATCTATCCGACTGGCTACACCAATGGATGGGCTAGGGGCATTGTCAGAAAAGCTGTAAATCTTGTCAGCCTCAGCCTTGATACTAGCCAAGCGACTCTGATGCAGATCTGAGGAACCATTGAGGAGTTCCCCCTTATTTCCAAGATCAGAAGGTTCAGAGTATGAAAGCTTACCTTCCTCTAGTTTCCCACCCTTTCCCGCAGGCTTGGGGCTGTCAGACTCCTTCCCACCATCTTTTTTCTTCTTGTCTTTCTTCTTCTTGTCTTTGGAGCTACTTGAAGCAGGATCTACAATGGCAGGGGGTTTAGGTTGCGTGCCTTTCATTTGGGGACTCTTGGGAATACCTTGTATCATTGGGGTAAGCCCGGGGGAAGAATTTGGGTTTCCAGGAGGAAAAGAGTACATCTGCTGGGATGCCGCAGAGCCAGGACCAATGGACCGTGGTGACTTCATGTTTTTCTGGGCCATTTTATCAGCCTTTGAGCTAGCACCAGCCTTTTTGGACCTCTCTGATCCTCTCTTATCATCTATACCATCATTACTGGCTTCATCAGTGAGGCATGGCCCATCCTCACACCCGTCCATTGGTGTACCTCCCGTTTCTGGGTCTGTCTCAGCCATTTTCTTTTTACTTTGCTTTGAACCAAACTTGCCAGGAGATGGGGAAGGACTTTGAGCATCAAAGTTCCTGCCTTTCGGAGTAACTGAACGTGCTGGAGACAAGGATCCTTTCTGAGAGCTAGATGCTCCATTACAGCTCCCTGGTTCAGGGTGGAGGGTTGACTCCTCTCCATATTCACTGTCTGCATCTAACTCCAACTTTATGTCATCATCATTGTGGGCGCGGGCTTGGTGGTACTTGAGACCATTGATGTGCTTGTACTTCTTGTTGCAGTTAGGGTGTGGGCAATCAATAAGAACTGGAGAGGGGCAGGTGCGATCAAGGGGAGGTGGAAGTGGCTCAGTCTTAATAGAAGGGAGAGGCAGACCCGTTGGTCCCACCCCTCCACTGTTGGAGTTTGTCCGCATTCGTTTGTTGCCTTTGGTGTCCTCTGAGCTGGAATTCGGCTCCATGTCCGAGGCTGGTTTGGTCTTGCGTTTCCCAGCTGAAGAGGGACTAGCCTTGATGTCCTCAGTGTTGCTGTTGGGTGGGGTGCGGCGCTCTGACGGTGTCTGGCTGCCCCTACGGCCCTTGCTGTTCGCAGCAGCACGCGTCTTGTTGTTGGTGGTGCCCTTGTTGTCAGATGAGTTGCTATTCTCGTTGATTGGGGTGTTGCTATTCGGTCTCATTCGTTTGCCTCTTCCGCGGCCATTCCTCATCTCCAGATCACTTGTCGGGGATTCACAAAACCTGCAGTAGTGTTGAAAATCGTATAAGAATTACTGATGTCACAGTATCAATGGTTGATAACTCATTCATTTTGAAATTACCATTGCTATGGGGTCTGAATAATGCAGTAATTGGACATAATCATTATCTTCTTATCTTATATTAACTTTGTTTTGTTTCTTTAATTAAATCCCTGTAAATATAATTGGCTCTTTTGACAATGATCAACAGTCTTTCATGAAGAATTTGATTTTTTTTTTTTTTAAATAGATCACAATAAGAACAAAGATGAATCAAATGTTTAACTGTAATGGAGATATTCTGTGTGTAATCAAGATGTGGCAAGTTATCTTATGTTATGCACTTGTATCTGGAGGGTCCAGATGTGTTTCAGAGCTACTGTGATAACTTCATTATTTATTATTATATAATTTTAGAAAACTAAACAAAACCAAAATATTTGACTGTCAAGGTCGGATTAAAAACAATTAAGGCTCTCCGAAAGCTTCGTAACATCTATGCTCCTGACGACTCTGTTGTTTATTTCATTCATTGTGTATGTACAAGTGTTTAGGATATATCCCTGGTTGACCAGACACTTGATTTAGTTTGTTCTGCAGGAGGAGTTGTGTTGATGTTTACTGAGAATCTCTCATACACTGTAATAAATTAATATGTATACTACTGATCTATCTCATTACATAATAATCTGATATTTTTTCTACTACAAGTGAGAAAGGACTTAAAACAAAGCAATGACTTTACGGTGCTTCGTAATCAAAACATAGTCAGTCAAACACTTAAAATAGCAGTTTGGCCTTATCTCACCATAACAGTAACGCAATTATCTTTCTGCACAGCAGTGGTTAGCAATCTGTGACTAAGAGAAACATCAGGCTGGTATGACACAGCTTCCTCTACAAGTCTCTCCAAACAATTTTCAGCCCCAGCAGGGGATGTGAATGCATCCGTAGTCTGACAGTGGTAGAGAAATTTAGACTCATTACAAGACCAAGTTATATTCACTCCATGAAAAAGCTTTCTGAATTATTCATGGTGTTGCTAATGTAGTCGTGCCGCAAACTGTAAGACTGTGTTGGTGCAAGTAAGGCCCAGCAAACCTCACTTACTGAACGTTATTGTGATTTACTGTGATACATTAGTGTGATATAGCCTCTCCTTGTTTTCCATTAGCGGTGCTTTAATCTTGACTTTTTTTTTCTCCCCCTCCTGCACTTAGGCATGTACTTCAAATATAAATTCATATTTACATTAATATCCAGAAATCAAAGCAGCTTCTTGAAAATACATCTTACACAACCTGCGTGATTTGCATAACAAAGGCCAATATCCAGAATTCACAAACCCCCTTAAGCTTCCACTCACATAACAGTGATCTAAAAAATTGCAGCCTTTGTGATAGAGAACGTTATACGGTGTTAGGGCAAAGCTATCAGTCTGATAATTGGATTCTCCAATCTGGCTTGTTAGAGTAGCTTTCTATTTCCTCTAGTACCTCCCGGGATATCAGCAGTTTGCCAGTGAATCCCGTTTCTCTACTCCCGACATAAAGACTCACATGGACTTGGAAGGTCCAACTGCATATATGGGAAAAGTGCTGCAAATATCCGTGAGTTGATTCTAACGCAGCGGATTCATATTGCACAGAATATGAAAAGGTTAGGAGACAGAGTGCAGCTTGGATACAGGAGAATGCATCAGTGATTCACAGTAATCATGACTTTTCTACCTCAACATTTCCGACTATCAATGCGTGACAGTGAACCATTTGTAAAGTGCAAATAGTATGCAAAGCCGATGGATGTAGCAGAGACGTTTTAATAACATAATAAGTGAAGATTCAAATATCATCGCTAACCCCTGCATTCTCCAGTGAAAGATGAAAAAAAAAGCTCCTTACCTGGGGGGAGCCCAGTCATGCCGCGTGCAGTCCAACAGGGTGCCCACATATGTCTTGTTTCTCCAAGTAACATTGACCACCAGCATGCCTGCGAGACACAGAATACAACTGGTCGTTTATTTTGTGTTAACTCGGACAATCATAACAAGTACACTGGAAAAAGTAACAGTTAATTTACCAAACACGGGAGAATGTTTTACAGTGAGTGTCTGCACTGCGCCAGCAAAACGTGCATTGTGTCTGCTGCATCAGCATTTTGACCTTTGCTAAAGGGTGCCACATGCAAGATGGTTACACAAGTCAAAGATCCAAAGATTTTTTTTTATCGCCTTCACACAGTAAAGCCGTAGGGGCAAGACTGATACATTGTCTAAATGACTTGGAACAGACTCAAATGCAGTCAGAATTGTAAAGCCTCTATAAAATGCTCGATAGGAATGATCACACTCAGGTTACCGGCGAGTACTAGCTCACTGAACACCCTCTCCATTTGAAATAAGACACCTCACAGCAGAAGGAAATCTCTCAAGGAGAATTATTTGGAGGCAAATATTATTTTGCACCCCTCCCCACTCCACCTTTGGGGATAATGTGGATCTACCGCTACGGCTTCTTAAAAAACAAGCCGGCAGCTCCCGGGTTACACCATTTCAATGTCAATGGTTCAGTTTGACAGCCTGTACTGAGTGTGCAAGAAAAGCTCCTTGACTTCCTTGGAATTGCTGCAATCTGTCACACTTAGAAGCCCCCGGCGTTGCCATTTGGCTAGTGTGAATTTGGTAGCAGTTGGTGTGAGCTACACAATCCGACCTGTGCAGAGTGAGATACCTGACCTTGCGTTTGAAAATCTAAATTTAGTTGCTCTCAAAATGTGTTTCTCCATAAGAAACCGAATACTCTTCACTTGGCTATGGCTCGCAAAATTTCATCGGGATGCCACAAGTATGCAGATTTGCACAAAAATGTTCTAAACTAAATCCTTGCAAAAAAACCAAAACATTAGAGTGCAGATTTCTAAAGATTTTTGCCTATAAATTCAAAAGTAAATCATCAACCAAACGGCTTCGGAGGATTAGGAGCAACGACCGTGCTGAAAGAACACTGTGAATTTATGGCCCCCCCCCCCTCACTCCCCAGTGGTGACCTCAGCTTGCCACTTCAGCACTGCAGAGAAACTGAAGGCTGCAGTGAGCTAACTTATCTAATGGCACAGGAATGCTGGCTGGCAGCTTCCATCCCTCCAAGCATTTTATTAGCTTAGGAAACCTTTCTTGCTCACCCCATTTTCCCCTCTCTCCTTCACCCTCATTTCCTCTTTTTCAATGGTATAACCATCCCCAGCGTACAATCTTTTCCCCTCCCCCCCACACACACCAGTCACAGTTCAGACCTCATTTTTCTCTCGCTGCCTCTAGCATAAAGCAGCGAGTGTATAAAAGGTATTTATATATGTTTACAGGAACCTGCTGACACTTGGCCACAAGTCTCTTCCCTCGCTCTGTGGCCCCAAAAACATGAGTGCTTGGTCAAGGCTCGATCCAACTGTTCGTGTTGTTTGTGTTCGCAGGGCAGTGGAGAGATCCTCGAGTTCAGCTTTTCTGTCACATTGAAAGAACCCAGACCCCTTTTTTCTAAAAACGCCTTCAACAGTCCGTCCCCCCTCTCCTAAGCTCTCCTAACACTCCACAACAAAATGGCTCTGGCAGCTGGTGGTGGCAGGATGTAAATCAAGGCAGGGCGAATGAATGACTGACTGAATGAATGACTCGCCTTTCTGTGCTTCTCTGGCGAAAGGCTTTAGAAATGATACCACGAGTTTTAAATGATTTTTAATTAGCATTCGGTCTTTATGGGCCTGTTAAGAACTGACATTTACATCCGTCTTGGGGTGATCCCATCCCGACTGAAGACGCATTCATGATGTGATTATTCAGACCACATGAAGAGGTGGTCTGGGACGCACATGGCCATATTCTTATAGCAATGCGACGTCCTCTGGCCTCCTACAGGTTCACAATGAACTGAAATGACTTATCAGTGCTTCTATAATATATATATATATATATATATATATATATATATATATATATATATATCAACTGATGTATCGTATTGGGAATCTTGTTCTCCCTCATATCGATATTGGCCCCAAAAAATCCATCTGGGTCGGGCTTTACTTCACATACATCGATTTATTTGATGCCACAATATCAACTTTGAGTAATTCTTTCTTTTTTTTGAATTATATTTTTAAACTGGTTAAAATCATATTTAATTAAAGAGCTGTGGGCAGTGCATTGATTCTTTCAGCCACAACTTGCCCAACGCTCACTCCCCTTCTTGGACTTGGACAAACGACCCGTCTGTCAAAGTTTAACTGGCTAAAAACAACAACACATTCGGTCTTTGCAAACAGCCATGATGGATGTGCGTGTTTATTTGCATATAGAGCGGGAAAGTGAGATCGCATCACAAATGGTCACTCGAGACGCAAGTGGGGGCGTATTCCAATGCCAAGTGTGAACTCATTTCCCCCCAGGTTCATTATGAATCAGTGTTTATTATGAATGACACCGTTTGGCTGCCACAGTCTAGGTAATTAATGGGTCCTGTAGAACCGAGACCCCGACCCAGGACCAAAGTGGGGAAAGGGTCCAAATTCCACTCAGTCTAATCGGGTTGGGTCTTTTTTAACTGCAACAAGTCCCGAGTGCCTGTGCCAACATGTCCGATAGCCAAGTGGATTTGAAAGCACTGCAGCTGAAGAGCTTGATTCAGGAGAATCAAGAGCCGACAAGATTTATGCCGTGTGATTTTTATTTTATCCGTCTCCAGCCAAATAACAACTCCTGGACCAAACACAAATTATTTATGTTTCTATAACTTAACATCTGTTTTTAAGACAGTCCACTTATTGTTTAGCAGCTGTTTTCCACCCTGTTAGCTTGTGAACCGATCCTTCTCCTCTAGGGTCGGCTTTTGAATGGGGTTAAAAAAAGAAAAAACCTGGATCCATTCTTGTTGGTTCTTGGTTGGGTCGGGTTTCTCCTTTTCTAAAAGTTGATTCATTCCCCATCAGGTTGGGAAATATTTCTTCGAAAGTCTAATTAAGACTATGTCCAAATTGAAATGTAAGAAATAATGCTAATTGAAATACAAATCCACCATCACAAAAAAAAGAAGAAAATATGCCTCAGAAGACCTTTAAACACTTAGTATCGTAGGCCAATAGCTCAAGTTTCACTTCATTAATTCCTTTTGCTTGAAGCGCAGAATCTCCAACATGGCTTTTTATAGTCTTTATACTGGCTGTCGTGTTTTTTTGGCTTCCTTCTGGCCACCCTCCCGCATCAACGCCAAGGAACTCTGTAATCCTGTCACAGTGGCCCTCGGCGTCTGGGTCACCTCAGATCTCTGCCTGTGCAATATTTGCTGTGGCTGTTAAAAACTGGCTCCTAGTTTGAGGCTACGTGGGACATTTTAAAGGACATTCAGAGAAATTTGGATGCATCAACTTGGAATGGTGCTAAAAAAAAGAAGAAAAAAAAAGAACTGACTCAAAATATTGCTGCACTTCATGCTTGATAAATTTTTTTGCCAATGTGATGCTCTTTATGGCCTGCAGAGTGTATATGTCATAGGGGCTTACAGAATGTCAAGTTATTATATCATCATATATCATCGTGAATAGGATTTTCTATTAAAAATTGCCTCGGAGCAGTGAAAGTACATTTGTAGACCGCACAGCACAACACAGTAGAAATAATAACAAATGTTTGAAAATCCTTATTACCATTATTGTGATACAGTCACTTCTACTTGTTTCTTTTTCAAAAATCATGATTATTTTGTGGAAATAATTTGTGATATGCTCAAGTTGCCCCAAATCCAAAGTGTTTTTTGTCTCTAGGTTACTCAGATCAGATTTTCTTTCCACATACACGATTCTTGTGATCACATCTAGGCAACTGTGGCATATGTGGTCCAAGATCTGATTCATATCTGACCGTCTGTGCAGCCGCACAGTCAGATTGGAATTCATTTGGCATTTGACATAAATCACAGCACAGTATTTTCACTGGACCACTAAAAACGGTCTTAACAGTGGGAATCTGAATTCACAGAACTTCTTGGCAGTGTCATAAAAAATAAGCTCAAGCCAGGAAACATTAAAAAGACAAAGATGACGTTTCACTGCTAAAAGACATATGAATTACTCCGCACGCTCTCATCCCGGGAATAATTGTCAAGCCGTCGGAACAAAGATGTCAAAGTCGAGTCAGTCTAAACATGGAAGGCCCTTGACAAAATAACCCAAACAAATTTCCCTGTGGCAGAGAGGAAATTACACGAGAATCCGACATGACTATCCATTCATGCTCATTTGTTTATACACAGCGAGTTAAATGTCGTGTTTCTGTTTTGTTTGTGAGCCACGATTTTTCTCCCTTTTTTCGCTCTGGATCTGTTTCGGGAGAAGAAACAGACTCTGGTTGAACTGGTCAAAAAAATTCTCTTTCGAAGCGCAGTTCATTTGGGAATTGTTTCGCGAGGACAGGGTTGCTGCGAGGTGAAGGAAAGGGGTCGGCGCAATTTGGAGCAAACCCAGTTTCCCCTGCACCGTAGACCCCCGCCCAATCTCCCCCTTTGTGACAGCCTTATTAGGGTCACTCAGGACAGCCGAGTGTAACTCACATTAATGAGACGAATTGTCCTGTAATTTCACCACTCATTTCCTTTCAGTCGCTGTTGAACAACAAACAGCGAAATTCTCCTTAGGCGCCCGAGTCCGCGTCGTACTTGTGCGGGACTACTTGCACAAGAATAATGTAAGCGGTAAAATTAAGTTAGGTGTGGTCTGTCTGCTGCATGGCTGACTGCCCCCCCTTCAGCTCCGACGCTCCCCCTACTCCCTCCTTAACCCATTTTATTAGGTTGCAGAGGGGCCAGCGTATCAAGCACTCTGCTGCTGGTGAGGGGGTGGTGGGTTCACCGGCTGACCTCTGCTCCGCTGCGACTCAACATGAATTCAGTGGGGTTAATGGCATTTTCACTGACTGACCTTGTCAAAATCCCTTTGTTATCTTTGCAAATGGGAGACCACTTCTGTGTGATGATTGAGTGCGACAGTATATGCTGTTCTCACAAATATTAAATTCTTCTAAGGGGCTTCCATTGGTCTTTTAAACATTTAGGAGATTTCGGGAGTCAACATTTTTTTTTTTTTACATAAACAACTTACCAGCACTTGTAATTATCATCTTCAGTACACAATCAGACACTAATGTAATTATTGACAGATTTTACAACCCCTCCCCCCTCCCTTGTATCCTGCTCTAGAGAGCAGCTCTTTCTCTCCCCCCATTCCCATTTTTTCTTGGCACTAAAAGCTCCAGCTCATCAAGGTTGCATGTAGACAGGGAGAGTGAGAACAATGAGAAAAATAGTGTCAGGATTCATTACGGGGAGAAGATAAAAGATAGCCGGGTGCTGCCACGAGCAATAACTGTAACTTTGATAAATGAAGCGTTTGAGCATTCAAGTGTCTGAGCATGTTCCCAACAGTCCATTTTAACAGCGTTTCTGCACTCGTGGCGCATAAAAGCAAGCCGAGCTTGTCCAGTTGTGTCAGCGTGCTGACTGACCTCATCTTAAATCCTGAGCAGGCAGCAATTTAGGACGAACCGTAGGAGTCACTAATGGCACCGGAGTGGTTACGCGGCGTAATGGACTGTCTGTTGTATTTTAAGTCCTACGTTGATTTCCAAGTAGTAGTGGAACTTATAATGTGGAGCTGAAATGATAAGGGGATTAACTGATGAGTTGATCAATATAGGACTGATCAGCGATTATTCTGATAGAGCGGGTGCCTGCTCCCTCATTTACTAACTAAAACCCTCTCTCCCAGAATATTTAAAATTTCAACAGAGGACTGAGTTGACGATGAACGAGACTAGAGCTGCAACAATTCATCGTTTAGTAATCGACTAGTAAATTAATCAGCAACTATGTTGATGATTTTTAAGGGAAAATAAGTCAAACTCTCTAATTTCAGCTTCTTAAATGTGAATATTTTCTGGTTTCTCTGCTCCTCTATGACAGAAAACTGAATATATTTGGATTGTGGACAAAACAAAACATCCCATAGGGGGTTTGGGAATCATGATCGACATTTTTCACCATATGACATTTATGGACCAAACAACTGATCGCTTAATCGAGAAAATAATAGACTGAGTCATTGATGATTATACAATCGATAATTGCATCCCTAGAGGAGACATGAGCTGTTTTCAGACATGAAATGAAATCCCCAAAATCTCCAGACATTTTCTGGAATTTGCTGTTCACATATGAAGAACGCAGAATCCCAGAACATTCTTGCGAGGGGCGGTGCCTGGGTAGAGCTCCCACACGCCTGCTGTATTCTCAGTAACATTTGCGTTCTCGCACGTAGCACGTAGTACACTCAGTGTAGCATGTGCTGTATGGTGCAGCAGTGCTGGTGGTTAGAGCTAACCAGCCATGAGAAGCTACTGTCGGACTCTCTGCGTCCCTTCTGGAAACACAGAGAGTCTGGTGAAGCCATGAGAACCATTAGAAGCATGTTCTTCCAATTATTTTTATCATTTTACCATTATGAATTAGTTATTTCCACTGTGCTTCCAGTTAAGACTTCAAAGCCGAAACTCCTGCCTACAATCTTTATTTGGACTTTGTTAAGTGCACTGCGTAGATGTGCACATAGTGAGGGCAGAAATGGTTGATGACAATTACCATTTTTATTGCAAATGATGAATAATTAATTATCCTTGAAATATGTTTGGCAAATTTGGCAAAGAGTTGCAGATATTCAACACTGTAAAGCACTTTTTAAATTAAGCAAATAGGAAAGTAGTAGTGCCAAGCCTAAGCAAAGAAGTACAACAAGTACAACAAATAGAAATGCCACATCTTGGTAATACAGCACAGTACATAAAGCTATCGGCAAATGGGACGAGGCTATGATTGATGACTTCATTTCAGATTTCGGGGCGTTCGAGTGAGCCCTATCTGAAAAGTTCAGGCTGCATTCCCGGTTCACGGGAGGTAAAAGTGCAAAGTCACTCTCACTGACAAGAATAACAGCCTGTGAGAAGGTCAATTCTCTCATACCACCGCGAGGCAAAGGGAGGGAGCATTAGTATGCATTCCACATCGACGCAGCTTTATCAGCCGCATGCAGCAGTCTCTCTCCCCTGCACAGAATCAGCGCATGTTTACTCTTACAGTGGGAGTAGATCACAGAGAGAAAGCCGCCTTAAAAAATAAATATTTGACGACTCCACCGGCTTCAACGTCCATTTGTTGCCGTGAACGCATCGCGGTGGGGCGAGGAGGAGTTTCCTTAAATGTCACTTGGGTAAATCTGCAATGTCTCTCTTAAAAACAAACCCGCTGGTGTTTTTTTTTTTCTTCCCTTAAAGGAGATGGAGTTAAGGTTAGGAGACAAGTCTGCCAAAGGCGCATTGCTGGAGTTCTCGTTGACGTGTACACAGTGAACGTGATACCTTACGACAACCACTGGCAAAGCCAACAGTTCCTCCAGGCATATGATTTATGTTTCAAAAGCATTTAAGTGCCTGGAAAAAATAAAAATAATAATAATGCAGTTTTCAGCCAGAAAGAGATTTCATTCACTCCATCTGGGTGAAGACAAGTCTCCTCCCTGAAAGAATGGCGAATCATATAAATCTTAATTTCCTCACAGGGTATTATTTTCACCATCTTTTCAGGCACATTGGTGGATGTGTCTACATTTCTTCCCTGGAAATTGGCCACCTCCGCTCTTGCACAGTGATTAGGATTTAGATTGGCTCGGTAGGGTGGAAAGCAAACAAGGCCGTGGAACTGGTGAATGGAAATCAGCAGAGTGGGAGGTTGAGAAAGAAGAAGGCATGTCACTTTTTTTTGTTCCTTTTCTTCTCAGTGTCCTCTACTGTTAACAGACGTTAGTCCTTTGTGATTGATTTTTCACTCCATCTTCTTTTTTTGTTGCTACAGGCCTCCTTACAATGCTCACTCTTACTTCAAGGACAGTTTCCACTGCAAGTTCACAGAGAGCAGCCACCGCTCGCCCTTTGTAAAAACATTTTGATGAGGCCACTGACATGTGGTGTCCAAAAAGACCAAGGAAGCATGACTGGCAAGTGAGCTACAGAGCCAAGGGCTCCTTTCATTCAATGTCCCCCCCTTCTCAATTCCCTGACAGGCCTCGGAGAAATAAAGGGGGAAATAAAAAAAAGAATTCTTAAATGTTTAGTCAGGAATATCCGTTTCACGCTGACCTCTGTGCTATCCCGACGCCTGACAGCTTTTTAACTCCGGTGCTAAAGCCAATTCTTGCAATGATGTAATACGTGTTGCATAAATAATCCATGAGACAAACATTTATCACAAACAGCCTGAATTATTTATCTATTAGGGAGCTACAGAAGCTCTGGGACCTGCTATGGGAACAGCCTGCTGTGTGCAGGAGGGGCGATGTGTGAGGGGGGTGGGTTACACTGGCATGGAGCGTAGTGTAGTGTTTGCCCAAAGGGGCCCCCCTCGGTGTTCTCCCTATCCCCTGGAACAGGAGCCAGGGCGTTCCGGGCTGCGTTTCAAGAGCAACAAACTTCTCCAGCATTTTGGAGATGACATTTGGAGGTATCAGCATGCTAAGCCTGGGAGGGGCTGGCCCGTCGCTCTGCCAACACGACCCTGGGAGCTGCCACTGCCTTGTCTACGCCGAGGGGATTTGTGTCAGTGCCGGGCCTTAAAATACCCCCACCCCCTCACTTCTGTCTACACTCCACTCACTCCCAGACTGACACCGAGTCACTTTGCCTCACCTCGTCTTATCCATTTTTTCTGCATCAAATGTCAAATTGGTTTTTTTTGTGTGTTTTTTTTTTTTTGTGGGTTATTCGGTGGCTAGTTGAATCTTGCCATTATGAAGATTTGGCTGAAATGGCTGCTACACATGCTCAGAATACACAGGATAATAATGTGACCACATGAGCCAAGGCTACATTCACTTTATTGCTCTTCTCTTGTACTTACAGTGCTTGCTTTTTTAAATTTGCTTTATCCGCCCTTATTTTTTTATTGACTATGTCTGTTATGCACTAGTCACCAAAGCAAATTCCTTGTATGTGAGAACCTACTTGGCAATAAACACTGATTCTGATCCACATTACAACATTTTCATTCTAAAACCAATGTTGCTACAACTTGGGAGTTTTAGAGCAACTGAAACGGAGAAGTTTGGAAACGCTGATCGACTTGTATTAGTTAGAAAACCCCCAGGCTACGTTGTAGTATAGACGGGCAAAATCAGACGTGCCAAATAGCCAATCATCTAACAGTATCACGTTTAGTTGGGCCATCTCGTTGGCTCGTGTTTGTTTTTCTTAGGTCATCAAAATTATCAATAATTATCAATATCGACCGATATGAAACACTTTCATCGTGATACGGTTTTCAGCCATATCGCCCAGCCCTACCACGTGATACGCAAATGTTGCAGTGTGTCAGTAAGGACAGGGATTAATGCTGATACTGAACTAAAACGCTCGTGCGGACGGAGATGGTTTCAGCCTCAGGCTGTTGGTTAAATGTTGCCATTATGAAGATTTGGCTGAAAAGGCTGCTACAAATATGTGCTCAGATTACACAGGATGAAGAAGAAGAAAAAAAAAGGATGCGGCCTCATCAGCCGAGACTCAGGTCAGATCAGAGGTGCAGCTCCTCTGATCCTGTTTTGTGAGGTGTCACTCGCTTCCTCCTCCTCCTCTGTTTCTTTCTCTGGCACTCCGGCGAGTTGGGTGAGGCATAGACAATTACTGGGAGCCTGTTGTTCATTTACTCCCACAAGGCCCCGAAAGGCGGAGGCGATGAAGCAGCTGTTGGTTGGCATGCTAAATGAAACGCACACACATGAAGTGCATGCCTAAACAGCTCTATATGAGACTTGTCATGCAGAGAAGTAGAGAGGGGGGGGGGGGGGGGAGACTGCTCAACTTCACTGCTAATCAGGATGCCTCTGCTATGTCTGTGGGGCCTCTGTTTGTTGCTCTTCCCTGGTACTCTGCCTGGATTTGCTTGATTTCCTCATTTGGTTCTCATTTGTTCAGTTGCCCCACAATGAGAGGAGTCTGCTCTCGCAGGTCTCTTAGGGGAGAAACAACAGAGCGGCGGAGCAGTTTGATGTGAGCGGCATCTGGGTCTCTTCCACTTTGAACACTAGCCAGTGGGTTGTTAGGGGCTCGTACCATTAAAATTACGCAGAGGGGAAGATGCATCTTTGTGTTGTTTAATGCCTTGTGCTAAATCCAAAACAACAGAGGCTGTTGAGATATGTCTCCTTTTCAGATTCACTCACATTCAGCTCCAGCTAAAACTGACAACTGTGCACATTTGGACACAGAATTAAAAAAACCCACACATTTCAGTCACAGCAGTCGCAGACAAAAACTGTGGGCGACTCTTTTGGCAATTAACAAGCTACAGAGTCTTCAAACGGCATAATACATTCACTACAGACCAAAAGCCACATCGCAACACAAGGCCACATAAGAGATGACTGAGGGCCACTTTGTAATTGCTGCTATACAACAGATCTGTTCACCCTTCATTGCATTGTTATTTGGGTCTACCTGATGTGTTTCATCTTAAGTTGCATTTTCCACATTTTCCCAAATTTTTCTAGAGGGGCTGTGAGTGATAAGACAAATGCCCGAACCTTTCCTTCCAGTTCCCGAGTAAAAGGTATGGAAAATCTCCTATTGAGCCCATGTGAAAATACAGCAGGATAATCACAGATTCACGGCGGGTGTGTTCAAGACTAAACAAAACCAGAGTTCATGTCTGAAAACGGCTTTAGATGAAGAACAGGCTTCAAAGAGAGCAAAGGGGGATTGGTTCTGGAGAACATGCTGGTCTTAACAGCTCCGAGGGCCAAAACAACCTGTGTGCTACACCTGCAGCCCCCCCACCTCCCAACATACCACTTTTAAAACCACTCAAAAGCTCCCACCAGCCTCCTCCCCCACTGAGCCAGATTGAGTAGAATCAGAAGGAAACACAGCTCCATCAGGCCAAACCACTACCTCTTTCAGCCAAAATAGCAGCTTAGAGAGAGAGAGCGCCGGCGAAGGACAGACTTGGATGGTGAAAGGGAAGGGGGCAGGGCGAGGGGGAGGGTCAATCACTCGGTGGGAGGCAGAGAATGAGGGAGCACAAACACAGTACTGGTGTTGGCTGTGAGCCATGTTTATGTCACTAACAGAAGTAGCCCCCCCCACCTCCCCCCTTCCTGCCCCAACCCTTTGCCTTGTGCTCGCTCTCTCCCAGTTTGCTTGGAAACAGAGTCAAGGGGGTTACTGGCTGGATGCTTGGTAACAGAAAAGAGCCGCAATGGAGAGTAGGACAGGGGGTGAATCAGACACAGCCGAGGGCTGAGCAAAAATCTGGAAAAAAAGGAAAAAGAAAAAAAGTGTGTGTGTGTGTGGGGCACTCAATGGCAGGGACTGTGCTTTGGGAATGTTGATGAGGCAGGGACCTTTTCTGTTTAGTTCCTCCAAGTGAACCAACAGGCAGCACTGTGGATGTGTGGGCGATTTGTACTCAGCATGCCCGCAGAGCGACTGAGCGTGATCTGCTTTGAAGATTAGGTGTTTGCATTATTTCACATGCGTGACAGAAGAAAAAGGGGGGCGGGGGGGCCGTTTTTCAGACCCCGGCGGAACCCGATAGCGCTGGTGATACATCTTAAAATTAAGTAAGCTGAATGCGCTTTCGATCAAAGGGGAGAAAAAAACTAAGAGGGTTTATAAAAAAAATTCACTCGGACTGCACCGCAGGAGAGGAGCCAACTCTATTCCCAACTGGCAGGCTTGCAAAAAAAGACTTTGTGTTATGAGGCATGTTGTTGTTGAGAGCAGATATCTGTGTGCAACAAACTCCCGTCTGTGTGCTGCCCAGCAAAAAAACAAATCAAGGCCACCTAAGCCCTGCCTGCCAGTACTGTTCTTGTTGGCAATATAATGCAGCGTGTGTGCTGTTGAAGCACACATTAGTACCATCACCAGCTCCTGAGGCAATCACAGCAGAGCCAATTACACTTTAATGCGCAAAATATGTATCATAATGACAGCGTGGTGTTTTTTTAAATTAGAGAGCCTCCACTAAAGCCCTGATAAACCAAATAGCTCTTTGACATCTTAATGCAACAAATCTGGCTATGTAAACAAAAGGGAACAAAATATCTAATATTAAACTAGGACTGAAAACAGATTCACTGAGCCACTTCACTCACCGTCCTCGGTTTCCTGCCACACGATGCCTTCGAGATTGACACTGGTGCCGGGCTCGCAGGGCCCCAAGCACTCGGGTTCGGTAGCCAGGGCCACGTCGGATGTGTTCACTGCCACCGAGCGCGTACGCACCATTATCTGCTCACACGGCGAGGCAATCTCACTGTTGCCTACTGTGGCCAGGAGGTGGAGGGGGGGAGGGGCTGGCGTGGAGACAGGAGATTCCATCTGTGAGTCAAAAGGAGTAGGGGGGGTTGAGAGAGAGAGAGACAGAAACACATGAGACACTTCAGAACCGCTGTATAAACATGTACAGAGCAGATGTTGACATGCAGCCAGCGGATGCCACAATGAGAGGAAGTGAAAATTGTGCTGAGCGCATGAAAGACATCCTGGTATTTCTCTGGTTCTTAGGAGCAGATTTTTATCAGCGAACGGGGGACGCAGCAGCTAGCGCTGTACTGCTGCCACCTCGTCTTTCCTCAACCTTAGAGGTGATTAGCAGGCGAGGGGGTGGAGACCGAATGGGACATGTGAACGGCTCTGTGGAAGGACAGAATTAGTTCTGTGGGGGTTGGACAAACAATGCCTCCCTCTGCTTTCTTCCCTCGCACACAGCCGAGCGAGAGCCATGACACCGAATTATCTCACAGGCTGATCACTCATTAATTCCCTCAATTAAAGAGCTAGTTGTGGCAGGGAGCGGGCTGCCGAGGGTCAGTAATTGATTCCACCTGTTCTGACACACTGTGGCAGCAATGAAGAGACAGCGGGCCTACGTGGAAAAGGGGAAACGAACAGGACAGGGAAGCAGGGAGATGATGAGTGCAGCCGAGGGAAAGTGCGAGGGAGGACGGGAGGGGGTAGAACAGAGTGTAGGTGGAAGAGAGACGCAGAGAGAGAAGAGGACTGATGGTGATTTAAGGGCCACGGTGACACCGGGCTCAGTTGCTCTTTATTCGAGACGGTCGACGTTAAAGTGCTGTGAGTCATTAGCACTGAACTGCGGGAGGAATGCCACGCTGCAGCCAGCACCGCACATTTATTAATTGGGCATAAACCACTCAGTGCTTCGGCAATGTACTGCCAATACTGGATCCAATTTGATTTAGAAGACAAAATAACAATAACAAACTACTTAGATACCCTTTAGCAAATGTTACCATATTATCCCACTGATCTAAGAAGGTGAACATTAAAAACATTATACCTTCTAATCTTAGCATCATCCAGTTGCCATGGTAACATTAAATTGAGCTAAAACCACCACTGAGATATGAAAAACCACTAGTACCAACTGTAAATGTAAGCTTCTGGCAATTTTCGACCGAGAGCGTTCGACCTATATATTGCTAGGCCTTTCACAGACGTATCCGTATAAGCGTTAATTTTGGTGATATGAAAACGTTGCAGAAGAGATGTGTATTTATGACACGTACAAATTGTTTATTTTCTTAATTCAAGTTTTATATATTTGGTTGCATTTGTGTTTACTCTTTATTTAGCTATTTATAATAAAGTTTATGGAAAATATCAAGCCTCAGTTACATTTCTTCGTCATAAACGGTTTGATAATGACTTATCGGCCAAACTCCCAAATTTCTGTATCGGGCCCCAAAAGTCAAACCATATTTGTGATTCTTTCCTGATTACAATTCTACTCCAAATGCAAAAATCCAAATGCAGTGAGTGATCATGATTACCAAAAACCAATCATTTGAAAACCAAAAATTAGTTCCAGATTAATAATTAATAATAGCTCAATACGTGTCATCACAGAAGCTTCATATTTCATGGTTTACTGAATGAGTACGGGTAGCCCATTTCTCCCGACGCTCAGAGGACGAGCAAATTAATGTGTGCACAGAGCAACGGGGAGTCCGGCCCTAATGACATCATAATCACTGTCTGTCAGCTTCTGATGCATGATGCGGCCAAGCTGCAGGCAGGCTGAGTGAATGAGACAGGACAGGTAATCACCCGCGCTGTCACCACACACTGTTTCATGGACCTTATGGAGACACAGAGGGTCGCAGACAAGACCACACCGCCACCAGCCTTCCCTCAGAGTGACAGCCAAATGTTGAAAGGGGCAAACGAGTTCAAGCAGAGCCTCCTCCGAATTGACTCGACTCCTCCAACTGTTTTTGGGAACTGATATTTTGAGTATTTTTGTGGCCAAGCTTAGGTGACAGAATAATGGCTTGAAAAAATAACCCTACTTGCTCAGTTAGATTGTTAGTTTGAGTAGGAGGCTCACATTGCTCATTGTGGCTACCTGCTGGTGGACCCAGGTGTTTTAAGAGCTAGTGCACAGCAATGTTAAGGGTTATTGCCTTAATCAAGCTAGTTATTTATTGTCAGACATTTAAAACCCTGCTTTTGCTAAAACTGTTGAGCCAATGAGCTCCAGATTTGTTTCTACCAACCAAAACTGAACAAACCACTCGCTAGCCACCAACTCAAATTCTTTCCTTTAGCAATTGCTGTTTTCTTTCACTCAGACAATGACACACTTCATTCGACGATCAGATTTTCCCAAATGAAATTCATTTGATGTCGAACCAACAGTCCGAAACACAAAGTTATTTAGTTTACGAAACATGCAAATACTCACATTGCCATAAAGACTAATGTTTGTTTTTACGTAGAAATTACCTATATTTTTTTCATTCAATTTAATTGATCGACAAATTGTGGCAGATTTAGCATAGACGATATCCAAGAACCAATTGCCCGTCAATTTTAACAATGCATCATGATAACCTATTGATGTGCTATAAACCCCAAATTAAAATGACATGAGGCTAATTACGCTTGAGGTGAAGGTGAAGGTAGAGTTAAGTTCAAGTATTCCTCTGGTGAAACCTTGATATCAGAAGCTTATTTATAATCCTAACTCTCCAACTGTTTGTTTTAAAAACACTGAATACTGTTGATTCCCAGAACAATCCAATCCAATATTCCTGAGGTTAATCATTTCTGTTGATCAAATCATCTTGATGAATTTCACAGCCCCATTTTACATTTAAGTCTAATCTGGTCTGGATGAGTTTAGACTTTGTTTTTTTCCACTTGATTCTCATGCCAGGGGGGAATTATTTTGTCCGTACTGTCACAATTAAAAGTGACAAGACAGTCTATAGTGCCGCTCCACAATATAGGAACCATTTACTACGTAATCATATAAACTATTTGGAATTGGATCAAAACAGAAATCGTACCAGTTTACAATATGCATGAACATTGGCAAGTTCTTTCAATGGACGAGTGAACAAAAGGACTTAAACACAGAGGGGCTGCAGATTGTAAACAGTCAGTGAAGTTTTTGGAAAACCACATGCGAGCGAGCAACACAACTTGTCAAATTACACAAGGCTGTGCTCGACACTCAGCCGATGCCAAATTCAACTTTGGAGACAGATTTTGAAATCTCCCTCGAAACCACAATGCTCGAGTGTCACGCAAACCTTTTCTTAACCCAAACGCCGTGCCAACTCCTCGAGAAAACAACACACTGGCAACAATAATGGCCAAAAAGAAATAAAAAAAATCCTATGAATCTTGAACTGCTGTCGAGCATACGTCACAGTGCTGACAGAGGAGGAAGTCGGCCTGGATTTCCAGTGATCACACAATAACTCGCCCTTGGCAGACGGACACAAGCTGCACTTTTTACTGGGCACATTAACTTCAGCTTTAACTTGTTTATTAGAGTTGGGATTAAGGAACTGAGCACTGATCTTGGGCGAGGATTAAGAAGGGAATTACGCCGCAGAGGCACACTGTGAGACACCTGTCTCTGTGGCTAAGCTCCAATGTTTACGGCGTTTGGCTTAAAAGTAGTTGACCAAATTAATCTTTGATTATTTCATTGTACACAGAACTTGAGTGAGCAATACAAAGTTCCTTAATCCCACTGAAATGTGTGATGAGCTATTACTCTACTTAATACTAAATCACTCAAATAAAGACAAAACCATTAATGTCAGAAAACGGTGTTGATGAAGACAGTATATTTTCAAATGATGTCCCAATCAGTTTCCCGAAAAATCTATATAATTTGGTACACAAACATATGAATAAACAGTGATTAATTGCTACATGTTTTTGTTTTTTCTAAATGCTAACAGTGTAAAATTTAAGAACACGTGAAATGTCCCTCAAAACAAATATACACTGAAGCAGTTCCCAATAATAAATTTGCAATATTATATAAATGTGTTATATAATTACTTATAGTTTACTAAATTAAAATATAAATAAAGTATAAGTATAGTATTAAATGATAACAAGTATTGACAGCGGTTTAGATTTAGTAATTTCTTCAATGGAAATTCCTATGGAAATTATAATGAATAAACTATTAAAAAAAATTCCCGCTATTTAATATGTACAAAACTAAAAAGTCGACGTCATTAGACCGACTTGTAAAATAATACGGGTCGGGTTGTCAGGTAGAAGTTGTTCACCGTATTCCCCCTGACATATGAAACCAAGCGCGTCAGTCATGCATGACAGATGCTTGAGTGGTGGAAAAAAACAAATTGATTTGATCTCGTTGTGTGTGATACATGTATTCTTGATTCTAAAATGATTATAGGTAGAAAGGCAAGATTCATTCTTCTCCAGACCGCCATCACTCTCATACACAAACATTTTATGATGGATGGATTATGAAAGCATGTTGTGGTCGTGGTTCAGTCATTCATGCGAGGCTGCTGTTACAGGTCACGGAGAATCACGTCTGCAGTTCAATGTGCATCACTGCTGAAGCAATAGAATTACTTTTTTTCCCCCCTTGTGCTTTTTCCTGCATTAGTGCGTGTAACAAAATAAACACCGTAAGCAGTTTCTCTACATGCTTCCCTGATTTTTATTTTTTCCACCCACTGAAGACGTTTTTTGTTTATCTTGCTCTTTTTCTTTAAAGACTGGTTTGGTCATTTTGTTGCGACGCTGTTCAAAGACGGATACTAATTCAGCATTTACCCTTTTATACTAAAAGTTGACCTGCACTTAACGCTGTGGCTACAAATATGTAGGGTCAGTGCTGAAATCAGGTCAGATCACACAAAATAATAATACACAACAATAACAACATCATTCATATGTAACCAAAGCATGTAAGGGACCTCGAAGGCAGTAAGGCATGTGCTTAACCCAACCTGCCTGTTAACAAACAAGAAAATGATTAAAAGATAATACTTTTCGCCTTTTCTCTTTTGAACCCAGACGTCAGGTTGATCTTAACACTAACTGGCACGCAAATTTCACGTTATTCGCGAGTAGACTGCCGTCTTTGCTTCGACTTTATATGTAATCACATTGCACGAAAAATCCATCATTAGTTCTCAACTCATTGTGAATGTTGCCCAACAGAAAAAGTTTGAAATTCAAAAGCTGCTATACAAAAAGGATGCACTGGGAACTGTTTGGCAACCGAATCACAGCAACCTGAATCCAAATCCAATCCTTCTCTGAGAAGACAATAATTGATTTAAACTGGCAACAGTTGATTGTTTTACCATTGAACAGCCTGGGAAACACAACACAATCTCCAACATCAAGAAGAAAGGGAAACATCCGTCCTGAAAAGAGAAAATGTAATTCTTCCTGACACAAAGCTCCATTATTAAGTAAAAGGGAACTCTTCCAGAAGTGCCATTAGTTGGCCGAGTTCAGTGTTCCCGCTTTCAATATGTAATTCGTTTTGACTCCGGGGGCAAAGCCTGTTAATATTGTTGGTGAGTTACTGAGGTCGGAGGCCGGTGGAGATTACACTTCTCGCTGGTCGTGGTCGATGCCTCTTTCAGCACCACTGACACCCAGTTAAGAAGCGATAGGGAAAAGAAAAAAGAAGATCTAAGACCCTTTATTGGGCTGTCATACAAACAATGCAGGGACTGGTAATCTGTACTACTTTGTTAAAGCCATGTGATTAATTTAGAAAAGAGCTGCATTTAAATTCTAACCAGTCGAGACAATTGAGAATCTCACAATCACATCACTGGGCAGCTTTCAGAAGTGAGCCGTATTGTTGAGGGCATTGAGGTAACATGGTTATTAGCATTAAGCTACAATTGAAAACAAATGCACAAGTCTATTCTAATTTGATTACATAAAAAAAATGTTCAAACCCACTGAGGGAGAGTAAGAAAAAGTAGGCATAAAATGACTTGATTTCTCTTTCAAGTCCTGAAAGCCTCTCACTCGCTGGTATTCAAACGCGGCACAATCGCCTAATTCCTTTTACCGGAACCAAGGCTGTTCCCTTTGAAGCTCAGAATAATCACAGAAGCACAAAAAAACACAAACAGGAACACCTGACATCTATTGTCGACCACCACCAGCTGGGGGAAAAGACACTCGGTTTCCAGGCAACCCTTCTCTCAACGGTAGCTGCTGCTGATGGAGCTTCCAGGGAAGCATAACCACACATAAATAATACAGAGAGGAAACTACGCTGTGATGAAGTCACTCAACCGTGACCTACAATCTCCGAAGGAGTGAGCCGGGATCCAACTCTAAACAGTTATTGTCTGACAAAAGAAGTCGTTTGCAATATGACTCCTTAGTGTTACAACCCTACACCGTGCATATAAATGACAGACTATTACGGATAAAAAAAAATCAATTTAACATTAATGTAAAACACATTTGGATTTGCCCGCTGAACTGAAGCTGCCAAATTTGCCACAACAACACAACCCTGGCGTTGGTGAGATAGATGAGACATAAACATGAAAACCTTCTGTAAAAGAAACAGCTTCACACTTTCATTTTCACAGCCACAAGCGGCCGCTGTGAATTACAGCCCGAGTGCTACAAAGACAAACAGCGCTTTCACATTTGCTGTAAATTTGAGTGGTAATCAAATGCAATATCTTTTTAGTGTGACACATTATAGCGGTGTGCTTGCAAATCAGAGCCGCTATTCTGCCGATGCCCTTGACTGTACTGAAGCAAAAGCTTCTTTTTTTTCCTCCAAAGAAAAAACCTCTTCAGAGAGCATGAGAGGTTTTACCTGTGCAGACATCTGCACTCCCCCGATGAAAGGAAAACAAACATTAGTCAAGAGACGACTCCTACAGCTACCAGCAGCATGATGGGAAGTAAAAGTGATATAAAAAGACAGAAGGCACACGGGACCGCAGGCTAGAGGACTCAACCAAGATAAGTGGAGCTTACCAATTCGTCAGTTATGAAGCAGTGGCCTAATTTTCCTGTCAAAGCAAAGTCACACAGAGGAAAAACATCTCTCCTTGTACTACGACTATCAAACAGCAAAACTAACCTATATTTAGTTAACCTCCGTTTAGAACCTCGGACTATCTAACTGCTTGCAGCGTTCCTACATTTTAGTATCACAATTGGTGAGTAAAATGTAAAAGATAAAATGCAATTAAGAAATAATACTAAATCTGATTTAAGAAAAAGAGCAATTTAACACCTTGTGTAGCTTGAGAATTCCCCATTACATATTCAAACAGGACTCGGAAACTACAACCAAGCTAACCTCGCAATTTGAATGCTAACACGGTGACATTAATTTTATACTATGTAATGATATCTACCATGTTCGCTAGTTTAGTGTGTTCGGATGCTAATTAGCACCAAAAAACTAAAAAACACCCGAGAATGATTTATTTAAATTTTAAGATTAGATTCAACGTTATTGTCATTGCACAAGTACTGAGACAACGAAATGCAGTTAGCATCTAGTGGAATGTCATTGTTTTTCTACAAAAATGTAATGGTAGTCAACTCAATGGTTGTCGAGTCGTTTTATTAAGAAACCCATGGTGACGTTTTAGGAAAAGGCAGCTGGTCACCAATGACATTAGGATACATCCTCTGGGGAACCACGAGTATCCGTGCAAAACTTTCTAGCAATCATGGATTTAGTGTTAAGTTACTCTTAATGTTAACTATTACTCTTAAAATTAAAATAGGCACATGCAACGTCGTAAATACTTTGAATGTCCAATAAAACAGATTAACTAATCTATGCCTCTAGTTGCCTCACTATTTCCTGGAGTCGAGCTCTGATTTTGTCCTTAGGCTTAAAAGCAGATGTGGATTGAAAACATTACCTACATTTCAACAAAGGTTCACTTATACCTGCTTAGCTCGGGTTTGGTGTGGCAGGTATACTGGTTGCCAGGTTGGCTGAATGGTCTCACAGCAGGTGTTTGGTGCACTTTCTCTTGTCATGGGTCAGCTTGACCTTGTCAACCTAATTCCTTCCTTTCCTCTCCGCGGAGCAGCCTGCTGCCTTGAGCCTACGCCTGGTATTGTTTGTTCGATGACAGGGTGGGGGGTTGGGTATCATAAGGTCTAAAAGGTCTCCGTGTAGAAACAGGGCAACCTGAACAGCTCTTCATGTTTACAGCTGACAAATCATGTTGAACGCCTGCAACTTCTTGATGAACAGGAATAAAAACTATTCCATATGCCTGGTTGAGTTATAATGAATAAAGACCTAATGTTAATGGAGTTAATTGTAGTGCAACATTGAATACAAGTAGGTGCTTTTGCTTCAAATCTTCATTTTTATTGTTACTTCTTTTGCCAACAAAAAGGACTGTTCCAATTTTCCACAGCCCGAGGTGTCTTGTTTTGTCTGACCAACATTCCCAAACCCAAACATTTACAGTGATAAAAGAAAAGCAGCACATTCTGTCATTTGAGAGTCTCCACCGTGTATCATGGCCGGACGTTCTCAGCAACAAACGCTATTGCAACCGAAGCTAACAGCACCGTTGACTACTGGTGCAATTATTCACTGTAACATTCTCATTAGCTAGGACAGATTTGAGCTTAATCCTAACTAGACACTGCTGGCTTCTATTGGCCATTCTCTTCCCCTGTCCCCCCATTTCCCATTTCTCATCCTCCCACTCTGACCATAGGTCAGTTGACAACAACAGTATCTATTACAACAATAAGCCACATTCTTGTCAAGGTCACCCACTTGCGTCCAACAGGCAGAGAGGCTGTGCTGGGAGCAGAAATCCAGATAAGCTAAGCTGAGCCTACGAGGATTTCTGTCTTGCCAGCCCTCTCCATACTCATAAATCTTATCTCACGGCAAAGGGAAGCCTGACAACACACTAAGAGGCACAGTCATCAACAGCTCAGCCACCTAGATTCCCACCCAAATACCAATGATTCACTCTTTGACTTCTCACGAGTCGGAGGTTATGGCCGAGGCTCTGAGATCAGAGTGGAAAAGAAATCCCGCTGTACTGTTCACGATGTTTACACTTCACAATAACTGACAGCTCTGACCGTAACTCCAGTTTCAGGTGCCTTCCTCGCTGCCTTATACGCTCGAGCTAAAACAAAGGCCACTAGACATATTATCCAGAAACCTTATCAGCTATAGAACAAACAACCTTTATTAGTCCCACATATTACACAAGGAAAACAAGTTGTTATTCAGGCTGTGAGATTTCCCCCGAGCTCCCAACCTCAAACTATTTATAGATCTTCTCTGTAAGTCTGTTGTGTTGACGCTCTTGAGGGTGGTGCCTTCTCCAAACATTAGAAAGACAATACAAAGCTACACATAAATGAACACACCTTTTGTTTTTTTCAAATGAGGATGAAGCCAAACTACTTTCTATTGTTTTGTGTTTCTTGGCCTGACGCAAACAGAAAATAATGAATATTGTCATGCTGAGCACGACGCAGACTTGTGTGGGTGTTGAAATGTGGAAAGTTGACCGATGTCAGACTAGATGCACTGAATACCAGAAATGTCCCTGAGATTTTCCAGTGGGGGCTGTATGTGGGAATGCTAATGTCCGCAAACGTTGCTCCTGACATTTGTCTGCCAGCCCCCTGGTAAAATTTTCAAAAAATTCCAAAGCAAGCCCATAGAGCAGGGCAATCTCTGGAAAATCTCACAGCGGCCAGGTTGGCGTGTTGATGACTGTAAACAGAAACACTGCTTTCCGCAGGGGGAATTATCATCATGTCCTGGCTCCTGCTGCTCTACCCATACGCCACAGAATGTTCCGGAAATTTTCTTCTGGGTGTGAATACATCTGACTCGGACACATGCCTGCTGCGTTCCGTCAATGGTGAAAGGCAAACTCTCTGACAATGTCCGGACCCAATGTCTGAAAACAGCTCAACAGTACTAAGGTGATACATTAACTGGACTTTGAGCGATATGGCTAACTATAAATAAATAAACGATAATAAAATGCTTACCGTCATTAGGCCTGTCACGATGACGACTTGTTGTTGCACGATATATTGTCCCACAAATTATTGCAATATTGCAAGTCCGACAAAAATTGTGTTGTTGCTGAGAGAAATGCTATTCAAAGTTTGGACTTGTGTTTAGGCCTCAGACGAAACAAGCAATTTGAAGAAAATGTTACCCTAAAAATACTAAGAGATTCCTATTTTCTGACATTTTATAGACCAAACCAGTAATTGATTTGTCATACGACGAGAACAGACAAGAGTTTTTCTTATGTGACAACATGTGATAACAATGGCTGTAATTGAGGTCAATAAAAGTCAATGAGTTCATATTCGTGTATCGTACGATAAGTCGATAACGTAATTATTGAAACAGGCCTAACTGTCACCACAGTCAGCAGATAAACACTAGTAATCCCTTGATTTGCTTCCAAAGTCCATTCTAGGCTCGTCACGTAGAAAAAAAAGTCATTCAGAGCGAACAGAGAGGTGCAGACTGCAGAGCAGATGGAACAGGATGGTGTGATAGGAATGTGTGTAGATGTGAAGGAGTGGAACTGGAACTGCGCTCTGTTCTGCAGACGGTACTTGAGCCTCACTCACTGTGCCTTCCCTCACGCTGCTACTTTCACCAACGCCTGCTACTCTGATTGACCTCGACTGCTGGCTGTCTCACAGAGCTCCTATTGAACCGTGTCCATCTTAATGGACGGTGATGTTCACCATTACGGAGTGCCAGTAGTTCCTGCACTGCAGCCTTGAGCCCCTATAGACTTTCACACCTTAATACACCTCGGGGCGATGAGCGCTGTAGCTCACACCCCGTGACATTTCAACACTATTTCTGGTGAGAGGGGGGAGAAATAGCTGAAAAGACGGGTCTCAAATAGAGCGTAGCAGTGTAAGTTACACCACAGTTTATTTTTTGAAAGCTCACAGCATGTCTGCAACTTGTTTTGATAATTATAGTGTGTAGGTGATTTTGGTGTAATCCGGGGAGTTATGTGAGGAGTGATAAAACATGCCAAAACAAGCTGCCCTGGAAATAAATCTACTTAGGCAAGTATCAGATCAACCTGAAAGCTGTTTGAGGAAGGTTTAAAACTACTCAGTGGATGCACTTTGGCACAACAACAGACACAGACTGAGCTATCCAATGTTCACAAGACATTTTCTTAATCAAAGAGTCAACGCTGGAGGTGTCACGATTTCAATTTTAAAATCGAAAACGTATTGAAATGACCAATCAATTTTGACCTTTGAAACAAAAGCAGAATCGTCGATTATCGACACTTGGAAGTCGACAAGTTACCGGTTACCTGCACAGAAACTACAGTTACACTGGAAAATCTACACCTTGACCACCCTTGACTGGTGAAATAAGTTCTTGTTACATTTTAAATGAATTCTTTAAATCTGACCATTTGGTGGCTGTATCACACTTTCTCAACACACTTTTTTGAAGAGGAATTGGAAAGCGTAAATGGCAGCTGTCAGGACATCAGTGCTGGAAAATTGGAGATTGATTCAAAATCCAAACTAAATTTGGAAAAGTAGGAATGGAATCACACTGTAGCTGCTGGGTAGGGAATCTCTACAAATATTATCTCAAATATTTATGAATTTCAGATCATTAACAAGTGAAGGCTGCGGGGACATCAAAGGCGCAGGAGTACAGTGAAACCCACGTTAACACACAAAATCTCCCATCTCTCTCTGCCAGCTGCTAAGCAGAGGTCTGCTGCTCTCAGCCATCGGAGTTTGATGACCGTGTTAGTTTGAGTGCCTAATCTGCTAATGCCCTGATAAAAATAAACAGTCGGTGCAGTCATTGTAGTTCCCCCTCCCTCCCTCCCCTCCTCCTCCCTGTCTGCAGCTGCTATCCATAAACACAGATGATACCTCCATCTTTATTTATCCTGAGGACTGTGTTTCAAACTGACAATCTTGAGAACCAGGGAGGTCGGCATTACAGTATGTATCATTATTTGAAGTGTCACTTGTGGATTTTCAAATATAGATTTTACATTTTTATGAAAATCATGAAGCTGTTGCTATAAAAAATACAAAAATTGTTAGCCATAGACCAGCAGAGACACATTTTTCATTCTACTTTTGCCTCAAGTACATTCATTCCTAACAATTTTCCTCTGTGGAGCTTAATAATTCATACCCAATTTTACATCTGAGATGAGACTGGAATAAATAATTCAACTCACAGTATATATTGGAAATTCTGCAAAGAAAAAAACCTCCTTTGACTAGTGCACTGATGCTTTTCCCAGGCTCACTCTTGAGTGAACAATCAAACCCTGCAGCTAAATATGAGTGAATGGTCTACAAAGATCAAGAGCAGTGAAGGTTTTAAAAGATTTGACATTCTTCTTTACCAGTTCAGGACAAAAGCCCACAGGGTGATGTTGGGGAAGTGTAGTCTGAGGATCGTGCAGCACAGAAACAAAGTGTAGATTCTTAAAGTATGTCCCATAATTCACGATAACCAAATTGCCAGGAGTCAGTCATATCCTTAGGTATATAAAATACCATATAATAATTGTGACATATGACTTGAGTAAATGGATTCAACAGCAAAATGTCTCACTTTTCGAGGGATACTTGAACCTAATGGTCACGATTAATATAATTTAGTTTTCCAGGTGGACAGAGGGCCCCACTTACAAAACATAATTGAATGTGCGAGCTCAGCTCATCGCCGAGGACTAAACAACTCCCCGGCCTCCGCTACAAAGAGGAGCTCATTTCCATATTAACTTCACCTATATTGATCCACCGACACGTCTTACCACTTCACCAACAAATTTAATTCCTTTTGGGATATTTGGAAATGCTGCTGCTGCTGGAGAGGAAAATTAAATCAGGAATATTTAAATATCATAGGGGAAAAAAACAGAACACACTTGGTCGAGTCTTGAGGCTGAAATGTCACCACAGCAAAGAAACAACTACAGGGACGTTTTGCCGTAGTTTAAGAGGAATAACATCCACTCTTAAAATACCAAACGTTCAGCGCTTCATCCTGTCCAGTGAAGTACTTTAAGACAAAAACCAGCCCAGTGTGAGCCACTTTTCATATTTACATTCCTGAGTGATTCCAGAGGTGCGGATCTGGTCCAACGTTAACGCTAAAAGCTGCTATTATCAATATTTTAAGAATGACAAAGAATCGAATGACGTGAGGTGAAAGAATTCACTGGTCGTGATAAACCTAGAGAGAATCATGACCTGAATTTTACAGCTTCAAGGTGCTTCGTAGTGAGTTTCAGCTCGTAGGAGTCAGTCCCACAACTTAACATTTTGGTTTCACTGTCTCTGCCGCCATGTTGCCATTTTCCACAACAGGACGCAGCTGTTTTCATCCCCCCCAAAAAAAGCGCTACAACCCCAGTGCACTCTACCTCCTCAACACCAAACTGCAGACAGCCACACAGTTGGGCTCTACCTGGTGGGCACAGTGGAGCGTTTAGCAGCAAAACAGACGGATGTTTCCCTCAGGAGTTGGTAGAGACCAAAAACAGAGCTTAAAAAGAGACAGTTGCTTTGCACCTGCCGGGCGTGTAAATAAGCAGCTGTTGTGCTTACCTGTTTCACCATATCAACTAAAGAGGTGACACGGTGATCACAAACACTTCACTGGAACCCCTGACAACAATGCAGTGTGACAAAGCCAGTTTGCGATGCATCCAGGAGTTTAAAGATCATCAGACGCCGTGAACAGGGTTTCCCGCGGTGCTTTGTAGTGGAAATGAGCCACCTTGCTTCACACAAACTCTACCGACATTGTAAACAATTGCAACACTTTTATGATATATATATAGCAATATATATGGGGGGAACTGAATGTTGCCTAGTAACGCTGTGCAAGCGATTTAGCCAGATTTAAATTTTCCTTCTGGCCCCATCAAAATGAATAAGAGTTCAAAGCTAAAAGGATATTGGCCCTGCATTTTTAATGTAATGTAATTTAATTTAATGTAGAGTTTGCATTTTTTTTTGTTTACATGCGTTTCTTCCCCACTCCAGAGACATGTATTGTGGAAAATAAAATGGCATTCATAATGAAAGTGAGTGTTGACCCCAGGAAGTATGGTAGTTCAGCGTGTCCACCAACGAGGAGTCCGTTAAAGAGCGACATCCACCTGGATTCTTAAATGTTTTTTGCCGTTATGTTGTTACAGAATCATTCCCAGCTGAACAACCCACATCACAGCCTCTACCCGCAACTGCAGTGAATAAAAAACCCACCGACAAGACTGCTGACCAAATGGGTCTGGAACACGAATGGGAGAGAGAGAGAGAGAGAGAGAGAAAAAAAACCCCAGCAAATTTAGATGAACTCTATTTTGACAGCGGACTCTTTTCTCCATCTACAACAGATAATGTAAAGCTTCTGTATTCAAGGACACTGACGCAGCCTCCCACGAGCAGATCAGCATTCATAAAAGGAACTCCGCTGTGGCAGGGGTGACTTTGATGCATGCGGTGCGCTTGTTTAAGGAAAGGAAACAGCATGAGAAAATCAAAACCCTCAAACGCTGGAGACTTTAAAGTCACTGGCACACAACCAATTTGTGAGGAGAGGTATGCGCAGAGGACGACCAACATTCATCACTTATGGCATTTGAGGCTTTTAATGTAGTAAATCGTGCGAATACAAATCATTTATAAAAAGACGCGGGGATCAAAAGTCTGTACGATTAAGAAAATGTGATTTTTCTGGACAAAGAGAGAGAGTTAAAAAAAGGAGTGGACTGTATTGGTTACAGTATTTGTAAACATCTAAACCATTAATAGCTTGTAAATTTTTCACATACACTGGAAAGACGCTGCCATTGAGCCAGGCTCCATCCATCAACACTCACGCTTGGCATTGAATAACGCCCTAAACCCTGCGTGCACTTTGAAGTCAGCGTTTGGGGCTGAGTCATCTGCAGTGCAGGGCTGGTTTATATGGTCGTTCCACTGACAATAACTTCATCATAACTCTTTATATAGTATTATTTTAGTACTCTCGCCCTTCACGGGCCAAGTCAGGCAGTGATCGAAGAGCCTCCACAAGCTGCATAAATTGAAAATGTCGTGTAAACAGTGACCCATCCTTGATGCCAAAGTCAAATAGTTCCATGTCATCGGGTATGAAAGGATTTGGCAGCGAGCGGAGCGAAACTCTGGTCAGAGCAGGGGAACGGTACAATCCGACAGTGTGTCTACACTTATAGTACATATGTAGTGTATTGATTTATTTGTTTATCTATTTGATCTTGAAGAGCAGTAGATTGTAGCGAGGATTTAAGGGATTGAGTGGTAATGAAGCGTTAAGTTGTTGGACTATGTCCCAGGTCAGTGAGGCCACATGATGCTTTACCACTCTTCACCCCCACCAACATGTTAAACATGAAGAGCTTCAGTGTAATAATCTCATGAGAACCAAACGCTTTTCCGAATTAGTAAATCCGATGGAAATCCTGCCGAACAAAAAGAATGAAGCACTTTTATTTTCCCCCCTCACAATAGTGGAGCAAGGGTACTGTTTCGTTTTTATACCCTTCTGAAAGATTAATTTGTGGTAATACAAAAATCTGTTCAATTGACTGGAACATAATGTTTTCCAATAACAGTCAACTTTATGATATTCTTAGGACATCAATAAAAAAGCCACTTTTGTATTGTAAAAAAACAAGGGATATTTTTTTTAAATATTCACAATATAGAAATTCCACTTCTTGAGAAAAACAGATTCACAGGAATGCACTATTCATTTCTGTACAGCCGTTTTCAGACATGGACTCTGGAAAATGAGTCTGACACGTTCGCAAAAGCAGGAACATTTTCCGGAACATTCTGTGGCGTCTGGGCAGAGAATGCAGGACGGCAGTTTTTGTTAACAGTTATCAACACGCCGACTGAGATTTTCCTACTGTGTTCTGACATGGGCTCACTGACATTTTCCGGGAAATCTCCCATACTGCCCCTCCAGGAAAAATGTCTGGACTTCGGTGCATGTCTGAAAGCAGCTTTTGTAAAGTGAAGCCTTGCAGAGCAACAAATTGTACGAAGGCGTTTGCTCTGGTGCTGCTGTCTTCATGTCAATCTTTGGGGACTTACCTCTCAAAAAATATTATTACTAAACCTTTTTTTTATCAGTAGTTTGAGACTGACGAAAAATGCGATCCAGTTATAACTGTCCCGAAGTTGTGCGCCGCCAAAGCCACCGTGGAATCGTGAGTGTTTGACATTGGTCCCAAAGGACGGACGTGTTCTCCCTTTAATTTCTATCAGTGGTATAATCCCCTTTTGAAACCCTTTTTAGGGTGAATTAGAAAGGCCCCGCATTCAGAGAGATGAGTGGAGAGAAGGGGGCAGGAATAATCACAAGGGCCTGGCTGTCTGTGTGGATTAGAATAGGGAAGAGAATCCTTTCATCTCAGATCTGTACTTCCAAGCTTGGAAGCACGCATGCACACGCCACGAAGCGAAATCTCAAATGTATACTCGTCATAAAAGAGCGCAGCAGACCTCTATGTTGTTAAATTCTTCTTTTTTTTTAATATACAAGGGGTGGCTATTCAATTATGCTCCAAATGGGCATGATAGTCACTGGATTAGAGCAAAGCTTGTATAAAAGCTTTTGCTCTCGAGGCTGACCTCTCCGTTTGGCTCATGGGCAAGACGGAGCGTGGGGGGAAGGCTCACACATGATCGGACTTGCCTCTCCATGATTTCTCATGCCGAAATGTGGACTGCCGCTCTATTTTTGGCAGACAGTCTTTTTGACATCCAGCGAAATGTAATGAGAGGGATAAGCCCGGCGAGTCTCCTCAGCCAGAAAGGAAAAGGAAAAGAAAATAACACCTCCAAACAACACCATCTGACAGATAAGAAAATGGATTAGCCATTATGTGTGTTTGCTCAGATGTCTACCTCGGTGAGGGTTTAACTGCGTGTAAAATGACAAGCCCAGTTGTGTGTACCAGCAGCTGACACTAAAACGTCTGCGACTGTAAAAGCATAACTATCTCATGTATACCTGAGAGACAACCATTCCTCTGATATATGGTTTTAATACAACAAATTCAGCTGAAAATTCTGCTTGTTTTAATGAAGTTGGACAATAACAGGGGTTTACAAAATTATATATAACCTTTGTTTCACTACTGTTTCATTAAATTACCAATGAGAGGCTTTGTGGTGCAAATCTTCCACAACAAAACATCATCCTCTCATCTGAGGACACTTCAATAGGGCAGCAACTAAAAATTTGTGATCAATCTGTTGATTATTTTCTCGATTAAGTGATTAGGTGTTTGGTCCATACAATGTCATAAAATAGTGAAAAATTACGACAGTGTTTCCTTTACATTTAAAAAGCTGAAATCATCTAACTTGTACCTTTTTTCCCCATAAAAAACACTTAAACGGATTAATCTATTGTCAAAATAGTAGGCAATCAATTTAGTAGTCCATTACTAATCGATTAATCGAATAACTGTTGCCGTTTAGACTTCAACTTCACTAAACTTTCTCCTGTCCAGTATCCAAAGTCTCTCCACTGCAACAGCATGACAAGTTACTGACTGTGAAGCCGTCAAACAAGCCACGCGAACGTGTATACTTGTTTTCAAACAAGCCACGCGAACGTGTATACTTGTTTTCAAAGAGGCCATACAACAACCAAGTCATATTTTTAGGAAATAACTTCCTGGGTAGAGTATATCTTTTTATTTTACTGTATGTCATATACTCACATATAGACTATATGCATCATGTTTCCCATTTAAACTGAAGGAGAAATCTATTTAAGAAATCTATTATTTTAATAGGTCCAGTTTGCTGCAGAACACACGTCATCATCTCATTCTTACTTTCCAACTCAAACAGAAGTAACTACTGAACACTTTGTTGAACTATTAGTTAAAGAAAATTAATTAGGTTTTTCAAGTGTAAATTGAAATTCTTTGGAATGTTCACACAAACCGAGACATGTAATGAGGTCCCATTGTGCTCTCAGTAATTGTCAAGGTTATTTTTTGATGTTTTATTAAACCAACCAATGAATTGATCTCTCAATAAAATAAAATAACTGGCATATAATAATGAAAAATAATCAGCCACAATTTTATTTTAAGCTACAGCTCGAAAAAAGTTAACGGGAAAAACACACCTTTGTTTTTAAGTGTCTACCCAACTAGGTAGCATCGGACTAATTCATGGTAAAGTACAATCACTGACCATCTCGCTGAAGATTGGCAGTAATTATACATAATGAACCTCATCTGAAGATTTCAGTGGTTTTCACTCAATTTATTGATACAGGAGAGAGAGAAAAACAAAACAGAAAAAATTAAGCAAAGGTGCAATGAGGTAAAGAGTTTCTCCTCGGAAACATTAGTGATTCCATGAGTTCGCTGCATTTAACAAACTGGCTGCAAACAATCCCTTTAGAGAAGTATTAGGGGGGAGGGAGAGAAACGTAATCCTCTCTATAATCACTCTTGCTCAAACACTGCCTTGCTGTTAACTTCCTCTTTGTTAAACTGAAGGAAGAAAAAAAACCTTTCTCAAGCGGTTAAGCTCTTGGACTAGAAATGTTTCTCATCAAGCGTTTTAGAGGCTAAAAAAAAAAAACTTGTTTCGACAGACGATTATTTTCACAAGTTCACCAGAAAAAAACGTCCAGAATCTAAAGTGTTCGAGCCTCCGTGAGCACAGACCTGAGCAGGAGGAGGAAAATTCTTTTCACATGGCCAAAACAAAAGAGATTGTGCAGAGGCAAAGCCTTTCAGAAACAAGTGAGAAATCCCCAAACACAAGTCTGCAAACTCTTTTACGACCAAGGCAGTACCAACTTTGAGCCACCTCTTCCCTCGCTGGTAGAAAAAATTCCATTTGAGGAGGGAGGGAGGGACGGAGGGGGGGGGGACGTCTGCTCCTCCCCACTGTGTGGGTTTTGTTCTGCTAATCAGACCACATGCCTCAAGGATTCAGGAATCCAAGAGCTCTCAGCCAGTTCCTCTCATTCCACATACAGCCGCAGCAGCCTGTGACAAACTATTCAGTGTGTTGGGGGGGTTAAAGACTCTATCCATTCATAACACTGTGCAACCCTCCCTCCCCTCCTAATCTCAGTCAGTTCTCTTTACCCCCCCACCCCACTCCACCCTCTTACCCCTCGTATGCCCTCTCTCTCCCCTCTCGCCACAGCAGAGCCCTGTTTTATCTGTCTGCGCTCTGCGCACTGGGTCTGAAGAGGCTAAGGGTTTATTATTAGACCATGGTCCAACCGCACACCCACCACAGTTTTAAATAGAGAAAAACAGAACGAGGCCCACGTTCGAGTTCATGCAAACGAAAGTCTCCACATTTGCGTCTCTCTCTCTGTTACTGCTTGTTTTTTAACCTTCCTGTTTGGGTTCGTCTCCTCTCTGTTCTCCCTCTTCCCTCGCTACTCACGCGTTGAGAGAGGCGAAATGAGGCACGCTGGAAATTCGCAGGCTGACAATGGAAGACAGCTGCTCCTTGCTGCATAAGTCTTTCATGAGCTGAATTAGTTGTACAAGCCTTTGCTCCCTTCCCCCCACGAACGCCTCCCTCCTAGTAAGCTGATCCAGACACAGCACAACACACCTTGTGGAACGCTTAGGAGGGAGAGAGAAAGACGGGGGAGGAAGAGACAAAGCATGACGGAGGCTTTGTTTGACAGATCTGTGATTTGCACTCTTTCTCTACAAAAAGTGTTTTACTTCCCCGGTAGAAAATCTGAACATCGGGTTTTGTGTTTTGTGAAATCCAGTTTCTAAATTGATACTGATGTTTAAAGAAGATATGATCCCGTTTCAGTGAGCTCAGGGTTTTCACACACATCAAATATGACCTGTTATTTTCTCAAGCTCACAAATTGTGGATTAATTGGACAGAGAGATAAAAAAGGGGTAGCTAGGGTCCACTTATTGACTAATTGAGCTTTCCAAATAATTACAATGGAAAATATCAATGTTCTGTTATTTTGGCTTCTCGAATGTAATGATTTCCAGCGTTTTTATGTCGCATCTCTGTAAACTGAATATCTTGTTAGTTGGACACATGAGGACTCAGGTCTCTGTTGCAATGGCATATTTTCACAATTTTTGACATTGAATAAGCAAATGTACTAACTATTATTTTCATAATCCATGAATCTGTAGATTATTTTCTCGATTATCGATAAAATTCTGAAAAATATTGATCGTGTTCCCAAAACCCAAGATGATGTTTTGTTTTTTCCCCACACACCAAAGATATTTATTATATAAGTCATAGAGAAGCAAAGAAATATTTTCTATTTCTATTGCCATTTAAGAAGAAATCAGAGAATTTTGACCTTTTTCGCATTCAACCACTTGAACCGATTAATTGATTATCAAAATAGTTGGCGATTCATTCAGTTATAGAATCACTAATAGATTAATATATTAACTGTTGCAGCTCTAATCAAGATATCATGGAAATGGTCATTTTTAGTCAATTTTACTGATCTTTCATATAGAAATAATGACGATCTGCCACAATTCATGATCTGCCATTTAGGGGTAGAGTTTTGATGAAGTGACAGCAAATCCTAAAAAGCCTCCGTGAGGGCGGGAGATGGGACATAAAACAAACTAAACATTGACTTTGGTTTGAGGTGACTACAGGCCATGTTTACGACTGAAGAGAACCTGCTCCCAGCATGAAATATTTCCAAACAAATAAAAAAAAGAAACGCTGCGGTGCCTCTCGACAATGTCTTCCTCTGCAACAAGGCCGTAAACTTTGTGGGCGGAGGCGTTCCTCTTCTTCCAAAACTCAATTGCTGAATCTGTGGTTCAGCTGTACTGGGTTTATGTTACAACAACTCTTGAATATGGATGTTTAGGGCCGAGGTTTATGACTGGCAATTTGAGTTTGAAAATTGTTTTTAAGTGTAGGTGCAGGAAAACGCTGGACTGTGCTCTTCGTACACACACAGGCCATAGCGAGCTCATTGCTGAGCTGATTCGCTGTCGGTGAGGTACCGGGCACAGTAAACCTTGAAAATGTGTGGTATGCACGGCATGCGAGTCAGTCTACTGAAAAATGCAGTATCCCAGGGACACCGAGCATTCACATTTTATGAAAACATTAAACGAAAAATCCAACCAAATGTTAATATTGCTATATGTTTATATCCATTTTAACAGCTGTTCACTTATTAAAAACATGCCCATTAACGGACTTCCCTTATTTGACTTTAACACTTTCTGTTTTCCAGTGTTTCGTTTGGCCCACGAGCCCAAAACATTTCACATTTCACTGTGGAGGCAGTGGCCGATGGCAGACATGGAAAACAATTAGTGTCAAATGTTTTCCTCCTGCAGTAGTGAGGGCCTCCCTGAGGGCGAACGCTTCAAATGAGCAGAGGTAACAACGCAAAGATCACAACAGCTACGAACCAGGGTTCGCAGATAATTCATAGTATGATTTATCATCAACCTTCTGTGGATCTACTGGGTTATTCCGGTTTATTCCAAACAAACAGTGAGATATTCAGTGATCATTACACAGAACACAAATGTAAACATCATGTTTTGTAAAGCTCTACAATGTAACCCAGCTAACATGCCATCCCTTGATGTGTGTATTGGGGTAAAATAATGATCAGACAGAATTAGATTAAGAGTCGCAACAGTTAATCGATTAATCTGTTAGTAATCGACTACTAAATTAATCGCCAACTATTCTCATAATCGATTAATTGGTTCAAGTTGGGGTTTTTTGATAGAGAGAAAAAGCAAAATCTCTGATTTCAGCTTCTTAAAATGTGAATATTTTTCTCTGTGACAGTAAAATAAATATTTTTGGTGTGTGGACAAAACAAAACATCATGTTGGGGTTTTGGGAAACACTATTGAAATTTTTCACCATTTTATGGACCAATCATCTAATCGATTGATGGAGAAAATAATCAACAGATTAATCATTCATGAAAATAATCCTTAGTTGCAGCCGAAAATTAGATCATATCAAGTATCGTCCGACTCAAGAGCTAACCCAACGTGACGTAACCCATTGTAGGGTGGGCGATCTGACGATCTTATACCGCAATCGATCTTAATTTGGACGTATGATCTGATTTTCAGAGGAATTGTACAGAAGGTTCAGACCGGAAAGCGCATACCGTAATGAATCTAATACAAGTTGTTACAGAAAACTGCACGTGCATTCATTACAGCCAACAGATATTTTTATTTTTTTAATGGAGAGATACTTACGCATACTTATGGTATTTTACAGAGCTTTGCATTGTGGGTTATATGTAGCATTTAATGTTGCTAGGCTAGCGAGGGGGGATGGGTAGCGAAACCCGGTATTAAACCCGGGGGCTGAATTATGAAAAGGCCGTAGTATCAATAAGCTCGTTATCGGGGCTGCTAAGGGTATTGAAGAAATAGTCTATGATGAATTCTCGCTATTCCCGTCGTCGTTCCAGAGAATACAGGCTTCAGGCACTTCCCAATTGGCTTCATTTCCCATAGTTGGGGATTTTTAGAAACGTCTGAGGTTCGACTACATCGTAAATCAAACGTGTCCGTCACTTGGAAGGCATGTGTGTTGCTGCACTCCGTAATATATATTATATTTAGAAAGAAGTTTAAAAACTAGAACCAGGGAAAGAGTTTTTAACACTGGCTTCTGTCTCACCTTTATACCACTGACAAAAAACTTCACAGCGTGAAGTGGGTGTGACTGTCCGACTAACGGTTTTGGAAAGTTATGGTTAGATGCCTATCCCCCGATCTGACATCGGAAAGGTGTGGGAGGAAGTGGTTTTCTGAAACTATTTCTCAAGTCATTCAACAGTTAGAATTTATTTTTTTTACTCTGCTGCATTTTCTGTTTGCAAAGCAACAACCCTGCGTATCTCTACAGAATTAGCACGGACAGATTAGATCCTCTCCTCAAAGATAAGTCAGTCTCTCCTCTGTTGCAGACCCTTTAGAAACTGGCACTACTTAAAAGGAATGAGCTGTAACACAATAGCAGCAGTCAGTCGGGCGGAGGCAGAGGCAAAGGGAAAGAACTCAAGCCATCTCTCATGAGATCCCCCCTCTCCCCGAGCTGGACATCAGCAGCGATGCAGAGCGGTGGCTGTGCTCTTTCATTCAAGTGCGGCCCTTTCCTTTTCTTTTTCTCTCTCCCTCTCTCCCCCTTTTTCAAAGTAACATTGCCAATGTAATTTTCCATGAGAGCTGCTCCATTTATCAAGGCCAGTGGCACACAGAGGCAGCTGATGAATGCCTTGCTCCTCCAGATTTGTATAATGAGAGGTGGGAGAGTGAGACACACTCAGAGGTGGTTAGCACTTGTACCGAGGAAGTGGAGATGATTTATTCAGCATCCGAGGGGCCAATGCTTCGGGGAGCTTTAACCGAGGACGCCGACAATGTAGCCACACTATTACACCTCGACCATGGAGAACGGGATTGCAACCGAGACACATGCTGATTAATGCCTGGATTACACTCAAGACGTAGGACAGCGAGTCATTTTTAAATTAACAGGCAGGTTATAATGAGGGATGACAATTTTTTTTATCTAAATGACATTTCTTTGTATTATTTCATTTAACTATTCAAAACATGCACATCATACAAACGTTTAGAAACGATGAAGGATGGTTGTATACATGTTCTGTGTTAGTGGAAAATGTCAAAGAAATGAGAGAGCAATATTCCTTCTTCTGTTTTTACATTTTATAAGCCACAAGAATCAAATACTGGGAGTTTGGAACCTCAAACATAAGCTAGTGAGTAGGATTCCCTTATGTGAAGCTGTGAGTCGGGTAGGATTTTTGTTTGTTCGTCAGATTCAGTGTCAGTTTCCCAGTTTCTGCAGAAACTCAAGCCTGTGGACATGAAGTAGAACTGCAACGTCTAGTCAATCCACTGCAAATTGATAAATAATTAATCGTATCAACTTTTTAGGAATTCGCAAACGGGTCAGACATTTGCTGCTTGTACCTTCTCAAATGTGAGGATTTTGTTTATTTCTCATGACTACATACATGACTTTAGTTAAAAAAAAAAATCATCTAATGAATCAATATTGAAACAATCATTACTCGCAGCCTAGCACTGATCCCAAGCGTCTGCGGCTACAGTGTGATGAGGGAATGGGATCTGCCGCCACCATGGGGGGGGTTGGTGTTATGGGGTAATATCTGTTACAGAGACGATTTCAGTTCAACAGGCGTGTGGAATTCAATTTTGTGTGCTAGCAACGGCAACTGTAACTAATGTACATTTTATGTGTAAAGAGTTAGCTAACACCCCAAGGAACAGCACTGAGCTGCGCATCTTGCATAGTGGCCACAAATGGAACTGCAGGTTGTGCGACTTGCTTTGGGGCAAAATAGACTATTAATACAAAATAAGTGGCTGTAGAGCAGAAAACCAGTTTGTGTAACAGAATATCAGAAATAACTTTTGCATTATCAAAATGTAAACCACTGGTTAATTAGGGTCGCAACCAATGATTATTTTCCACTATCAATTAATCTGCAATCACCTAAATTATGAAATATTTAAAACATTTGCTGTAACTGACATCTTCAAATGTCTTGTTCTGGTCCACCAAAAGTCTTGTATGATAAAAAAGCAGCAAACCTTGTCTTATCAGAGGCTCAAATCTTTTCTTGACCAGAACCATTAGACGTCACACCAGTACCGTTTTTTTCCGGTACCAGTTCCAAAAATAATACAGCTGTGGTTGAATAGGTATTGTCAACCTCACTGTTGTCAACACCAGGTTTGGATCCATCAATACTCTTGTTGTTCTTGATCAATCTGCTGCTCTTTCCTATGTGATGAAACATTTGTATTTATCCATTGTGAGTCAAGAATGGAAAATGCTTAAATGGGCAAACTGTATATACAATTTTTTTTTATTATCATTATTGTTTAAGAGAAAAATGCATGTGTTCCGTGTAGTTTTAACGCATCAATGTACCTAAAGACTGCTCTTCACGACAAAATTGTTGAGTGCAGTAATATAATCACGTCCTTTTATTCCCCATCAAGGATACATTTCACAGGTTAGCCATCTGAAAGCAGCTGCGACCTCTCTCCTTTATTCAATGCTGTCAGCCAATTCGTGTGGATCTCCCTCAAAAGCCCTTTTCAATCTAAATACATTATGATCACAAAGACTTTCCACAAATTTCCTTTCACAGCAGTCTGCACCCAGGAGACTCTAAGGCTTGTGCTCATGACTGGGTGTCCTGGATTTAAGGAATCAAACAGGCTTCCTTGCCGCCCATCCCCCCGTGCCACTTTCAGAGCAGCAGGAAAAAAACGACGGAGGCATGCTTTGCAGCGGCTCCCTCCCCCACACGCACACTGCTCCACCAGGCATTACTGGGGCTTGTGGGATTAAGAGTGGAACACGATGACAGACAAAAACAGTCCTCAGCACCTCCCCGCTCGGCCGTCTTTTATACTGCGAGAGCATGAAAAGGCTGCTCCGAGGCGCACAATAGACACGGCGATAGATCAACTCTGAGTGAACAAGATAAGTGTGGGTGAACGGCTACACGGATCTTTACATTGTTCTTGTTTAACAATGTCAGTGTTGAAATTGTGTGAAGGGGAGAAAAATAGAAGAGTGGAATTCCATGTGACATTTACTTAACTTAACTTGACTGACATCCTCTATTATCTTCTGGTGTGACTCAGTCCTGCTCGCTCATGTGCAGAACATTAACACTTAATTACAACAGATGTTGGCTGGCATTCATTTTAACAAACACAAGCATAAAGATCTTTTTTTTTTAAAATATCAAAGCACTTATGCGTCCCCTTTTAAAATGAAACAATCCTCCGCTGCAAACACTGTGTGGGCAATTTCCTGTGTGCGGACTCTGCAACGTATTCGTCAAGGGTGCCCTCTTTCACCGTGTGGGAATAAAAGAGAAAACAACAGTGGATATTGTTATGCATCACATGTCAGGCAGCTCCGAGGAAAGGAGCGAGCATCTCTCAGCCCGCTGGGACAGGCCATCACAACTTCAAGAAGCCACTGCAACGTTCACTGCTGTTGCGTCTTAACTGTATTAATTTACACCACGATATTCAAACTGAAGACAGTCGCTGCTGCTGTCTCAAGGATGCTTTTCACAGACAAAAGCGGCTTGTGAAAAGGCCAATAACCGAATGTTCTTGTTGCCAACATATCAAAAACAACTGAGCCCGGGGCACAGTTGAGCTTTTACAGAGAAAACCTCCACAAGCAGTTTCATTTAGAGCTCCATTTTAAAAGCAGTACAATGTTTGTATCTCTAATTCTACCAGATGCAAACTGTGTTCATCAACTGAGTGAAAACAGTTTAAAAAAGGGGGGGGGGGGGGGGGGCTTACCTTTTCATTTTTCACCTTCTTCAACGTCTTGCATTCACTATTACCATTTTCCACCTCCTCCGGTTCAGTTTTTGCCGTCAACGCTGGTACTATCCCAACTTGTTCAAGTGCAATATTCCCCATTAGATTGGCTTCCACCAAGTCTGTTGATTGTGTGTTCTCAAAGGACGTGTTACGACTATTCCCCAAAGCGACTTGGGCTTGAGACACAACCTCCTTTTCCGCAACGGCTATCGCCACGACTGGGGCTCCGTCGGTTTTGTCCTTCTTACTTTTCCCACTGGCCCCTTCTTTGTCTTTTTTACCCCCCAGAACACCTCGAGAGGCTTTGCCCCCTTTCTCCATGTTCCTCCCAGAGGGGGGATTACCGGCAGCAGCTCCTGCACTCGCCGCTGTACCTGTCGGCTCCACCTGAGTCCGTCCCGTAGTCTCTTTTTTACCCCCATCTCCAGCGGAAGCTTTGCTACTATTGTCTTTAGAGTTCTTGCTGCGCTTGTATTTGGATTTGCTTTCCTTGCCTTGAGAGCCAGACACGGGGCTCACAAACCTGATGTTGTCGGGCAACGCTGCCACTGCACTGGGTGGTGCCGCCATGCCGTCCTTGGTGCCGGACATCTCAAGTTTGTCTTTCTCTAAGTCAGCGTCGAGGTCAATAATCAGATTTCCAACACCGATATCCCACTCATCCCCGCTGTCGTAAGTGTCCACCGCATTAGAGTCCACACCTTTCCCGCCTGCAGTGCCACCACTTAGGGACATTTTAGTGCCAACGGCCCAGGATTGCCTCAGTGAGGTCCGACACCCTCTCAGACGGTTGGGACTCCGGGGCAAGGGTTAGAGAATCCTCACGGTCTACTCGTTCTTGTCCCATTTAACCACATATTCCCTAGAGAAGAAATGAGAGAAAAATAGTTTAGACGAGTCTAATGATTCAGACACAGAAAATAGTACTACAACTTTGCCGTCAAAGCAGAACGGAGCATTTCATTGGGCACAAGACGCATAAGACAAATCGTTTGATCATGAGCCAGTAATTCTCTGATGATCACTGCGCAAACCACTATGGTAATACCCACTGGTGTGACAGCCCTGCTCCGCAAAACCCTCCCTTCATAATCACTTCCAACTGTCGCCATGGCAACCGTGGGAAATGTAGCCTAAATCCTGCTTTGACAGCCAAGGTGGCCCCACTGTTCTGAATGACTGGCTCGCTTTTCACGAGGCACCGCTGATAGTGTCACTGCTGATAAATAAGGAAATAAGGAGTAGCTGGTTTCACACACACCCCCACATGGTTTATGGAGCCATGTCTTTTCAACTCAAGAGCACAGTGGTAATCTTGCCTGAACAGAGGAGCTCAAAGGCATTGAATGAACCAGTGTGTGTGTGTGTGTGTTAGTGTGTGTGTGTGTGTCTCAGGAGAACAGGCACTTTGTTGCATTTGTTTACGCAATATGGGCCGAAGGTCATCGTGTTTCATATCTCTTAGCAAATAAATACAACATTCTTGTACAGATACCGGCCGTATTTAATTTTAAAACACACTGCAGATAAACACGGAGAGAAGAAAATCTCTGTTAACTAAACCTCAAGAAATGAAAGCTACTCATTTCATTTTACAGTACTGAGATCAAACAGATTAGCAGCTGTTTAGAAGCCCGGATGCCCTTTAGGTTTTATCTAAACATACATTTGCAAATATTTCTCTGTAAAAAAAATACAATCGTGATTCTTTGCAGGAGAATTTGAGCATCAATGCAAAGTTCAACTGCCATCACTTTCAGACCAGTGGCTCAATTTAAACTCCCAGCAACTGTAAATAACCCTGTGATGATGGTGTTCAATGTCAGGATGAGCCGGTGCCAGAAAAGAGACAGAAAGTCTAGACCGTTTTCTAAAAAATCTTGATGCTCACTGCATGAAGGTAAATAATTAAAACCCACATCCGTAGTCCTCATCTCCCCTTTGCCATGAAGAGCATGAAGGATAAGGACGCCTGAGCACAAAAGACGCTAGGGTGGCGCTGAGGCTGCTGAGATCAATCCTGCCTCAAACAGGCGCGAGTTCTGACGATTCTCTTTGTGCTGCAGACAAAATACAACCGTGGAGCCCGACAAAAATCTGCTCAGTAAAATTATGAATGTAGGGTCTTAATTATTTTCTAGTCGCCATGGTGTGTTTGTTTTATGCTTTATAGGTAAAGTTTGGATCTTAGCTTTCAAAATGGATATTTGAACTACTTTCTTGCTAGACATGTAGCTCTTGAGCCCATGATATTTTAACCTCACCATAATGTGCTTTTTGAACAATGCATTGTTAAGACATCTAGATTAATATGCTTTAATTCAAACGCCATCTTCCATTAGAATCTAGAGCTGTGGTAATAATTTACTGAATTGACTTCAGAAAAAAATAATTCGTTGATAATTGTTATCTGCTTTTTAAGGTAAAATGCCAAATATTTTGCTTATAATAGCTCCTCAAACGTCAGGATCAGTTCATATTTTTTGGGTTTTGCATTGTTTGTTCATTAAAATAGGCAAGTACAAGAGATTATCTTGGACTTTGGGGACATATTTTGCCCTTTTTGTTGACAGAATGATGAATTGAAAACAGCATAGCCATATCACAATCCACAAGTAAATGAATACATGTTCAACCAAAACAAGCTTCAATACTTACAAGTCATCATTTTAAAATGAAGAAATTCCTACATACTTCTGTTACAGTTAAAACAAGTCTGTGAACTGAAGAATTGATAAAACTTCCAGAAAGTGCAGGGTTTTTTTTGTTGAGCTAATTTGCTCCACTCGCTAAAAGGTGTTGATTATTTAACTTCTTTATCTGTTAAACTCGTAAAATGACAAACGACCGACTTTAATCCACAAACTCTGAAATTATTTCAACATTCCCTTCACATTCACAGACAGTTTAGCCTTGTGCAAATACGGCTCATCATCGCCGACTTATCAAGTCCTGAACCTTCTCGAAAATAACCACGACGGCTTCCGAAGAGATTGTACGGGGGATATCTGCACATTTTCTGCTTCATTACCGTTAGTCGTACAGTTAATCTCTCGGTAATGGGAGAGAGCTCAAAGAAATATTCCATAAACCAGGGCAGTTGTGACACCGCATACCAGACGAGATTTATCTTGAGAAGTAAAAATACAACAGATGCATATACTGTATCTCAAAGTGCTGAGGGTTAATGCTCTGGCCTTAAAAAAGCTGGGCTGTTTCCTCTGACTGGCAATAATTTTCGTAGCAGCTCTAATTAGAACAACAGTCCAAAATGGCAGCTGGATCACATTACGCACGGAGCTCGTGTTGATTCATTTAAGGGGAGGGGGGTTGTTCATATCACCCCCAGCAGTGACGGAGGTAAAACTGTGGAACAATCACTTGATCACCGTGCCTGCTTATTCCTCACAGATGGCTCGCCAAAGGAACAACAGTCGGTGGCAGGTTTCGGAGGGTGGGGAGACGCAGCTGTCCCCGTTTGACTGGTTAAACAGTTGTGAGGTCTAATTTGTCCAACACCTCCACAAAGGAGAGGTTGTAACTCTATCGGCAGTTGACCTACTGTACTGCCCTTAGCCAGAACTGCAGCGCCAGCCCCTTTTGAAAAAAGGCCCCGCTGAGGAAATGTCCCAATGAGTGCCCTGTTGAGCGAAAGGCATGCAGGCTGTGCATCTCCCAGAGTGCTTGTCCTTTTTTTCACAGATCCCGTTTCATTCAGCTATCTATCACAGAGGCCACATGAGGGTGAGGCTGGCTTGAAACTGCAGAAGGAGAAAGAAAAAAAAAGAAAAAAGACAGGGGGTAGTAGAAGCGATTTCTGGTCGATTTGCCGTGGCACACAAGTGAAACTGGACCTTGCATAATGTAGTTTTCTGCACGTGACTGATATAGGAGCGCCGCATGTGCATAAAACAGACATTATGTCATCCTTACACAAAGTTCTGAAACTGAATCTTTTCGGGCACAAACCACAACGCGGGACTCGTCAAGCCACTTCAGGCTGTTGTTTATATCCGGCGGACAACAACAGCGTAAACCAGAGGGAAGTTCAAGTTCTGTCTGTCAGAATAGGCAGTTACAGTTTGAAATCAGCTCCTCAGGTATAAAAAGGTTTTCAAATAGGGCATGTGTCAACATGAACATTTCCTTGTCTGATTATTAGAACTATCTCCGAGTGTGAGGGGTAAGAAAATCTTCAAACAGTATTGTAAACTCAGCTCCTTTGTTCATTCATTCATTTTTAAACATGTGCATTGCTTTAGTCGTAACAAATGCATATTTACTGGCATGAAACTTGGCCCAGGCCTTTGCTCGTAGTTGTTCGTGCTTTAATTACCATCATAAAAAGTTTCTCTATGGCACGATGGTTTTTTTTTATTTTTATTGAGGTACGTATATAGAGTCATAATGATTATTGCCTCATCTCATCTCCCTGTGCTCCAAATCTCATTAAGGGCTGAAAAATGCTTCAGCAAAGTTACTTCAACTTGTCTCGCGGAGATGCAGGGGACGAGTCTGGTTTTTACGAGAGCTCGCAGAGGAGAGTTTAACGCCTCCAAAATCTCAACTACATGCTCCGCATAGCTGTGGCTGGGTCTATCAAACAAGCAGTGACTGGTTGGGCGGTGAGGGATATCCAGGAGCAGTTGGGCTGAGCCAACACCCAACACATAACTAAAGCCATAAAACAAATGGCCAAAGCTACAAGACGGTTTGTTTAACTTCTGTCAGTTTTATATATGTTTTAACATTGAGGCTGTCCGGGTTTGTTGACCTTGGTCAGAAGAACTTTGAAGACATTTACAATTGTAATCTGTAACTTGTGCAAGTAAATGTTTTATTCTATAGAAAAACATTTACGTTAGTCATGATTAGGTAAAGTCATGACTTACAACCCAAAAACTATCCAAAAAAACAGAACTATATGCAAAAACACGTTAGAAGACAGAATGTTGACTATCTGAGGATTACTATTTGCCAATCAAGATTAGCGATGGGAATTGAAAAACACCGAATCGTTTGAATCATGTGCCTCAGAGATCGATAGGGTCTATTTATCGACTACGCGTCAAACTTGTACGCCGACGATGCTGGAAACTTTCAACAAGGAGTCATGGTGGAGAGGAAGAAACTATTCTAAGTGTGGCTTCATCTCACAAAGGAGAAAGATGACCAAAAAGCTAGTTGTGATGTCAATATAAAGTATTTTCAAGTAAAGGTGGTAAAAGCATCAATATGCTGATACTTCTCACCGCTGTCTTCGCAACATGATCTTAAATTCCAGAAATACCTTGTATGCGCACAAGTTTGACTTCTTCCCTACCAAGCAGCACGCCCGTTGATATAATAACATTAGAGCCATGAAAGCAGATTTAGCAGATTTCTTTTTTTATTAAGAAAACCTAAATGAAAACAAAGGTTAAACAGCAATTCTCCTACACTGTTTCCACCGTTTTCAGACTCAGTGAGAACAAAATAGTATCATTGATACAGAAAATATGTATTGGCCTAATTTGTCCCCCACTCAGAAAAATGACACTAATCATTTAGAGAACTGATAAAGAATCAGACCAATAAGCAGAATCAATAACTCCATCTGTATCAATTACATGTTATCAATTCCCATCAAATGATGATGGACTATTTTCTTTTCTTTTTCTTGGTCTGAAAGCAAATGTATGACTTGTTAGCATATTAAAAAAGCAACTGTAGTGCTTACATAAGGAATTTAAAAACAAACTTCTGTTGCACAGTGTGCATCCTTTCCTCCGCAGATCACTTGAGGCTGCACACCCTCAACAGAGTCCCACATAACCTCCATGTAATTGGATTGTGTGCTTGAGCTGATTACCAAAACAGAAATGCCCCCAGCCAATACAGGTGATGGGAATCAGGAGGCTGTGGGTCGACCAGCGTTCTTTATCAGTAAATACGTCAACGACAGTAGCTCACAACCGGCAGCCGAGGGGGAGCTCACTGGAGCTCATCCGAATGCTTTCAGTTTGTTAGTGGTTCCTACATTTAACGTATGAATTTTTAGCATCAGATCAGATGCAAATATTCTATTTAATATGAAGAAGAAACTAAATGAGGTCACATTTGGTTTGAACACACAAAGCGGTGTGACTCAAGCAGTTATTGCAGTGCATTGTGACTGATTAAATTGTGATTAAATTATAAAAACATGATTGACTTCACTGGCACTCGATATGAGCGATGACAGAAGAAGTTGTCCAAGATCAGCATTTTCAGATTCAGAACACTAAAAGGGCTTTGGTGTATCTAAAGGGAAAAACTGATTTATTTAAATTTAGCAGCATTGGACTGGGACTGCTCGTCTGGATTTTAAAAAAAAGAATACGTAGTAGACGTAGCCTTAGTGTCAATACTCTGGTATCGACACTCAAAAATAGTAGAAACTTGCATATCTGCCATTATTTATGTGACACCACTAACTAAAAAAATCTCAATGTTTGGTCATCACAAAATCTTAATTAAAAAGTTGTGGAAGACTGAAAAAAAGCCAAGACAGCAGCTGCCCAGAAGTCAATAAATAAGTGAAACATTACAATACTAAAAGTCAATCACTTTTGGTATTGAGCAGTTCCGTCCATTGACTTAATCCTAAACTAATATATATTATTTTTGTAGTTTTAAGGCAGACAGATGGATCTAGAAGACGTCATGAAGTGAAAGTCTAATTGTGGGTGAACAAGGGATTAAAAACAACTGAATGCTTTATGCAAAGATAAAGAGCTACTTAATTAAGTGCTTGTCGAAAGTCGCAATAATTATGTTGTATAATGAAAACAATAGATATTTGAGATGCTCACCCAGAGAATGAAAATGATCTGAGGCGGACAACTTTCAAACCAATCACACTGTGGAATCACACAGAAGAGGATCGAGCCGACAGCTTGTGCTCCCTTTGATTGGGATATCAATTGATTATATGAGAGAATAAAGACTCGCTCTCGATGTTTAAGCAGCTGACGAATGAAGTCAAGTATGTGTGAACTGTAATCAAATTGAGCTAAATATCACACTTAAAAGATTTGTAGTAAACACATTTTCTCTCTCTCGCATGAATCAGAGCCACATCAATGACTGTCAACTGAAAGGGGAAACGCCTGCGACAGTAAAATGATCTCATGCTCATTCAAGCAAAGCAAGTACCTGCCACAAAGCACTTGTTAAAATGTGATTAGAAATAATAACAGTCTCAAAATTATTCCCCAATATTTGTTGAGAGGGAAATATAGACAAATAAATGCTGCTACCACCAACATGATTTTGTCAAGCCTTAATAGTGGCAGCCAATCTGAAGTGGGAATCTGACCCACCCATGAGTACAAATAAATATCAAATTGCGGCTCGTCTGTGGCAGCAGCCAACGCGGAGGCCGGAAAGAACAATTGCACATTGGCCAGAGTGTACGGAAGCCCCTGATCTTAAATCACCGACAAGCTGCCAGATTGATTTTTTCCTGTGCTCAGAGACGACTCGGGCAGAAAACAAGAGCAGCTCCATTAACATGCTCAGCCATTTCACTCCACCGTGATTTCGCAAACACACACAAAAGCCAGAGTCACTTGGATTCTCAAAACACTTCTAATTATCTCTGGTGTCTTCATTCTTTAATGGAGACACACGGTTTCAATGCAAGTCGATATAGTAACAGCAGCACACTTGATTGTGTTTGCGGTCAACTGTGAAGCTCACTGACTTCATGCTTGACTGAAATTTATAATTATTTTGAATAATATATCATTATTAAATTCGTTTAGGATTCATCAACATGGCTGCTGAAGCCTCCATACTCAAAAGTGCTCCCGTTTGTCGTCTAACCTCATCAGTTCAAAGAATAATATTTGCATCTCGTAATTTTCCTCTGCGTACCCTGTCTGTAGTTTGAATGTTAAAGAAAGAAAAATTGCAATTTGCTCATGCAAGTTGAAAAGATGCTGTGAAATCAGCCGTTTTAGCTCACAACAATCCGAAAATGGCTCGAGAAGTATCCCGTATTGTCGAATAAGAAGAGTAGTGATAAGTATTAAAAGTACGTTTATTTGAATTAACCCAATACTTGACCACTGAATTGAAAATTACAGAGATTGTTTTATATGATATTTGAAATGTCAAAACTAAAGAAGGGAGCTCACCTAGATGAAGTAAGTATCAAGACACCACCCCACTTTTAAAATGAGAAGCAGCACATTTGAAGAATAAACTAGCTGAAAAGCTGAACTTGTAAAAGATTTTATTAAAGATTCTAATGTTTTAAATTTTTCCTCCCAAATGGGACAATGCCAAAATCAACAGGCCAGCTTAAACATACATGACACATGCTTCCACAAGTAAGTAGAGCACATGTTGGAGCCCGACGATATGGATTTTTTCGGTGGGTGATGCCAATACAGATTCAGCAACCTACATTAACCCCCCTGCCAATTTATACCCCGGGGTATGAACTGGACTAGCCCAGAATATACCTCACAGGTCCAGATTATAACCCCTTGTGTTTTTCATAAAAAAGTCAGTATTTCAATGTCGATTTTTTTCCCCATCATAATTTGTATATTCCTCGTTGTGGTACAAAATACTGGATTTGGTATTAAGTAACAGAGTTAGCAGAATAGAGTTAGGGTTAAATATCATGTGTTATATCTTTATCCCCAAGGTATATTCTGAGCTAGTCCAGTTTATACCCAGAGTTATAAAAAAAAGGGTATAGTCTAGGGAGGGGGTATATTTTGGGCTGTTACACCTGTATTTGGCAGCAATTTGGTAATGATTCCTAAGATGTTGCTATCCAACTCTTATTACAAATAAATGTAATTGAGTCTGGATATTTGACAGTTTAACAATTAACTTTCTTTGAAAGGCTCTGGTACATGTAAGTGCAGTAGAGCACTTGAAAAACCCCAATACACAACATACACTTTATTGCAAGAACGTAGGAAAGAATTCAAAAGCAGCTATGAACACTGGTAAGCTTGTTGTAAAATGTAGTTTGTGAGCACAGATCTTTTCTCTCTCTCTCTCTCTATGTCTCTCTTTCCCTAATCCCTCACATAAATCCAGTATTTGACCACTGGATTGAAACTAGGGTTAAAAATTCTGTTTGAAGAGACAAGTATGGGGGCAAGAATGCAAATCTCAAAGGAAACTAAAACTTAACACAATCTGTCCCTGCATTCAGTTTTGATATAATTACATTTCAAAAAGAAGCAGATCAATTTTGGGTACGGAATTCAAAAAGACAAACACTGCCAAAAACACTGCCCTGAAAGTTTTATGTCCATTGGGAATATTCTTCCCATCACTCAATGTTACAAGGTTTTTCCCTACTCGATCCAGCATGGAAACAGAATACGAGTTGAAGAAATGTGTTGGCTAAATTATTTACTTAAATGCGGAGGGAGAAGGGAGAGTTGTGAGAGGACAAGGCCTGGGGCCACGGAGCAGATCGTCCCTTGTCGAACACTGCTGGGCGTGTGTTTATATCAGTGTCCTTGTGTGTTTGTCTTTTGTGTATGCTTCTTTATCACATGCATTCCTGGACGGGCAGCCTGCCAGACAGGATTCCTGCTGGAAAAAAAAACCTAAAATATCCTTCTGCACAAAATACATTCAGTCAAGCTCATGTCGCTGTCTACATGAAGCTTCTCTGGACATTTTAATCCAAAAAGGAAAGAAGTATTAACCTTGTAAATTGTTAAATGGCCGACGTGCAGAAACAAAGCAACACAAGCACCACACAGAACGGTGGTGTGTGTGTGTGTGTGTAGCTGCTCCATTCGAGAGTCGGGGCGTCTAAGTATGAGGAGACAACAGGCCACTGCTGAATGATTAATACACTGCACTGCTGTTTGTACCATGGACAGTTGAGGTGTTGCCATGAGAGTGTCTAACTAGAGAGAGGGCATGGACAACCATTAACCTCAAATAACTGCCAGCCTCTCTCCTCCAGCAGCTGCCTGACAGAAGCAGAGTCAACAAAGCGAGTCTCCAATACCATTGTCACTCTCACACGGTTGCTTTCCAGAATCAATGCGGCGGTGATCTGTTACTGAAAAGTGTCACGTTCTAAAAATTGACGAGTATCAGGAGTACGCAGCAATTTAGAAGCAATTTCATGATTGATTTAATACTGCAGGTTTTTGACACGGTATCAATTACTGAATAATTAGTTCTACTATATCGTTTTGGGTTTTTTTGCCCATTACATCGACTTCTTACTTCCACCTGATATGAGTCAGTCTTGCAAGTGAATCTAGCTCCTATAAACACAGAAGTTGGCAGTAAATATCTGACAGTGTGCGCTGACAATAGAGCACATTCATCCCTGCTGGTAGTTGAAATGCTAGTAAATGTAGGAGCAGCATGCTGCATTTCAGCTATAGCAGAGTATTCCTGTTCAGCTTCACGGGGTGAAGAGACAAACCAAGACCAAACCGATTCTTTCAATGTTTATCCAACTAAAGTACAGCATAACTACTGAAGCCGCTTTAAGACATGAAGTCCAGAAAATTGGTTACGGACATTTTCCGGAGTTTGCCTTTCACATTTGACAAACCCAGCGGGAGATTGCCCGAGTCAGACGCGTTCACACCAACAGGAACATTTCCGGGTCATTCTGTTGAGTCTTGGTAGGGGAGCAGCAGACAGGACCTGATGGTAATTCCGCTGCGGAAAGCAGCGTTTTAGTTTACAGTCATCAACACGTCCACTCCCTGGCTGGGAAAGTTCTGGAAAATGTCCTGACTTCAGTGTTTGTCTGAAAGCAGCTTAAGGCTGTAGGCGACTAAGAATCAAATTTGGCTTTAAGTACAAATATTTAACAATTTGTCCCCCCCCAAATAGACTTAACAACAAGCAACAGTTAACTGCCAGATTTCTGTACAGAGTTTGGTGTTGGACGTTCAGGTCGATGGCAGCGTTTACATTACACAGAAAACAAGCCAAATAATTCCTCTGAGCTCATTCGCACTAACTAGACTAGCAACGGACAGGAAATTTGCACCATTATTTTTTTGCCAAAACATGATATTGAACAAATGACTTTATCGTTTTTAAGTTGCTCTCTCTGTCCGCAGCTGCATGTACCCGTCACAGACGTCTTCACCAAGCTGACAGGACAACTGGGCATGGCAGAATAATTTTACCCGCCCACTGTTACGACTTGCGAACTGAGGACAATTCAAAATCTTCAGACCTGATAATTACTTGACTTTTGTGTGTTCACGCCCACATCTCAACTCTCATTGTCCCTCGTCCATATTGTTCAGACACAGCACAAACTGAGCTCTGTTATCTGTTTCACATGGTCTTAAGACTACTGGAACTTCTCCTGTTGCAGCTGTAAACAACCACAGTTTTCATGTTGTAAAATACCAATGCAGGGGTCTTGAGGGAGTTAGTTACCTTATGTTGGATTCTGAAAAGTAAGTGTGAAACATTAAAAAGCCCTACTCGATGGTAGCCAAAATACATTTGCTTTGTGCAAACATCTTGGCAGGTCTGTTTACATATTTGCTGCCACCATGACCACTTGGTGATCCATTAACGGAGATGACAAGGATCCACCTCAAAAAAAATGCAAGTCAGCTATAGGTCAGGGATCAAGTGCTGCGTCATCCAGAAAATTAAAACCTGCGGGTTTCGCTTGCTCTTTCCTCAGAACGTCAACGGTTTCCCTTCAGTTACCAATCCACCTCTTCTACATTCCACATGCCTGTCCGCGTTCATTTTCTCCAACCCTACCAATCTTCTTTTAAGGTGTCTGAAAAATTAAAATGCAAAGCAAACAGACCTGTCCATCATACATTATATTCTCCCCCCGAAACCATTCCATTTTCTTCAGTGGAATGCAGCGTGGAATAGGTAAAACCAAAGACCCCATATATGTGTAGATATATATTCACAGCTTGTAGGATCTCAATGTTTTTTTTTACTTTACTACTAATTAATTAAAGGCTGAAGTGGAGTTGTCTCTGCTCCTGGCGTAGATTTGTCTACAGTGGGGGAAATGATTTATAGTTCAGCGGAGGATTTAACCCGTAGATTGTTGTGACGCGGCCGCCTCTCCAGACGAATGTGTTGTACATTATCATGACATGTTGTGCATCCATTATACGCCCAAAGTAATTGGGTTTACCTTCCTTTACTCCCTTGGCTACAAGCACAGCTGACTGCAGTTAGAGGACGCCGTCCAGGGGGAGAGGCTTTGTTACATCTCAAAACACACATTGGTCAAACGTTACTGGAAGGGAGCTTTATTGAGCATTTTCTTCAAATCTGTAGGATATTGCATTTCCTATCAACAAATAGTAACTGCAATGGAAAAGTGTAGGGGAAAATACAAAGCAGACCAAGCTGCCAAGCAAAACAATTTTGTCGTCTCCATTGCCCTGCACATAAGATACCACAACATCAACACAAAGGCATAAATCTGCCTTAAGCTGCTGAGTGAAACGTTACCCACCCATATTTTTAAAAAAACAGCCGGGATGGGTCCAATCCACTTACGTTAAAGCCACAAGATTGCCTCTCTGACTGTTTAGACAAATGTCCACGCAGCAGACGTTTTTATAATGTGCAGTAAACATCATGGCCGTGGCACTGAAGAAGAAATCAATATACGCCGCCTGCAGCTACACAGTGCGAGCGATCCAGCGTCATTACTGGCTCCTTTTTTTTTTTACTGTAAGGGGCGGGTATGAAGTGTGTGAACACTGCAAGTGTTGCTCAATTTGCTCGTTTTTTGATAAACCGCATTCTCAGGGTTTGACATGTTGGGTGTTTTGCCTGGATTCCTATTTTGGAAATTGCGCCATGCGTGTCCATCAGAGCACAAATACATTTTCCCTACAAATAAGTGAATCTGGATCCATCACCTTGTGCGATAAATGGGAAAATGAACATGGACAGATAATGACTTCCTGCAGCCTGATCAGATCAGCAACTTGTCACTTGTGTCTAACTTTGATCAGGAGAAACCAACAAATAAGTCGAGTCACAAAAGGTTGTTTTTTTATAACCTAGCATTTTTTTTCTAGGAGTGTCTGATGTGTTGCATTAATATTTTAAACTGCAGCGCCCAGTCTGCGAGTTCTCTCAGGCTTTCTGGATGTTTTAAGTTTTATATTTATCAGGCCTCAGTCATGTACACACGGTACTGAAAGATTTTTAAAAACAGTGCTGGGTTTCTACTAATGTTTTCATTGTTCACAGCCGATGACTTGAATTAATGGATACAATTTAACGATAAAATAACAGAAAATAAGATAAATGAAACAAAGGAAAAAAGAGCATATCTAACACTCGAGAAGCTGGAAACAATGTGAGTTTGGCATTCTTGCTAGAGAAACTGACAAAGAATCAATTCTGAAAAATGATTTGCCGAATTAATTTCCTGTTGATTTGACTAATCTACGAATCAATAAATCATTAGGAGCTTTCATTTGTGCTTCTCTTCTGTTTGGGGTGTAACTCTCTTTACGACTGCTTTTTGTTACGACGTGGTCCATTTTTTGACTTAATTAATTTAACTTAAATATGGTGTATTTTACATATATTAACAAACAAAAAAATAGCAGCACTCTCATTTGCCTGAGTGAAAGATTTTACAGCAAGGACAGTGGAAGGAGTGTGTCCGTCACCAAAATGAGCAACCAGACCACACAAAATGGTTGACAGTGGTCCCAACGCGGTTGCCAAGGGCAACTGGCCCACCAATACTCTCAAACCTCGAGGGGCCTTCATGTGACTTCCTGTAACTACATGCTGAGACTGACTTTTGTTCAAGATCAATGGATTCAATGGGGATTTGTTGTTACTGGGAACACAGGTGTGAATCAATTTTGAAATCACTGTAAAAAAAAAAAGAAAAAAGAGATTGCACTGCTGCCAAAACATCCAGTGCTCATTTGTTTGGCAATATTTTCACCATCAAACGGCTGAAAACTCAAACTGCCTGATAAACTAGCACCGTTATAATTGCCGCCCACTGTACGTCCTTCAGAATCAAAAAACTAAAAAAAAGCTTGTAATCTCAGTTAATTCTTTATCCATGCACAGTGAAATGAAGCGGAGCCTGAAACGACAACACTTCATTGGGCTGTAAACCGAAGCTGCTTTGATGTCAATATATTTCAAACTAAAAACGGATAAAACTAAATCTGTGCAGCCTGTTTCCCTTTATGCTCAGGTAGTGAGAAGAAGCAGGAAAGTATAACTTTAAAAAATAATTACTACTATTTCCAAAAATATATATATATTTGAGTGTATTAAACTTCCACTTGATGATTTCTTTCTCCCTTTATGATGCAGCAATATTGTCGCTTGTGGACTTTCTCCTCATTCGCTCGTCTGTATCATGTGTCATCCGAGAGAGACAATGTTTCCCTTTGATTCTACAGGCGACAGTGGATTCTGCAGTATGATTAGGGCAACAGGGACAGCGCCTCAGAACCACCCACTCACTGCCACCATGTTAGAGAATTGATTTGCCTTGAGGAAATCTCTTCACAGACATCTTCCACTCTAAAAATGTATATTTATGAAAGACCACGGCCTTGCTACGGATAAAAATCAAGGTTACAGCAGCGTCTGGGAGAACACTAGACTTAAATGCCTTCTGTCAACAAAGCGATGGGCTGTCTGTTGTACAGCGGGAACAATTTCACACCATTAACTTCCACACTGCCAAATTAATCAACCATTTGTCGACGGAAAATTGCCGCGTGTACTTTACAGCGAAAAAGATCACCAGTGTCGGGAACAAGTGAAGCGAGAGTTACAAACAATGTCATGTTGCTTATGAGTGGGTGAATAAAGACAGTACAGAGAGCAATAGTGTGTTAAACATACTAATGCTGTTTGACAGGGCTTCATTACGGCGACGACAACAACACAAAATATCTCATCAATTCGAGCCTGAATTGACTCAGAATTTCTGTGGCGTTTCTTTCCAACGACGCAGAAAGACAATACCTCAAACCGAAGGCAAATGAGACAGCATTTCTGCGGCACTCAAGACTCTGCTGCACCGCAGAAGCTGACAATATCTTTATAGCTTTTGTGTGTGTGTGTGTGAGGGGGGGTGGCGGCGGGGGGAGAGAGATGTGTGCAACCTGGGCTTGCATCCCAGGAAAAGATGGATCACCAGTCTCTGGCAAAACAACGACTGTGCAACAAGCATCCAAAGTGTGCTCTTTTTCTGCTATAACTGGCAATTCGCTGCAGAGGAATCCAATCAATGCCAGAAAAACTGGAGCAGAATTGCATATTCTTTGACCTATGATACGACTTTTCAGCTCAAATGACAAATGTCCCACTTTTGTCAACTGTATCAACAGAAGTAGGGGCCCCAGTAAATAAAGGAGGGAGCATTCAGTCAGTTCACATTTATTTTGGTGGTCAACCCTGATGTACATTTGCCCCCCACAAGAAAATGACCCAGGCTGGTCCAAACGTCGGACGGATGGATCAATACGGACTATAGAAGCGCAGATCCATTTCAAATCCTTTTTGTTTACTCTATGGCATTTCAGTAAGCCGTCTGAACAACACGCCGCTGTGCTCGGCATTTTGAACAAGCGAACAAAACAAGCCGCTTGAATTAATGACAGACCTCCCAATGTAGGTCTGGGAGTCAAATGAGAGGTTTGTTGCAACATTAAAAAGAAAAACCTTTTCCCGCTGCTTCTATTCATGCAACATTTAAATGTTTCTCCGGTACACCGTGTCTCTTAGGCACTGGCTGTTAGCTGGAGACAGCATTTTGCTCCCTGCCCAAACCTTCTACTCACATTGGCTCAATGTGACGCTGCTCTCGCCACAGATACTGTGCAAAACACTATAGATGCTATACAACACACATCCCCAATGGCGGTAAAGTTTTAATGCAGGCGTTGCCTAAAACACACACATTCATGCGTTCAAATATGTTTAGAAAAGACTTTACCAGTTTCAAAATTGCAATATGCAGCTGTAGGAGGCAGAGAAACAAAAACAGGGCCTAATTACTATTATTATAATCAATAATTACCTTGATTAATAGTTCAGCTTTCATGGCGTCCGTCAACACTAATGAAAATGCTCAGGTAAGAAAAAACCTTGAGTGGCCAACAGCACAAAACCCAAAGTTAATTTCCCATTTTGAGAATCTTACAAGAAAACGTATTTGAACGATCAATATATAATCAAATCGGTCACCGATTCATCATTTTTTGATCAAGTAATTGAGTGATCATTGCAGATCTACTTTTATATTGATCAATATCTAAAGCGCTAAGATCAGGGACAACATTTATCTTACTTCCTGTTGAATGTAGATGAATGTGAAGACAACACCGTTGGTTTTGAATTTAAAATGACTGACTTCCAGCTGGAATTCAGAGGAGATTGTGGATGTCGTTGCTGTTTTTCTGCAGGCTCTTGTGTGCTGCGGGAGCCTCCCCCACTGATACTTCAACAAGCCCAACCCCCGACACTTTAGGTGGACCACTTCGAATAAATCTCAACCGAGGGGAAAGGACTGTGTGATGGTCTGAACTACAAAGATCCTCCATCTCATGTCAATCTGTCAATGTTGACTCACCACTGCACAAAAGGGAATCGGGAGTTTCATGTGCTTCTCATTTAGCAGGTCTGCCGTTTCATTTTCTATTTCTTTGGCAGAGTGAAAACCACCAATGCATCGCATATGTGAATAGACATTCATAAATGGCTTAATTCAAGCGGCTTTTAAAAAAGGTACTTTAAAAGGATATAGGCCAAATCCTCTGAGTTTACCATCAGATGGTGTGCGGCCATGAGATGACGGGAGCCTTACAAAGCCAAAATAATCCCCTTGTCCTGCACTAATCTGCTGCTCTGGACCTCTGAACAGACACTGTTTGTTTTGAGGTTAGATTCTCTTGCACACTGTTTCTTGTATGTCCATCCTGATGTGGAACAGGTTTTAAAAGGTGAAAGGCTGGGCAAACTTAATCCAAAACATAATGAAAAAACTTCACTGGATTTTGCAGGTCTTGGAATTATAATGTTCCTTTGTAGTCACGAACTGAGAAATGCATATTGAGTAAATAATCTACAAAACCCAAACGCCACATCATCATCGCACACATTAGTCCCTTTTATCACGAGTTGTTTCTATGCGCTATCATTTGAAAACATCACATCCGAGCAACTCAGCTCTCTCAAAAAAGAAAAATCAAATCTGCTGGATAAGAAAATAGAGGTTTCCTCAAGTGGCATTGCGCTCATGTTCAACCTAGGCCGTCATCCAAGCACTGCAAATTTTACACAACTCTGACAACTATAAAATGTCAAGTTATTGTGTGGAGCTATGGGTCTTAAATTTCACTTCCACTTTGCAATTGATGGCTCTGTCAGATTGCAGAAAATGCGCCTGGCGCGCTACAACTCGGCTCCTTGCAATGATTACTACTAAAGATTACTCCTACAAAACTAATCAGAGGGAGGGGAACTGCTTTTGAAAAGGTAGTCAGCTGGAAAGGAAGCTGCTCTTTGCCTCACAGTAACAAAAAAAATGGTAGATAAGATAAGCATTACAATAATTAACAGTACCACCAGTGCATCTATGTTGCCAGCTACATCAATTCATTTTTGGAGACATGTCCTTGGCAATGTGAAATCCTCTGGGCTCGACATTGCTATATTACTCTGTTGTGTATTGATTTCGGTATGAAAAGAGAGAATTATAAGTAATGTGTCTCAAGATAAACCCCACACACAATGTATGAAATCAATGTCAGTAATGAATCAATACTGACTAACACCCTTACAGCCCAAGTGAAACGCTTGAATCATTTATAGGAACAGTTTACAGATTAGAGTCGCTGTGGTAACGTTGATCCTCTCGCTGCTCCCAGAACCTTACACATGGTTTGATTAATAAAAATGGCTCAAACACTGGAATTGATATGCACAACACTCCGTTGGCGAGAGACCCTGAACATCCCCGCAACTTATTATCTGTCCCCACGTCTGTGTGTGTGATTGTTTTGTCTACTGCCGTCTTCTGTGTACATTATCTCCTGCGTGTCACTGGAAATCTCCAGCGACTACCCAGTTAGACTACAATGGCTGCATACCAAGCCTTCACCTTAAACAGCCTCCGATTACTAGTGTCTGCTGATGGGTTTTTTTGCAGAACAAAACAACCACATCTCCTGGAAAGTGGATTGCTAACATGCTTTGTGTTACTGAATAAGAGATAAATACATGACGGAAATCAGACATATTTATTGCATGGCATAGTGGAACAAAGGGGAATTAACAGTACATGACGTGTTGCTACAATTGTGCGTGGTAGGAATTCCTTCATTCCTCTTACGCCTGCGCTCATCTTAATGGTTTTATTTTATCAGTGTCACAGGCTTAAAGTTTTCTTTTGCCAAGTCCAGAAAATGAAGCAGCCAAAAAAGCAAGGTGATCAAACTGGTTTTTTGAAATTATCTGCAGCATTAGACGGGAATGCTAAGGCTCTTTAGGAACAAGTGAGGTGTCTCCCTGCCAGATATCCAAAGTTTACTTTCTCTCTCCTGGTAACCGGTGTGTTTATCTGAACAAATAGTACAGACAGTAGGTGGTTAAGCGTCTTATTAAACGGATTCAATTAACAATGAAACCACAGATTTTAACTGAATGGCAGACATTGAAAACAAGTCTTATGGCACCTCTCAACTGTATTTATGGACAAAATTAGCCAATCTCTGGGTGGGTAAGTTTACTATACCCAAGCTAATACTAAAATATTTGGAAGGGGGGGGGGGTTAAGATAATCAAATAACTGTTTTTCCTTTTGTGCAGAAACACATTAGAGCTGCAACAAATTGTCTGGTTTCAGCTTCTCATAAACGGAACATGTTCATCTGGAAACGGCCCTTGGAAAATCAACAGATTACTCAATAATGAATGTAATCCTTCGTTGCAGCCCTAACACAGATCTCTAAGATTTGTTTTGCTGAAAGAAATGTGACCAAGATTCATAAAATACAAGTCAAATGTTATACTGTAGATATAAATTGGACAACATTTCTAGATTAACTAAAACCTAGTTTGGCCTTTTCTGTGCTGCTGACTAATATATCTGAATCAACCCATTATTGACGAGTGTATCGAGCTGGGCCAATTCACCGTTTCTTTTGCTCTACTACACCCAAAGTAAAACTGAATCTGCCGTTTTCAAGGACACTGATGTCATCCTCTGAAATACGTCCTGGTGAGGTAATGCTAACGACTCCCTGAGACTAGCAGTCCATTCATTTGGTCCCGCCAGATGGTGGATTTGACAGTTACATTGTCAGCACAAACAGAAATAGTGCAACCCAATTCGTCGTGAACAGCCAATCGCATTCTATCTTGGGAGCAATGGAAACCAAATCCAACAATTTTAACTCTGAAAACCTGAAATTTGGCCTGTGGAAATATGGCAAATTCAAATTCAGATTAATACTGCTTCATTTTAAATGAAAGGCAACCTGTTTGGGATGGATATTTAGCAGCTGTTCTGAATAAACTTCAACAGAGATAATTTCTTTTAAGGGGGCCGATTTTATAGAAAAAAACTGAATTGTAACTGCAGCTCCTGTTGACCTTCCGGCGAGTAATGGGCGGCAAGCAACACGGCCATTGGTCCGTGGCCCTTTAATGTGGTACTGTCATACTTTATGAAGCAGCACAGGCCACAGGGTAGAGCACAGGGTTAACCCATAGTGGTCTTGTAAAAAAAAAAAAAAACTTTAATTGAATGACTCACTTCACTGAGATTGGACAGCTCCAAACAACACGAGCCAATGAAAAGAAAATGACTAAACTGGAGAGAAGGGTCCCAAAAATAAAATTATACTTTTTCCCCCCAAACGAAAAAGGTTTACAAGACCACAATGCACCGTTTCATGGGCTCTTGTTCCCATCGAGCTGCACTAAAAAATAATGTTATACTCCATTTAACTTAAACCCAGAAGTGTAACACTCTTCACACTGCATGTCAAGTGACACCAGTAAAGTGGAAGTGAAACACGGGGGCCACACACACACACACACACACACACATATTTTTGTTGAAACCTCAAGAATGGTTCGTTAGTTTAAAAAAAAAACATTGCATTTTCTGTTTTTATTGAAAGCCTCAAAAAACCCCTTCACGGACCCTCCGGGGTCCCCGGTACCTACGTTGGGAAACACACACAGCAGACACCACGACTGGAGGAATCTGCATCTTAAAGACTGTTCATTTGACTACTTTCTTATCAAACATTCAACTTTATGAAAGAACACGATTACAAAGCAGACGAAGGCTCGTTTGAAAGTAGCCGCCGGCCGTTACGTCATGAAGCTAATTACATAAAAGGTGCTTTGACCGTTGAGTCAGATTGAGCGCGAGGCTAAAAAAAAAAAACTAAAAAAACCCACACAATTTCTTCATGTTTACACGTTGGTTGAACTTCCACAAGCTAACGAGGCTAACGTTAGCTCGGCGGGCTGATGCTAATGTGACTTGTGCGCTAGCCGGAGTGAAACAATGAAGCCCAGAGAGCAGTCGGGCTTGGCTAGCTGCTGCTGCTGCTGCTGCTGCATGCCGTGTTGGCTATGTGGTGTGAAGCTAGCTCGCCCTCCCGCTCGCCCCGCACGCAACGCCGTGACGTGACGCGAAGTGGCTAGCGAGTCGTTGCATTAACAACAATAAAGAAGGAAGAGAGAGAGAGAGAGAGAGAGAAATGTAAGCAACTTACCGACTTAGCTAGCCACTCCTATTCCAACCCCCGGGCTGTCCATGGCGGCGTGCACTCCATCAAAAACAACTACTCAGTGTAAAAGCGCTTGAATTACGATGAAACCTCTGAAGGGAAAAAGAAAAAGCACCGAGGCACCAGGAACCCAGTGGCAGCGCTCCTCTCCCCGAGACATCCAACACACGGGAGGAGGAGGAGGAGGAGAGGCCAGCGATTCACTGGACTTGTGCCATCACACTTCGAGTCACTCGTCCGCCGCACCGAGAGCGACCGTTTCTCCTTCTTCTTTTTTTTTTTTTTTTATCGGTGTCCAGTCCAGTCCAGTCCAGTCGTCTCCGGCGATTTAATCCCCGCGGCGAGCAGCTTCCCATCCAGGGTAATTCCTCTGTGTTCACTGGTTCTGGACGAGCGCCGTGCTGCTCCTCCGTGTGGGAACTGATACAATGTAGCCAACCAGCGGCCAGCAGCAACGGCAGCGGCGCGAGCGGCCAGGAAGTCCCGGAGAGGCCGATCCCGGCGGAGTGGACTGTGTCTCTCTCTCTCTCTCTCTCTCTCTCTCTCTCACACACATACACGCACACACACGCACGCGCGCGCGCACATACATATATATATATACACACACACACACACACCGGGCTAAAGATACGGAGCTGGATCGGCTCTCACCGACTGGACCGTGACTCACAACTGTTCTGCTCTCTACGAGGATTATTATCCTGCGGAAGAGTATTAGGGTCAGGCATGAGGCAAAACATTTGCAACAACATTGCATTTCGAGGATAAAGTTGAAATGTCGAGATTAAAGTTGAACTGTGGAGAATAGAGTTGAAATAATTCTTCGACAACAAAGTCGAAAATTGTGACCCGGAAGCACTTTTCAGCCGCACCAAACAACCGGATGTTGTCTAGCCAGTTTGCTAAGCTAACGCTAGCTGCTAACCAAGTTGTAAAATGGTGCGATATTATGATTGACAGGCTGAATCTGGAAGAAACGATGCGGTGACAACGGGAGTATGCACATGAACGTCAACGTGTGTCCCGACACGATAACGTTCAATTGCAAACAACCGTTAATGAATTTTGAGAGGCGCGCAGTTACCAGAGCTAGCGTAGCTTTGCTAACGTTAGTTAACGTGGATGTGTGACAGCTGAACTGGTCCCACAACACGCTTGTTTAGGGCTATTTCGACTTTAATCTCCACATTTCAACTTTATTCTCGAAATGTTAAATTTTTTTTTTTTTTAAATCCCCCTCATTTTTCCCCCTTATGCCTGGCCCTAATACTCTTACATATTATCCACCAGACCGTTCACATGGCATGAGATGTGTTGAGAGTGACAGAGTGGTAGGTGGTGGTCAGGGCCAGGGTCAGAGCAGACCGCAGTTAAGAGTCAAAGACCCCCTCCAACCACTAAGCAGCCCCACCATCCCCATTTTTAAATAAATTGATTCAATATAACAAGTAAATTTAACACAAATAGAGTGAAAAATAGTAAAAGACATCATATAAAAATGAACGTTTTCCAGAAACTTCTATTGTCTCGAATGGCCAACAGAGGGCGACTCCACTTGGTTGCTAAAAAAAAAAGTTCTGAAGAAGTCTAGGAGAAAATGACTCTTTTCATTTGATTCATAACATCAGTAAACATTTTCCTGAGGATTTTATAGTCTCGATCTCTTTTAATAAAGCATGGTGTTCATTTTGTAAATGATGGTCTCGTTTAGAATCAAATGGAAGATAAAGCACGATATGCATTGGGGTGTGGTCGATACAGCATGATTGACAGCTAGTACCATCCAATTGGTGCAGGTCGCAGTCAGAACCACCCCGCACGCCTCCGAGTGTGGTTACTCCTGGTTTTTTTAAACAAGATGGCGCTGGCCAAAATGCCAAACTCGAGGCTTCAAAATGGCAGTTCACAAACCAATGGGTGACGTCACGGTGGGTCGCACTTGAAGAACATTAAATATGAATGCTTATTCTTATTACCAGAAAGCGATCGGCTAACATAGAAACTCAAAATGACAGGAAAAAATTAACAATGAAACAAAAGAATACTGTATGTACACACACACACACACACACACGTAATTCCTCTAATATTAAGGACACTAAGAGACTTGTCAGGTGTTTCTCTGATAATGCAGTTTTACATTTTGGTCCATTTTAAGATATTAATAAAAACTCTCTCATGGTTTCTCACAATGTAATGACCCATCTGGAGTGCAGATATAAACACAAAGAAGTTATTAATAAATGCTTTTTTTTATAGCTGTACAAAGTTAATAACAAGTAGATTTTAATGCTGTTTTTCCTCTAGAGAAATTTGTTGAGCAGTATTTATGATGAACAAATCAGCGGAGAGAGAGAGACAGGAGGGTAAACACCAGCCAAAGGGATGTGTCACAACCTGGCAACACAAACGTTGATCGTGCTAATGGTTTATAATTGATAAAATAAAAAAAGCCCTTTTCAATCATTAAACATGAATAAAGCTGTTATGTTTCTTAGATGTTGACTTAGAAATCCCCCGTAAAGATGGTGCGTTAATTAAAAGTGTGTGTGACAATAAAAACATCATGTCACGTGAAGATAATCTGTTACACGCTTGTGATCAAGGAAACATTCTTTTTTCTTAAGGTAGTTGCTGATATCATCTGTCCATAATTGCAGGTTCACGTTCTTCCAGCCGTATCCAATGTGCGTCCTCGTTGAACGTCAACACTTTTAAATCGGTTCAACAGAAAAAAACAACAAGGCCGCGGTCAAAACTTGATCTTCACGCCGTCGTGTCTACCTCAGCCGTGTTCTAATTTCACTGAGCCGAATCCATTAACAAACAAACCGAGGGGGGCTCTTCTCAGAAAACAGTGAGCCATTAAAAAGAAAGAAGAAAGAAAAAAAAAACACATCCAACAGTAAGAGCCCTTTAAGATGTGTCACTGTTCCAACTCTCACGGAATCGAGGACAACCTTTCATGTTCTCCGGCTTCAGACACCGCGAAGGGGCTTTAAAAGTCGTTGTCTCCCTCCGCGCTGGTTTCCCAGGCAACAAGAATATGATAATGTTGCCTTTGACATGACAGAAGGAATCATCTCACTAACAAACAGAGACAACAGGCACAGGGAGGAAAGAGGAGGGGGCCTGAATTAATGGACTCATTTTCACACAGAGGGGGGAAAAGCAGTAGCCGCAGCAGCAGCTCACCATCCTCCATCCTTCCCCTCCATCTTTCTCTATTGCCTCGGATGCATTCCTGCTGGCAGGCACACTCATGCTCCTCCCAGGGGAACGGCCAGCTTCCATTGGAGGAGCTAAATAACAGTCAGTGGCTGGCGGGGACAGCTTTCCGAGGATGCCTGCTCCTACGAGGGCCGAGCGTTACTCCGACCGAAACCGTAAGGAACGAGCTTGCGTTGGAAGCCATGTGTTTCCCATCGGGGGGGGGGGGGGGGGCTAATCAGGCAGCCATGTGGAATCACAGAGGAGCTCGCCTGAGTCATGTGATCGTCTTTCCATTACTCTATAAAATAAACTGTGAGGCCTTGAAGAGACCATCTGACTGAGACGCGTCCTTTGGCGGAATGAAGAGATACTACAATGACCATAATCACAAACAACAACATAATTGTGTTTTCCCTTTTAGGTCATGGCAGACGCCCGTCTCTGTGGGACGGCGGAGTCGGCCTGTCGATCGGGTCGTCACTTTGGTCCACGATGCAATGTCTCACTGTCCATTCATGGATCCACTGACTCGTCCTGTAGTGACACCACATAGCTGACAGTTTTGTTTTTGAGTGTAATATCTACTTCATGTTACCTTGTTGCTTCCTTGTTTTGCATCAAATGTCTTGTGGAAACTGTTTGTGTGGACTGAAACAGATAGATAGATAGATAGATAGATAGATAGATGTACTTTAATGATCCCAAACTGGGAAAGAACAGAAAAACATCTCAGCTTTATTTCAATAGCACTTCAAAACCAGTGTTGGGCAAGTTACTCAGGAAGGGTAGTAAGTTACTTATTACCCTTTCAAAAAGTAATTATATTACCTTACTAATTACTTGGTTTTATTAAAAGTAGTTAGTTACGTTACTCGTTATATTACTATATTACTTTTGCGGGTTCTGCATGTTCAGTCATAAGAGCAGCAAGAAGGATCTGATGGTTTTTACAGAACATGAAAACGTTGCATAACACCCCAGCGGATGTTGTGTCCAGCTTCTTGTTCTCGGTACTTCTGCCCGGGCATATTAAGCAAGGTCCTAAAGTGAAACGACGATTGTATGTCATTAGCAGAAGCTTGTCAAACCCTGTTATCTACGATATACCCAGCGACGAGCTTCTCCAGTTCTCCGTCATCCTCCATCCTTCGTTTAGCTCTTTGGCTCGTAGCCGTTGCCCGCGCGTACACGTCATCATAGAGTAATAAGTAATGCCGCTTACTGCAATATAATTACTATTTCGGAAATTGTAATCCCTTACACTACTAGTTACTGGGAAAAAGTAATAATATTACAGTAATATATTACTGAGTAAGTAGTTACACGCACACACACACAAGCGCATGCACAACAATATAAATGAAAACACAAATAAAGTAAGAAGAAGAATATAGATTTATTCATACATTACAGTATAAAATATAACACAGTGAGTGAAAACCACAATCTAAAATGAACCAAAGAGGTTTTTCTTCTTCTTAAACGATCCAAAAGATTCAGAAACTCTGAATGGCAGACGGGGGAAGAGGATTCCTGGGGGCCGGTGCTGAAAACAGCAAAAGGCCCCTTTGTGCTACAGTTGGAACAGGGGGGCCGCGACCTGAAGATCGGAGCCTCCGAGAAGTAAACTACCGAGTGTGTGTCGCACAGGGAGCGGTGGAGGGGAGGGGACAAGGCCGCGGTCTTGTTGTGTGCGATTCAAATGAACAGGGAGAAGAGCTGCACGTTTGTCTCCATCACCCTGTGGGGGTGGGGGGTTCTCTCCATCGTCTCAATGCAGCCGGGGAAAAAATACACAGCGGCGAAGGTCGTGTACCATTAGTGCCTAATGGACTGGAGTCACGAGACACCAACGTGCATTAAGCCCAGGAGAAATCCTCTTCCTCTTCAGCATGAGATCCGCCACGAGCCGAGAATTAATCAGCAGTGAAAGGTTAAAGAAATATTGGATCTATTTTCCAGGAGGCCGATCTGGCTCCTAGAAATTAGCTCTCAGGGCAAAACGTGCGATCTGATCGTCGCACAGCGAGACTCAATCCAAACCAGAAGTATAACCAGAGATACACAGATTGTCAAAGATGCGTTCACTTGTCCCTGGAACACCCTCCACAGCCCCCTTAACCACATGTTCTAAACTCGAACGAAACCTCTCGTCCGGGACAAAGTTTGTTCTCGACCTCGATGAATCCAACAGAAATCACGCAGCAGTCACGAGGCATTCGCAAAAAATAATATCTCTGTAAACGGATCAGAGGCAATTCTGTCTCTCTCTTCTGATTCAAACCACAAATATGTAACCGTTTGTCATCCCACTTCAGTCCCACAGTCACATGAACACGTGCACATTTCGTGAGCCTGTGGCAAAAACGAACCAACAAACAAACAATCCAAAAAAACAAGCTCGCATTTATTGTCTATGTGCGAACAGTTAATCCCGAGTAATCGTGTTATGCATCGGTTACATCGCCTGCTCCCGAGCAAACACACGCCCGCAAGGGACTATTATACATATTCAAGAGACTAGATCCGCGCGTGTTCAGAGCTGCAGCCCCCCTGACAGAAGAGGCCCCTCCTCGCTTGTGTGGCCTCGTGTGCGTGATGACGATGCCCCGGGAAAAACTGCGAGGACGACTGGCTGGTGGAATTAATGTGGATCCACAACTTTTGGGGATTTAAATTACAATTATGAAAGAAACTAAAATCGACTCTTTTGTGCCGTACCTTTTGGAAATCCAGAAGCGAAGAGGTGGGTCTGGCACTTCCACATTCTTTTATCACATTACTGGGCCTCAACGCATCAAGATTGGGACCAGTGGCAGTTCTTTGGCGAAAACTCCGGGATATGTCTGGAAGCGTGGGCCCGGACATTCTCCGGAGTTTGCCGTTCACATGTCAACGAACATAGGAAGAAGGAGATTGTCCGAGTCGGACGCGTTCACGCCGACAGGAACGTTTCCGGGAAATCATTGAAAAGACAATATGACGGCCCTCAATGAAACCTGGTCTCCTTTTCTGCAGTACATCCTCTTCGCCCCCCCCCAACAACACAATCCAAATAAATACACAATAAATGAAAAGGATAAAAGAACAAAATATGTCTTCTTTCTTCTCTTTCCGCCTCTATCTTCCTCCTCCTCTTTACTTTCGCGTATTTCTTTTCTATCTTTTCATGTGTATGTATTATGAATATTGTCTGTACTATTAGTATTGTTGTGTAAATACATTTATTTTTTTCTCTTGTTTTGTTAACTCATAACTAAATAAATAGCATTCAAATAAAAAATAAAAAAGGAACATTTCCAGGACGTTGGGTGGCGTCTGGGTGGAGCATGCAGGAGGCAGGACATGATGATGACTGCGTTTTTTTTTATTTACAGTCATCAACACGTCCACTTTAGCAGAATTTGCAGACAATTGCGTTCTCACGTACGGCCCCTCCGGACTTCAGTGCATGTCTGAAAGCAGCTTAGCATTGAGGGGGTGTTTTAATATAACAAAAATATAAAATATGACAGCACAAGGAGTCTGAAGTTTGCCAAAGAACACAAGGTGTTCTTTGGCAAAACTCTGGAAAAATGTTTTTTTGGACAGTTGAAACTCAGGTTGAATTTTATTGGAAAAAACACACACACACACACACACATACACACACACACACACACACACACACACACAAAGCACTTAGTATGAGGAAAGAGAAGAGCACCGCATCCTAACATGACGTCGCCCAACATGACGATGTCCCAACGGTGACCATATCCCAACGGTGACCATATCCCAACATGACGCGTCCCAACATGACGACGTCCCAACATGACAACATCCCAACATGACAACATCCCAACATGACGACGTCCCAACATGACGACGTCCCAACATGACGACGTCCCAACATGACGGCGTCCCAACATGACGACATCCCAACATGACAACATCCCAACATGACGACGTCCCAACATGACGACATCCCAACATGACAACGTCCCCACATGACAACGTCCCAACATGACAACATCCCAACATGACAACATCCCAACATGACAACATCCCAACATGACAACATCCCAACATGACGCGTCCCAACATGACAACATCCCAACATGACGACGTCCCAACATGACGACGTCCCAACATGACGACGTCCCAACATGACGACGTCCCAACATGACGGCGTCCCAACATGACGACGTCCCAACATGACGACGTCCCAACATGACGCGTCCCAACATCCCAACATGACGCGTCCCAACATGACGACGTCCCAACATGACGGCGTCCCAACATGACGACGTCCCAACATGACGACGTCCCAACATGACGCATCCCAACATGACGCGTCCCAACATGACGCGTCCCAACATCCCAACATGACGCGTCCCAACATGACGCGTCCCAACATGACGCGTCCCAACATGACGACGTCCCAACGTGACGACGTCCCAACGTGACGACGTCCCAACGTGACGACGTCCCAACGTGACGACGTCCCAACGTGACGCGTCGCAACATGACGACGTCCCTACGGTGACGTACCAATGGAGGCCGGGCCCCGGACAGCTCGGCCACCAGACGGGGAGGATGGAGTTCCTCAAGGCGTCTCACAGGACAATGTCAGCTGACACTCCGCCGCACCATGTCCCTCGACACGAGTTAGTCAATTCACCGCAGCACAAATTCAAATCCACCTTCTGCAGCGGCCCCGGCAGTCCCAGCTCCGACCCAGCAGCATGTCGACCGTCGCCCCCGGAGAGCGGTTCACACACCGGACGTCCTCGGAACACGAGCCGAGCTGAAGCAGATACGATCCCAGAAGGAAAAGCTCCTGCTGAACATTGTGCAGGTCCGATCCGCAGCTGCTGGCAGGGCCGGCTCCAGGCCGGCTGCTGCCAAAAGGTTTGGTTCTTGACCAATTATTATCACATCCAGCTCCGGCTCGCTCACTTTTTCCTCCATCGTGTAACGGGTGTGTTCAATAAAGACACAGCGTAATCGTTTTGCGTTGTTAAGCTTAAGCACATTGTGTTTGTCCCTACTTGTGGCCTGGATGAAGATCAGATCACATTTCTCTTTAAACAAATGAAGGCAGGAAACCATGTGAGTGTTAACGTTTCACATGCTGTTACTGTTTACACCGTCACTCAGGAGTCTCTTGTTCATTCCTAGCAGGGCTGCGACAGACCATTATTTTCATAATCGATTAGTCTGTCGATTATTTTCTTCGATTGATCTTTTAGTCTTTTGGTCCATAAAATAGTAAAAAATGTGGACCGTGTTTCCCAAAACCCCAAGATGATGTTTTGTTTTGTCCACACACGAAATATATTCAGTTTACTGTCATAGAGGAGCAAAGAAACCAGAAATTGTTCATATATAATTAGAGAATCTTTCCTTTTTTCCCCATAAAAACTACTAAAACCGATTAATCGATTATCAAAAGGGTTTGCGATTCATCGATTAACTGTTGCAGCTCAAATTTGGAGTCTCTAATAGTATCTAATGCTATTCACTTTGGAAAAAAAATTGACGTGGCCATAATTGAAACTATCCGCCACGAGGTTTGTGTTGTCGCAGGCACCGCCTCGTTCAGCGAGGTCCAAAGGGTCAGGGCCTAAATTGATCACTTATCGGCGGGTCCTTAGAAATGGCGGCGGGTTGAGAGCCGTTTGTGATGGAAAATCCATTTTTAATTGGATTTATGCATCTGCGCTCTCCTTTGGAGCACTCGAGTCATTTTTGTTTTCTTCCCTTCAGGACCAGAATCCATTCGTCACGTCGCTTTTGGTCCTTGACTGTGAAGATTGACGGATGGTTCGCAAAACACAGGTTTCCTTTTTAACCGCAGTCATCAGTGCAAATAACTGGGTAATTCAAATGTTATAAACAACTAAAATACCTACTTACAAAACACCTCCGTTGGCCGCCACGTGAACACGGGAGTCACATTGGGGTGTTTTAGTGGACGGGAGGGAATAAATGGCGCACGGTGCGCTGAAGCAGAAGTGTAGTTTGTGTAAAATGGTGATTACAACACCGATACTACAGAGTTACTATGGTTTCACATATTTGACTTGTTTCTGTAAAGGAAAAGGGGCTTTGGCGAAATCTCTTAAAACTCCGACAGAGGCGTTTTCTGAATATACATGTTCGGGAACAGATCAAATGTAAGGGGTACTCTGGGGCGCGCAGGAAAACTTGGGAGCAAACGGGGGAATAAACTTCAGAATAATGAGGGACGTGTCAATCATTTTTACGGAGTTCAGCAACATAAATGCAGGGGACCCACTGCACAGGCTATTCCGACGTGCCGGCTTTTCTTTCCATTTTTCCTCGTCCCCAGCGTTGATCTGACAAGAACTGTTATGGAGATGAAGTCATTATGTAGAAGTTGTTATACCCGTGTGTAGGTCATAAGGATTTAAAATACACCGGACCACCCGAGGGACTCTTTGAAACCTTCCTGGTGCCACTGTAGGTGTGTTTTGATCTGTACCGGACTTTAAAATACTAAATCTCCCGATTCTTCCTATGCAAAGTCTTTTTAAAAGCCCGTATCGCCGCAACAGCCGTTGACACGGAATTGGTTCAGACTTGTGGTTATGGCTCCAAAGTGGGTTCCACACGAAAGGATTTTTTCTTTTTTTTTCTTCCAGAAATTATATTCCCTTTGTAATGCCAAAAATATAGGCAAGGCAATAAAAAACCAAAAAAACGCTTGTTCCACTTTACTTCACCGCGTCTTTAACTCATTCTTACATTTTGGTTGTAAAATTTAAAGCGTCATCTTAAAAAAGTTTATGAGCGTAATCTAAAAGTTTTTTAAGAACAGTTAAAGTTTTTTTCAATTTGAATTTTGGGTGAATTATTTTGGGCTTGTGCACAAAACTGAGCGTTAATATTTTTGGCAGAAACCTACAGATTATTATTAATGTAGAAATATGGAGACAGCACTTAAGAAATCTTCCTCGTTCTCTCTTTTTGCTGTACAACCACACAGTCAGAACAAATTATTCAAGATGTAACGACACTGTTCTTTCCTTTCGTTCCTTTCAAAACCTACTTACTTTTGTTCCTGAACGTACCCAGCTCTCACAAGCACATTTAAATACTCCAAAATGCCCACTCGCTTGTTTTCCTACATCCGACCACCAGCTGGAGGACGTAGTATTTTAACAGCATCTGATTCATACGCTGCAAAAAAATCCTCGTGGGCTGTATTATCACGCTAACATTACCTGTGGCAAACATGCAGCTCTTCATGAACAGAGAACACAGATATTCTGTAAAGCCTCGTCCGTGCAGCAGAGTGACCTATTACCCGTGGATGTGATCAGGAAAGCGGACAGAGGAGTTGCCACTCGGCCTGGAGAACAAAGGGCCGAGGAAACTGCGTGGCTGCTTTTCGGACATGCGCCGAGTCCCGGACATTTTCCTGAACTTTTCCCGGAGGGGCTGTATGTGAAAACAACGCAAGTATCCGCACGTGCTCATGCGAGAGCACAGGGGGTGAATCTCCGGAGGATTCACGGTGAGCGCTCGACTCCTCAGTGTCCATCGATGTTGTCTGGGTGAAGACGGACCACCGCGGAGGGTTCATCGCATCCACTCCTGTCGCCAAATTGAGCCAATATGCTTTTATAAATATTTCCTTTGTACGCCCGCCACCGGCTTGACAGACACGAGATGGATGAGCCACAAGCTGTTCCCAGGTTGTATTGTCGTCCCCCCCCCCCCCACCCACCGCCGCCACCTCCTCTAAAGTGCTCCAAAGCCCAATTCATCCTCCAGGCCTGTGGGGACGGGGGGGTGGGACCCTCTGCCCTCAGTCCAATCAGTCTCTCAGCAAGCACACAAAGGTCCTGCTGCTTCTACAACTGGAAACTTGGCTTAAAGGTGGCGAGGCCATGCTGCTGGACCGGAGTCAACTGCATCTCACTTTTAATCTGGGAAAATTCATCTGGGCCTCTTGTGTTTCAGCCCAGAGGATAAATAAATATTTTACCTTTAAAAAAAAATAAAAATGTCTTGTTCAATTAAAATCCGTAGCTGACTGGGTTGAAAGTTGACCGGCGTCGGCGATTCGAGTCGGGGGTTCTCGCTCCTGAAACAGGTGGTGCTCGAAATTGGAGGACACCCCTGCTTGTTCTGTTGCTTCATCTACTCTGATTAGTTCCCGTCCCCTGTCCACCAGCGTCATTGACAGGGAGGTGGTTGGCCTGCGATGAAGAAGAAGAAGCCTCACACACACACACACACACACACACACACACACGCCCCACACACACACACACACACACACACACACACACGGTGCCCTTTAAAGCAGAAGTTTGAGATTTTGGGGAGAAAACACTCACTTTCTGGAAGGGGAAGTTAGGTGAGGGGATTGATGTCGGCAGCCGGCTGTCGCTTGAGCACAAATACTAGAAAAAGGGGGAGACGAGCTCTTTTTAACAAAATCCAACTACCAGCGCCTTCAGAACTGCCTAATTAACATGTTTGTGTCGTACATCCAAAAACTGCCGTATAAAAGAACGACATTTTGGGTTTTTCCAGGGGGCTGAGTACCAATTATTTCTTGGCCCTTGGGTTGTGAAATATTGGAAAGTCATTTTACACTCGAGTATAAATTGATTACTCATTGACTAAATGAGATACAACATCGTTAATCACTCCGCTTTAGGGACCCGATCTGAACCGGACACGTATAAAAACCTGCCCAAACCCGACCTGCCAATAATTCATCTTCCCCCCAGAAAACCAGAGAAGCCCGATCCGAGGGCGACCCGAGCCAAGCCAGAGCCCGGTAATTAGACCTCATCCTAAATGTGGTCGACCCCGAACAGACCTACACGCAGAGAGAGAAAACACAAACACTGGCAGCGGCGGCCGACTAATTAGATCAATCAACACGCAGCCCCAGTTTGAACAGAGCGGCGATATGATGATTGTGATGTGCAAAGAGGAAGTGTTCAGTGACAGAAACTGAAGCGATTTGTTCACATGCTACAAAGACAAACTGAACTACAGATTAAGAATACGGGACAATGTTTAATATCTGTGCAGCCAATTCCAAATCTTGTAGCCGACTCATCCTTCTAAAAAATAAGTTTGGTCTCCGCAGAAAGAGGAGGCGTGGCTAGGGGGTGGGCGGTATCTCGAACATATTGGATGTATCGCGGCTCGTTGCACACGAGATGTATCAAATGACTGTAATCGCGAATAGCTCGACTACAGATTGTCACGTTAAACGTTGCATATAATAAGACTTGCTTTGAATTTTCTAAAATTGTCCCAGTAGAAACCATTTATGAATATAATTAAGATTAAAGAAATGTTTTTGAAAATTCAGACGTGGGTTGCAGGGACGACTAGACTCATCGTACTAGTGTGATTGTCTACATCCAAGTGTTAAATTGTGATCGCGATATATATGGCGATATAGGTAAACATATATTGCGATATTATTTATAGGCCATATCGCCCAGCCCTAGGCGTTGCTATATATCTCTGCAATAAACGTATATACTTTACCCGCATTAAAAAAAAATGTTGGACTACTCCTTTAAAAACAGGAGAGTTTGCCGCTGGCCCTCCATCTCTCGCAGCTCGCTCGCCGTAACTCAGGCAGCATGGCAGGTTTATTATTATTATAAATGGAACCACCTACAGCATTTCTGTCCCCCTCCACACAAGCGCATCTCATCATCTTTTGTGCATGAAAAACCAACAGCACATGATCTCATGGTGTTGATCCAAAGAGGCTTAGTACAAACTGCATGCGCTCGGTTGTGCAGCGCAACAGAACAGAGGCCCTGTTTATGTGAACTTGCGTGTCGGTTCTCATCTGGGGAAAAAATGCCCCCAGAATCTGGGAGACAGAAGAAAAGGCCACCCACAGGGCAAGGAGCTGTCATCGTTGATTCACTGGGGGGCTGAATTTAGTAAATTCTTAAGCAGCCGCTCTGAAAAAAAAAAACCCTGTCTATGGTGAAACTTTTACAAAAGAGAGCTCTTACATTCTCTGGCTGGGAGATTACTGGGAGGGCTGGTGCAATTATGCGTCCTCACACTGAATGGAGCCGAGCGGAGAGTTGTAGCTAATCTGCAACTCAAACAAGAGTAAATCGGAGCTCATCAACAGCGAATTACAATGCGAGGCACAGGCAAGAAACATAACAACTCTGGATGGGTGTGTGTGTGTGTGTGTGTGTGTGTGATTCACGCAATGCCTTTCAAACCATGGTGAAATAAGCCCTCGGGCAAGAAGGAGCTTAGTCAAAGAGCCACTCAAACTCATTTGGAAGGAAGTAAAAACCACACAGCTATGCAAGAAAAGCCAAAATGTCGAAACACAAAAATTACAGCAGACGAGCACAATGTCAGTCCGAGCCTGTCACAACAGCACTTGAACCAAGGGGGGGGGGGGATAATAAAGATGTCAGATACCCTCTGTGTGTTGAGATGTAAGCACAGAAGAGACTTTTTAAGAAGATGAATTATTTCAGAGGGAGTCGTCTGTGCACGTCGTGGCTCCTGAATTGAGAGGGGATCTTTACCGAGGGCTTGGCAGCTTTGTTTTCTTTTTAAAGGAAGCGAAGAGGCCGGCATGATGAAATAGTCCGCCACGAATGTGACCTGATCATCGCTTTACAATGCAATCTTCGCAAGAACCTGACCGCGGAGAAGCTGCCGTTGCCCGCGACGCTTGCGACAGAAGTCGGCGGTTCCACAAGAGTCTGCTGTAATCCTGCAGGATCGCTTATCTTAATGCGGCAACTAACGTTAATACGACACTTAGGATGTACAATCACGCTGATGCACTTTAGTGATTAACAAGAGTGGGATTAACAGCTGAGGGGGGGGGGGGGGCAAACGTTGCCACTGATAATGTCGACGGAGAGACGGGGACGGACTGCATTGCCGAACATTGTCGCCACAGTCGGCCACAAAGAAAAACATGGCTCACACAACAAGCGAGGGAGCGGACGTATAAACACGCATTCCATACCTAGGTGAGTCGTTTGTATCGTGAGTGGCAAAGCGGAGATTCAGGGAAGGCGGCGGCGGCCACCACTGACCCAGTTCACACCTACAACAAGATGGACGCCTGCTCGCCACCCGTTAGCAAAACCTGTTCATAAGAAAACGCATGGCGAGGCATTTCGCGCATACTAATACCGTGGTAACACGTCCACAGGCGGTAATTGGACAGTGCAACGTGTGTACCACAAGTTTGATTGCGTTCCACTTGCAACTTTGGTCGGAAATCTAAAAACAAGATGGACGCCTGCTAGCCACCCGTTAGCAAAATCAGTTCCCAAAAGCGCATGACGCGGCATTTCAAGCACACTAATACAGAAGTAACACGTACAAAGACGGTAATTTGACTGGGCTATGTGTGTACGACAAATTTAATGTGACACATAATAAACTTCCACTTACTGTTGATACACTGAGCAGCCATCTTGGATTTCAGGTCCAGGTTGGTGACGTTCCGCCGACCTTCCTGGCGTTCCAGTAGCAACTTCCGACTCGGAGGACGGTTATTCAAAGTTCCGAGGTATAATGCAACGCACCATGAGGCTACATCCACACTACAATGTTATTGTTTTAATAAGGCCTTTTAAAACGAAAATGATTTTTTGTGTTTTGTGTTTTAGGTCCATATCAGTATTAGTCACTGTCCATAATAACGCACCTGATGACATATATCACGTGACCATTCCTGTACACTGGGCATGTGTGTGCCGGAGTAAACAGGAAGCAGAGGTGGAACAATACATAATGTTCTCTGTCTTGCAGTATAATATCCACTTGCAGCGACCGCAGCATCACCAAACCATGGTATGGTTACTGTTGTTGTTCCCAGTGCTTGGTTATGGTTGGAGAAAGCTTCATAAAGAAGCGTTCACAGCGATTTCCCACATTGAACCCGAACAACGACCTTCCCCCGACCATAACCAATGTCTCTGTTGTTGTGACATTTGAACTACCAGAGTTTTTTGGCGGTTGATTGTTTTTCACTCCGTTCATTCAGAAAAACACGACAAATTTCCTCTCAAGAACCATGAAACAGCCCTTATGTTATTATTATCATTATTATAATCATTATGACATCACCACCAGTGAAACACAGGTCAACCTCAACTGACAACATCAAGCTCGTGCAGTGTCAGATGTGTTTAACACTCTGTTGCTGGTGAGCAGGGAGCCGAGGCTCAGATTTTGGATAACCCACGTTGTTTAGACTGAAAACAATCCCGCGTCCAAAAAAACCTGCGGGTTTTCCTTGGCGCTGCTGCAGCAGCCGAAAAGAACGCCGCCCACGACGTCCACGAGCCCGAGGACTCACTCGATGGTGGTTGATACTCCTTTGATTCAGGGTAAATAAAACTCCAACAGTTACTAAAAGTAAACAACAGAATAAGTTGAATAAGACTGAATATGCACATGCGTGTGTTTGACTAGTTGCTTGGTAACGTTGGATTACATGGTTGATCCAGGATCAACTTTTCTTCAGTTTTGTTCTGCTAATTCCCTCCGTCACCCCCCTGCAGTTTTCTTTTTTTAACACAGTGCTATTGTTGATCTAATCGTGTCCTTAAGTGTGAGCAGGGTAACGACAGGCCTGCCTCTGAGGCTACATCCACACTACTGCGTTTTGGTTTTAAAACTGAAACGATCTCTCCGTCCACGTGAGCGTTAGAGCTTCATATCAGGATTAATCCCCGTCCATACTAACACACCTGAAACAGTATATATCATGTGACCGTTCACAAACATTGAGCGTCTGCGTCCCGGTAACAGGAAGTGGACGAGAAACAACAATGGTGAAAAGTAAGTAAGTAAGACGTAGGTTTTTTTTTTCTTGGGCCGATAACGTGGTGGAACTAGTACTTAAAGTAAGTGTTGACTACGTCACCGCTGGTAGTTGACTTGTGACCGATAAGAACCAATCGGGAAGCAAATGCTGGTGACAGCGTATTTTTTGCCTGTCCACACTACAAAGTAGTAATGTGGATGTTGCCTGAGACAGGGGCAGCAATTTTAATTGACTGGAAAATATGCAAAAATATCAAAACAAAATAAAGCAATTTCTAGTTTATCCCTTGTTCTTTGAGGAAACCAGTAGTTTATGGTTGTTTTTGACCATTTTCTGAAAGATGGCATCCTTATTCACGACACACATGCTTTTTTCAAATTTGGACAGATCACATTTTAATCGGAAATAAAGCACAGAAAGAAACAAATGCATGGATTTGTCATCATGCTCAAAAGTGCTGAATAGTTTTTAAGCAAGATTCCTTACGTAAAATGCAAATGAATGTGATTGAAAACAAATATGTGTTCTCAATGTTGGGACCACCCCAGGGGAAACACTGGTTAGAAAACGTAGTTTGCCACCTTCCCGTGAGATTGGGCTTTTTTGTCCTCCCTGGCTTGCCCTCCGACGTCACTCAGCTCGCTGACGGGAGCAGCCCCTTCTTGGCACCCTGGTGGTACTGGCTCTCCAGCTTCCCTGTGAGAGAAAGGGGGTGAAAGGGAAGGGGAGGGTGGTGGGGCGGGGGAGAGGAAGGGATGAATCAAAACACCATCAAAGGGACAGAGTGACCTTTATGAGAGCTCAAGGCCTGCTGATTAGAGGCGGCCTTGGGTAGACTGGGGAGAGCGAGAGCAATGGAAAGAGACGGGCAGACAGAGAGAAGCCCTTTATTTTCAAAACCAGATCCAGATAAACTGCAATTAGGATGACCCCCCCCCCCCCCCCCCCCCCTCATTATGTCAGGTTAGCTTGTTTACCAAACCAAACACGCCAGAGTAATGACGCGTCAGTGTGTGTTGTCAGATAGCATAGGGATGTACCAGAATCAGAGGTGTGACGTGCCGGCTTTCCCCTTTTGCACACATAATCGATCTGGCTCTGTGAGTTATGTCCACCGCCGGCACAAAGGCGGCGCAACAACCTGCCTCCATGTTCTGCTTTTGTACCTTTTATACAGAACTGAGAAGTGAAATAAAGACGCAACACTTGAACAGGCTGTTTAAACAATAGGCTCGAGACGATAAGGCAAAAGGCAAACAGCTGTGTTTCAAATCAATGCATTTTTAATAGAGCCCGACCGATATATCGGTTGGCCAGTATATCGCTCGATATCAGCCTTTCACAGACCTATCGGTATATCGGCAGATATGTTTAGAACCCGACGGATATTATCGGCTAACTGCTATGAGCCTTTAAATGTTTATATATGTATATATATACATATATACACGTATATATGTATATATATATGTATACACATATATATGTACACATACCTATATACATATATCGGTCGATGTATCGGTATTGGGAATCTTGTACTCCCTAATATCGATATAGACATCGCCCCCCTTAAATCCATATCGGTCGGGCTATAATTTTTATGTGCATTTTGAAGTATTGCATTCGAATAGGTTTGACAGAAATGGCAAAATAAAATTAAAAAAAAAATCAAATATGTATGTTTTTACACTTGTCTGAGTTGGTTTGTGCCCTCTTATAATAAATAATGCACCTAATGGTTTCTGACGTCGGGAAATTTAACTCAGATGGTATCAGATATTTTATGAGACAGAAGATTCTATTCTGTTCTAATTTGTGTATTTTTAGCTTTTCTTTATGCCTTTATTTGTGTTGCTACTAGCAACCAGTTTATTCTGAGGTGTTTGATTATTTACAGGATGTTATCATATGTGTATTGTTAATATCCCATGAATATCTAACTGTCAAACTGAAGTGTGAAACTGTAGTGTAATTAAACATTATTTATTCATACAGTAAATAGACAGGAGGCTGATTTTGATCCCTGAGGGACACCTTTATCAACTGTGTTCATATGAAGCCATGTGCAAACAAACAGAATCGTCAAAACAAACTGAAGGTAGAAGTGCAATTAGTTACCGATAAACATGACGCTAAACAATCATTTGTGAGTGAGCTCCGCAGATGTATCCAGGGAATGTTAGTGTCTGTGCATGTTTCTTAGTCTGCCAAGAATGTCAAAGTCAACACTTCTGTTATTAATCGGTTCGGGTTTTGTGGCCGAGCCAGCGAACAAGCACCTGCTCGTACTTGTTGATCGGGAAACTACCATCTCCCGAGCCGTAAAAACAGTAGCCTCCTTTGTTGTGAGAAATTCCACGGGTTAGAAGAAGCTGCTCGCTATTTCATGTGAACCTCAGATGATAACATGTACAAAGATGAGGATCTCAAAGGAGTTGTTATGTTTTCATAAAAAGGCTTGTGGGTATGGTCTGAAAACAAACTCCTGCGGCCGCAGAGCCGGAGACGACCTCCGAATCTACTGTAACAGTACCTAGTGTGACCCAACTGCGTTCCCTGTATCAATCACATTTCAAATGTGATAATTTTCTGTGCAAGAAAATAAAACACCCTGCTGGGGTTTGATAACCTGCGTTGACCACCATGCTTAACTGCCAGGTAAAAAAATAAATAACCCGGTGTCTCTGTGCCCGAAACACGAGCCTCCCGCTTGTCAAGCGGCGGCATTAGCTGTCTGTTTCCCCCCGCGGCTGAGGCAGAGGAAAAACTGACGCAAGTGTGACAGGCAGGGGTGGTGGTTGTCACTTGTGCTTTTCTTTTCACGTTGTCACGCCGTAGCTGAACTCTGTGGGTAGTAGCAGCATAAACAAGTTGTTTAGGGAGAGGTGTTGTTTGCTCACCATTTCCAAGCCTGTCTGAATGGCTGTCAGTGTTGTCTGCCTGTTTCCTGCCAGGAGCAAGTGCTGCTTAGGTGTGGGAACACCTCTGGAATTTCTCTGGGTGACGGCTGCCAAAAAACGGTCATTCAGGATGACTATAACAGATGAATCCACCAGAACAGAAACACACCATGGTTTAAAGTGTTTTGAAACATTTAGCAGACAAAGGTCTAAGAGTAGTTCCACTCCAGTGTGTATTTTAGGGGGAAAATAAATATTGGATGTTAAGAGCCCAATGACTATATCGTAAAATACAGAGATGGCAGCTGAACTCCAGAGAGTCACGGTGGTGTGTCGTGCCAGCATAAGCAGACTTCTCTTTTTCTCTCTCTCTCTCTGGGAAGTGTGCTAACGCCCCAACTCCTCCAACTCGTCCAACTCGTCCGGCCCTTTCTCACCTTCGGGTGAGTGAGATCGAGAGTCAATATTATGGAAAATTGGTTCTGGCAGTTTTCCTCGTCAAGTCAAAGTGACATTTTTTCGGTGAGAAGTTGTGTATCAGTATCCATGAAAACAAACAGAGTCAAAACACGCAACCATGGAATGAGCATTCAGCAGTTGTACTGTGTGAGGTGAAGTAAACATCTTCCACTTCAAGGACTTTAGAGATGCTGAAGTTAAAATGTGCTGTTTACGAAGCCATTTGTTTCAAAAAAATACATTTTGTCGGATTTATGAAGCATATTAAAGTGATAGATCAGATTCTTTGGCACAATATCCTGTAACTTCTGTAATCAGGGATCTCTCAGCTAGACAAAAAGGAAGAGATAAAAATAAATTTTAAAACACAATACTATATTAAAGATTTAGCCATCCAGAACTAAAGTCGAAATATCTGATTTGTAGTATCTGCGATGCTCCGACCTCCCTTAAATCGACCATGCTCAGTTATCAGTAGATCATCTACGCAGATGACGAGCTACTCACACTATGGTGTTTAAAAGATATGAAATATCCAATTAAATTATGAAAGAGCTGGTTTTCTTTATCGTTCATGACAGTTAAGCTACATCCATTACCTCAAGTGCTCTACTTAGGAAGAAACCATTAATTTACTTTGTCGCCTGGGAGACAGGCTGCAAACACAACACTGACATATCACCTTCTAAAGATGTTACATTTGAACATGTTAGCAAACAGCTGTCAATTTACAATTCCAGCTTGACATAAAGCAACATTAGCATTTATTAAAAAATCATCACCACCTGGCAAAAGCAAGTTCACTATTGACTGTTCTTTTCCTTTTATCTCTCTCTCTTCAGCTGCTACATGCTCCACTATGTTACTATGTTCACCAGCTATTCACTTACTGTCTGTCTGCCGTTGAATGCATGGCAGGTATAGTTTATGGTCGTTTTTTATGTTTTTAATAAATGAAAACAGCCACAATGCTGCAGACAAAAGGACACCATGAGTGTCAGCTGGAGGTACAAATCCAAAACAAAAGCTCTGTAAAGCTGAGGGGAACTGCAGCATTGGGTGATAATTATGGGTGGGTTCATAACTACAAGCAACTATATCATTATTATTTTGATAATCGATTAATATGTTGATTATTTTCTCGATTAATAAAAGGTGTTTTGTCCACACACCAAACATATTTGGTTTACTGTCATAGAGGAGCAAAGAAACCAGAAAATATTCACATCTTAGAAGCTGAAATGAGATTAAAAAAGAAATGATTTTACTGCTTTAGCGTTGTCTCTTTGGAGACCTTAGCACAGTCACAAGGGAAATATTTCCTGAGATAAACCTCGAGTTGTAGAAACGTTTGAAGCTACTTCGGGAAACTCCCTTAATTACTGCAGTTTTTTTCCTAACTTCCTCGGTTACATTCTTTCATCCCCTAAAACTTACCTGGAGTTACATAAAAAAACAAAACATTTTATTAACGAAAAGATAATATTTAAAGGTAAGTGAAGATCTCGTTTACTCACGTTCACTTTTCCAAATCAAGTTTTGCACAATTCTCTTGAATGGTTCTTTGTTGATTTTGTTAATTCAACACTTGGATCAGGGCATTTATTTCTGTGCTTGTGTTTGAATCCAGCCCCTGAGCTGAGACTTAACTTGAATAATGAGCTGTACTGACAGCTCTGTCACCATGGCGATGTCAGAGTTTTTATGCTGCTTAAAGGACTGAATGTAGGAAACCACTTATTTTTTTACTATGCCACGGTAACAGTTTGAAAATTACACTTTGGGCAATTTTCGTGAACTCATTAAAATACATCCTTAAGTGAAACATGGAAAAATAACAAGGTCTTGTGCAGCTGGCGACGGACAACCAGGGACAACTGAAACAACAAACACAGGGTACAGTAAGTACCCTTGTTGTCATGACTGTGACAGGGGGGTTTTCTCTGGCTGTATATGGACGAGTCAGACTCATTATGTTCTCCAGGAAAGTCAATCCGACAGTGTGTTACATATATTCCATGTGTGAGGCGACTTTTGTTAATGGCTCTGGAGCTGCTGAGCTGTCGCATTTCAGAGTAGGCGCTGCCGAGCCGAGAGAGCTGGAGGGAACGCGAGCAAAAAGAGAGGAGGAGGAGGAGGAGGAGGGGTGAGTGAAGGAGTGGGTGGAAAAAACGGAGAGACAGCAAAAATGAGACAAGGGATGAGGAGAGGGACAGAGGGGGGAGGGAGGGCTGCTGGGAGAAAGGGATACAGATAGAGGAAGACAGCGGGAGAGAGGGAGAGAGACGGAGAAATAGAAAGGCTGGCCCATCGATTGGCTGAGATAATTTCCCATTGATTGCTGGACTGTTTGGAGATTGCTGGAGAAAGGTTTATTGCCCACACGCTGCAGCTGGGGAGGAGGCCATAAAATAAGCACAGGCCGTCTGCAGAGGGCTAGCTCTCCATCATAGAGCCCGTAAAACACACACACACACACACACACACACACACACACACACAGACGCTCATACATACACTGCACTCGGATACCCTTCCTTACATAATCACAAATATGACTGCGTGCATACTATTCCCATTCCACGTAAGGGGAGCGCGCAGCTCCATCGATGATGGAGAGCGAACTCACCTAATCCTGTGAAAATCCAGGGGGCAGAAGTGCAAAGAGTATTTATTAGGCTGAAACAGAAGAGTCCACTGACGTCCTCCCCGACATCAATAACATCCCCATCAGCTTCCTCGCAATAATAATCACAAGAATAATGGGCCGGTTGCTGCTTCGCCTTCTGTCACAGTAACTGCCCACGCAACGCGACGCACCGAGGGAAAAAAAAGGCAGAATTTTTCTATGCTATCTTTTCATTTCACACCGGTCCCAATGCACCTGGATAATAAACCTGGAAAGAAAAAAGCTGTGCATGTGCACTTTACCCACAACTCACTTCAGGACCAAGAAATAATGACACAGAAAAGTGAAGTTAAAAGTGGAGCATCACCAGCTCTGTGATTGAATGTTACAGTATCTGTTACATTGATCCCCACCGGGCTGCCACACCCACCAATGGAGTCTATCTCAAGTGTATCGCCTGGAGGGGGAAAAAGGTTTAACACTATTAAACTAAATGGCGGGATTTAATGGTCTGAATTCACAAAAACATGGTGACAAAGAATATTCTCCCACTTCCACAAACAACCTCCATGTCCCTCAGGGCCAAGCTCTTTTTTTCACAATGAAGAAACAAGAGTGTCTTCTTTTAAAATGTGGCCACAAATGTATAAATATGAATTTTAAACAAATAATCCATTAAATAGTTGTGGAGACATTTCAGACTGGATCACGGTGGTGCACTGAACAACCTACCAACATTGCTGCATGTCTAAGTCCCACCACGATTGTATTGCTAAAGAAAAGTTTTGCTACCAAGCACTGGTAAAACGTGCGGTGGCGCTGTGAGATTGGATGATACTGTACAAACAGTGGAAGGATGCATCACTGAAGACGATTACAGCCGTCAAAAAGATCTGTGTGGCACTCTTTCGAAAACATTGTACTCTTTTTTATTTATGAAAAGCATATGTTTATGTTATATATAGACAACTAAATATACACTACTATAACTGCCCAGCCACAGCTTCATGATCTGTTTTCAGGCGTGAACTCCAGAAAATGTCCGGAAAATTGGGTCCAGACATTTTCCTGAACTTTTCTGGTGGGGCTGTATGTGAGAACACAAATGTCTGCAAGGACTTTTCCTACCAGCCCTCCCTGGTAAAATTTGTGGAAAATGCTTGAGTGAGCTTATGTGAGAGCACAGAAGGAAAATGTCCTCAGAGATTCACAGCGAGAGAGTGGGCGCCCACCCCTCGCCTGGATGTCGGGACCCAGTTCCCCGGACATATGTCTGGAGTTCATGTCCAAAAACAGTTACAGTCAGACTGACCATCAGCGGCACAGGGAGAAATACTGCCCGCGGGTCCCGTAAAAACTCCCCCTGCCCACCAGCTCCAGAAGTATATCATCTGGAGATAAAATCCCAACAAATGTCCCCACAAAATTTGGTGAAAATCCCTCCATGTGCTTTTGTGTTATTTTGTACACACACACACGCTTATGAGATGTAGTGCAAACTGTGCCAGGTTTAAGCTAGCATATCATAATCCCCCCCCCCTCTCTCTCTGCGTCTCTCAGTGGTCGGGAGGGGGGAGGGAGGTAACCAGGGAGAACAGCACGAGAGGAGGGGAAATACTGCCTGGATTCCCATGTTGCCGTTAGTCACACCTAATTTACATTCCCTTCCTGTGCTGCCGAGCCGGTGAATTTACAAGTGGATAGAGAAGGTGCTGTTCGAGACTTGTGTTGGCATGCTGTTTGCAACGGGTAAGGGAGAAGCATCATCCCTGCGTCCCCACTGCAGTCTCTCTCTCCATCACTTGGTCTGTCCAAACCTGCCTGCCTGGAGCTGTTTTCACAGACACTGAGGGGCTGTAATGGCTAAATGATTCCTCCAACCAACAGCATGCTGCTGAGCCACTTTAGTCACACACACGACAGTTGGTCACAACTCGATAGAGAACCAGTGTCAGACACATGAGGCCAGCGAAGGTGGTGCTGGTCGGTAGCAAGTGGAGAATTTCAAACAGTTATTATTAGAACACTTCACTGAATCTTGCAGCTGCTTTTTTAGTTTTCTTGCGTTGTTTGCTCTTGTTGTCTGTAATCTGTCTTGTCTTTTGTTGCTGTAAACCCTAATTGTTCTTGGGCCTCTCTTGAAAAAGAGATTTTTAATCTCAGTGAGTTTGCCTGATTAAATAAAGATAACATAAGTGGTGATCCTTGACGTCACCCATTGGTTTGCGAACAGGAGTTTAGCATTTGCCAGCGCCATCTTTTTAAAAAAACTAAACAGAAGTAACCGTATTTGGAGGAGCGGGGGTGGGGGGTGGTAGGCCTGACTGCGACCTGCACCCACAATCGGACGGCACTAGCTGTCAATCACACCCTTTCCATGACCCAATGCAAACCACGCTTTATCATCTACTTTAATTGATATATGACTTGAATCTAGAGATTATACCATAAACTCCTCAGCAAACTGTTTACTGACGTTATGAATCGAGTGAGGAGTAGAGCCATTTTCTGATAGACTTCCAAAGAAACGGACTTTTTTTGCAACCAGTGGAGTCGCCCTCTGCTGGTCATTCGAGAGAATATAGGCTTTAGGCATTGGCTTCACTTTCCAGACCTGGTAACAGTCTATGGTTGTAGATACAAGTGGAGCAATAAGGACATGGTAAAGGCATTTGTTTAACCATCATTGAGGCTAATTTCTCTTTATAAACCAAATGTCAACAAACTGCACAGAGGCTACTGTTTAACAATGTATTTGCTCAGATTTGGAGTTTTGCCTATTTTTAACACACACACACACACCTGGGCTCACTCCTGTAGAAATACAGACTGTCAGTTCCAGAAAGTTACAGACCTGAGTGATGAAGACCACCTCCAGCTGAAAAGCAGTTTTTCCACCACTTTCAGACTGTCCAAACCGCGCGTTGTGATTGACAGATTGCACTTGAAGGGTTAGCATTTCAAACAGTCAGACAAGCACGCAGAATCTGATTAGGTTGGACCTTAACAGCTCCAGTGTTGGAGGGCCTCCAGATATTAACTTCAGCTGCTTTTTGGCAGTTTACATAAGACATAAGACCTCGTGCTGGTCCTCTCACGAATGCAGATCTGTTTGATTCACAAGCAGAGATATTCTCTGAATAAACTACAAGTCAATGCTCAGCAAATTAAAGCCAAACTAAAATTCAAATTGAGACAGAGACGAGTAGAAACTGGGAGGGATGCTCTGTGTTTGAATTGTTTTGCGAATAATCGACACCTACAGTTTATTAACTGTGAGTTTCTACACCGCAGAGATAAACAATACACAGATTGTGATTATTTCGAGAGAAAGTGCTGCTGGCGGTATGCAGCATGAATGTGTGCAAGCTTCAACTGAGTTAGACAACGGTGAGACACGGTATACATATTGATTACATGCCGGAGGCAATGCCGTGTAAAACTGGATCAGCCTACATTAAATTGGATTGTGGTTCAGTTTCAGTTCAGTGGTTCAGTTTCCAAAACTTTTTCAGGACTTGGGCAAAGATATATTCTTAGACTACTGTTGACATTGCAGTCACGGTTAAAACTTTCTGACTTCAACGTTTTGTAAAACTGTTATATTTTGACACAAACTTGGGTCTTGAAAACGACTTTTCCTCTCAGACTTCATGTCATGACTCCCATCTGTAGTTACTTGGCTCTTGCAGATGTCTCCAAACCAAACTCCACATTCACGCTTGCAAGTACACACGATAAACAACTTCCCAAAAGTTGCTTTTCAGCAGAGCTGCACAACCACGAAAGCTCAGCTGACGTGTGAACAGTTTAAAGTCCGTCAGCCAAAGAATGTTGGACACGACTGAACCTTTCGGAGTCGCTGACTGTCAACAGCTGATCCTGGCAAGTCCAAACTGAAATTGTAGTCTATCTATTCAATCATCAGGTAACACAATAAATGTTTCAAAAAACTGCTTGGAGTTCTGTCAGTTAAAGAAATGAATGTCCATCTTGGTTTTTGTTGTACAATCATGGTCTCTTGAAAATATTTCCCTGGTGTCTGTGCTAAGGTCTCCAAAGAGACAACGCTAAAGCAGTAAAAACACATTATCTGACTCACACCATTGCAGATAGACATAACCATGATAAAGTAGCTCACAAACTGAATATGGGTTGTAGGTAAGATTATGTCACTTCTGAAAGATGAAGTGTTATGAAATGAGAAGTGGAAATTAAAAGAAATAAAACGCAAACTCGTTCAGCTGAGCTCAATCCACATTACAATGTTTTTAGTTCTGAAACACGTCACTGTAGCTGTGTTTACGCCTAACGTCCACGCTACTCCAGAGGATTCAAGCTCCCAAATCGGAGATGTCTGGAAGCGCTGCTGGCCCCATTTTCAGTTTGAAAACTCCGGGACTGTGTTTTAGTTTGAACTGGTAGAAACAGAGATGCTTGGAAAAGATGATGCAGTCATCAGTATTCGCTTCTTGAATACTCTGCCTTCACTGGTTGTCAGTCACGACTACCACCGGTGAAAACTGTCAAGACAAGAAATCCCTGCTCTTATTTTTCACCATTACGTTTCTCCTTTTTGTAGTATTTTCTGCAACCAAGCAACCGACTGCAGAGTGGACAATCTGCTTCTTGTTTACGCCGGCACACACATGCTCAGTGTACATGAATGGTCATGTGATGTATGTTTTCAGGTTTGTTAGTAAGGATGGGGATTTCTACTGATAGTTTAGTTTTAAACTAAAACGTATTAGTATGGATGTAGCTTCAGTAGTTTGCGGCTATAGCCTTAGTTTGTCTGGTAGGATCGGTAGCTTTGGGTGCCTAACGTTACTGACCAAGTCATCCAATCTCCTGACTATATTTCAGCATTTACCATCTTCACGTAATTGCCACTTACAGACACAATGGATGCCGTTCTTCAAAAGCTTCATACTCAAGTGTTTATTTCAATTTCAGTTGAAATTCGTTCTTGCTTCTTGGTTCCAATAAGCGATCAGTTTACCTACAAAAACGTACAAGTGAGTTAAATTACCGGGGGATCTTGGGAAACCAAATTTGACATTTTGATAAATGAATGAATACAAAGTTTTTTTTATCCTACTCTTGACAGTAAGTCACAGATGCTCCAAATGACAACTTGTGACAAACAAATGCTGTAATGTAGAAGAAGAGCAGATTTTTAAAAACAAGTACAATTTTGCCTTAAATTCGCTGGGGGGGGGGGGGACGACGACGACGACTTGTTGCTAACTTCATATATCAAGATAAACGTCTTAAATGTCAACATCAATTCCTTCAATAGATATTTTGTAACCAGTACTCTAAATATAATAACAATTGTTTTCAATTTTTTTCTGAAGAAAATGGTTCAAATTTGTTGTCGCTTCATGTTGCCGTTGTGAGTCGATTTTATTAATGCTGTATGTGGTGTGAAAGTAAGGCACATATTTTTATATTTGTTCCTTTTATGTAGATGTATTTTCAGGGCCACCAGGTTCTGATTTTCATTCTCGAGCCGATGGGGAACAGAGAAGTCATCTGGAGACAACATGAGCGCTGCAGATGGAAATTAAAATTAATTCTGTGCGCTGTCGACTCTTGTTTTTTTTAAGTATAAATATATTATAAGATCATAAGCATGTGTGCTTTATGGGTCTATTTAGCATTCCCCCGCAGAACTGTGTCGAAGCATTAATGTTGTCCTTTGTCCTCACGAAGATCCCAGAGAATATAAAGAAATTGGGATGTAGTTTAAACAAATTTTCTAATTCACTTTCCATATCAAACTTCAGAATATTCTCAGAATCCTCTGTCGTGGCTTTAAGCTCTATGGGAGTTAGACACAGTTTGGATTTAATCAAAACCAGCTCTGATTTTATCTAAACTCATCCTTGTCAATCAGTGTAATAATATCAGCTTACACAACATTTTATTTGTTATATCCCTGTTCGACATGTACATTTCTTCATTAATCTGTTGGTAATTTGCAAATACTAAACTGTAAATATGGTTAAACTTTTAATGGTGGACGTGGCCGAGAAAATCTAGTATCCTAATAAGACTTCACATTCACTTGAGTGAAAATGAGGGCAGTCATCCAGGAAATGTTTTATTCTTTTCACATTGGCTTCTGTCACATCTTCTTGTTAGAACACCATGACACCAAAACCGCTAATACAGGAAGCTACTGCAAACACTGAAACCTAGATAACAATGTTCATCCAAGAGAGTGAAACCGGGACTGACTGCTTAGAAATACTCACTCATAGGATTTAAAGATGATTCTGTAATTGGTTTTGGAAAGTTTTTTTCTTCTTTAAATGGAAACTGCAATTTGGAGCGGCAAGAATAGAAAAACTTTTTGATCACTAACTAATAATTTATAATGTATTTTTTACGTATTTAAGGATGAATAATGGAATATGTTTGGATCTTTGTCAGATGAAATAAGACATGAACATGAACAACTTGGACTCTGAAAAACTGATATTTTTATTTCTATATCCATTTTTACTTTTATGGACCAAACGATTAATCCATGAATTGAGAAAACAACCACCAGATTAATAAATCATGTAGCGGTGTATTAGCTGAAGCTGTAATTACAGTTAAAACATTTTTTTATTAATATTATTACTTTTGGACCACTGCTATAACAAATAAAACACAAGGAAAATGAAGTCTTTATGGAAAGAGATGTTACACACAAACCTACAGAGACCACGATTAAACGTCCTTTATGCCTGATTATGGAAAAATTGGGTGTGATGTGTATAGTGGTAGCGTTTTATTCCTGCTTTGACACCACATCTCCATTTCTTACAATCCCATTTATAATTCATCCTCTAGAGACAAGAAAACCTCTTGTCAGGCTACACACACTCGGGTGCTGAGGGCTTTAAAAGCTACTTAAATCCTCAGTAGCCACAATGTCAAAGGGACAAAATATAAAGTGTAGCCTACTTTTTTTTTTTTTTACAGCCGCAATGGGACTGTGAAAAGGTGAATACAGCCGTGTTATTAAAAAGGGTCCTTATAAAGAGGCCTCGGCCACATCTAATTAGAATGTAAATGTAGTGTGGGCTGGGGATGGATCACAGAGGATAGACATTGGCATTTAGATTATGCTGAGACTAGATTACTGATGACACGGTGTGTTGGCGAGATAGCCTTTTTGAAAGAGGCTTGGCAACTGACTAATTGTGTTTCACTACTCGCAACGTGGGCCACTGCCTTTCCATTGCTGGTAATTAACAAGAGGGAAGGGACAGGTGCATTGCTGCATGTGCACAATACAAACAATCCTCAACAACATTCACGACTAAAACCCACTCACACACAGAGGAGTGTTTGTGCTCAAATGTACACACTCAGGCAACCTTTTTCTCCTCTTCTACCTTGTACCAGATTCAAAGAATGAAGCACCATCTTTGCGCTACGACGTGAAGCTGCTCAGTCAAAAAAATCCTCTCACCTCCCCATACAATTCCTCATTGAGGGCATATGCCATGAACAGAGCAGCTAAGACCAAAACATAGACAGAATGGAGACAGTGGAGAGAGCGGGAAAGGGTGAGAGAAAGGGATTGAACGGAGACAGGAAGGGAGGGTTGCAGAGAGAGAGAGGGGGAGAGAGCAGAATGGAATAAATTGAAGCTGATCTGGTGCTCTGCATTCTGAGGAGGCTGGATTTCCATATCTGTGCAGCGGTGCAGAGGGAGAAATGTGTTGGTGCTGACAGCAAGCTGAATATCTTAAACCTCCGCTGACACCCCTGCAGGCACTCTCTCCTCACACTCACACACACACACACTGATACAAGGTGGAGGGAACACACTCACAAAGTCACACATGAGTACACACACACGCAAACACACACATACACGAGAACACACACACTAAACTTAAGGTCGGGAGATGGGAAGCTTTGTGTATTGCTTTGTTCCTGCACAGCGATGTACAGTAGTGCCTGTTGTTTAACAGTCAGCTCAAGTGCAAGACTCATCTCTGGGGAAAGGACCCAGTGAGGCCATTTTCTACTGCCTATCATAACTATTCATATATATACATATACACATGCACACACACACACACACACAAAACAAATATTCACACCTAATTTGTAGCAGCTTGATTCAGAAATTATTCCAAAACATTTGTTTTGGACTCCGCAGCTTCTCGCACATTTGCGCGACAAATACAATATAGTTTAAGAAGCCGTTTGGAAATCTGACTGTTTTATTGCTGGCAGGTAAAACTGCTAAAAACCAAATTATGTGCAAGGCCACCAACTTTAAAAGAACCAATAATCCACTGTAACTTTGAATCTACTAAGCAAGTATCATATATTACACCTAATCAAGGAAAACATCTGAAGCAATGTGCATATGAAAGAAACAAACAATAACATGGTGATTCAAATGTTGGATAAAGCTTCATCCTTGTTGCTCAGCCGATATTTTTTCCTGTTAAATTAATGTTTGATGGTTTTTTTTGGAAATATGTTTTGTTTGCTGAGAGCTAAATTAGAAGATTGTTACCACTCTAAAGCCCATATGGTATTAATATATCGCTGAAGCTTAGAACAAAGGCTGGAACTGGAGGCTCTGTCCGTTTCCAAAGCTGACTTATAAACACGGTATACTTTGTTTATCCAGTATTTAAAATAAAAATGATTCAGAAATGTTTTTCAAGGTCAGATACTTGCCATTTTGTGATTCCGTGGCCATTTCTTGACACGAGTGTGGTGTATTGATCTAATCCAGCAAAAAAGAGTGAATGAGTGTATTTCCAAATATGTCAAAAATATTCCCTTTAGAAAAAGGCAGAATTTTGGGCTCTGCACTCTGTGGAAACAATATATTATAATCAAGTCATCAGTGGAAACTTGGCAGAGAGTGGACATTAACTTTGGAGCACAGTGAATCCATCAAAGTATGGCTTTGCTTATGGATCAACCATTTCCTTTCTGACTGATTGTGATTTATCTGACCAACTGCAGCTGGAACAAGGAGGCAAAAAACCGTAAAGAACAACTAAGGGAGCAGAGTCGCACTGACACTGGATTTTTTTTTTTTGGAACTGATGCAGATAGTGATTTTAGGGAGTAAAATATCTCTGTGTTTTATTGTTTCTGTTTTGAAAATGAGCTTGTGACCAAGTTTGGTACAAAGCATCTTTTCTCTTTGTTTGAGATGAATTCATGTATTTTCACCATTTATAAATGACCTCTTGCATCTTTTTGTGCATTCTGTTCTGTAAGAAAAAGTTTTCATATCAGACATCAGGTCGACATCGGCTCTACTGGTGTATCAGCTTCAAAAAGCAGACTCTCATTATTGATTGTGCAGCACTGTCAGAGAAATGACAGACACGTTAAGGCACTTCATAATGGTTTTTGGATTATACAGCTACTGCTAACATCTGTTGAGATATTTACCTAATATTTTAGTGCTTTACAGTGTAATGGTCTTTAAGCAATGCTTTCACAGTATGACATTACATCTACACAAAGCTAGCATGGGGTTCTTTGCAGTGTGCTTCCCATCTTTCAAATATTTAATATCCTCAGTGGGTGAGCAGAACAAAACCTCTCCCTCTCAAGTCTCAGACGAGACACGATGGGGATGAATTCTCAGTTTTCATAGTCAAATCCCAAAATGTTGCACTCTCTGCCAGACTATGCTCACGCTCTTTATCATAAAAACCCAGAGGGGGGGGGGGGGGTAATTTGGCAAGTTTTGTTCTTGTGCTGCCATCAACAAGAATCGGGGGAACGCATTTTATTTGTCTGACATAGTCTAAGGGCCGCCATCATTTCTGATTAATCTTACGCTGCTCCAGCATTTATTTATCTGTGTGCTCCATGTGGTGCTGTACAGCTCAATAGGGAGAGAAGAGCACGAACACTGCCGGGGTTAGTGCTTTCACTCCCACTGCACATAATTCTTACACTTTGGATAAAAGCCTACGCCAAATGGTGCGTGTGTGTTTCTGTGTGGATGAGTAGCAGTTCTGACAAAAAATAATAACAGCTGGGGCTTTTAAAGTGACCAGCCTCTCTCTTCCCTTTTTTCTTATTTTCAGGTTACTGCTAAAGGAGCTCGAGCACCCACGGCTAACATCACGACCGGCAAATATCAGAGGAGTCCCCTGGGTCTGGTTAAGTAGCTCATTTAGCTCAAGGTTAAGTTAGCTCAAGGTTATGTTTGGGTCTCCACAGGCTGGCAGTCTGCAGAGTGAGAGGAGGAAAAATGCTGATGGGCCCGTCATATGTCAGAACACATCCCGTCTACTGACGGGTGAGAAACAGCGAGGGAGGAATGTGAACCGGTGATAAACAGTGTAGGTGTGACCAATCGTGTGACCAAAGTGAATGTACTTGTGCTTGCTCCTCAGCATGTGTGTGCGTGTGAGTATGTTGGCGAAGGGGATGAGCTGAAGCAAAGGAAGCGGTAACACGGCGGCGGGCGAGCTCCTTGGCACGCCAGAGGCACAATGACATTGATCCGGCAGACCTCTCTCCATCAGTCTCCCTGACAGAGGTAACTGGATTGTTCATAAAAATGGAAATTGAGCCATGTTATTGTCATGCACACAGGCAGACACCCGGCACACAGATGAATACATCCAAGAATAAATGGACATGCACACGGGCGCACACAATAAGATGTGCAGCTTGACAAAGAAGCACATCATACATACATATATACGATTCATTAATGCCCACAATAACTCCCCAACAATACAGGGAAAGCTACAGTGTTATTTGAACATAAAGGTACAGATACAAACATTTCCTCCACCAGCGGGTCCCTCTGTTATTCAGGCTGAGGATCACTTCAAACAGATGCAGAGCAAACAAACAGAGGCAGCTGGGGGAAGGGGACGCAGGGTGAAGGAAGTAAAGCCCTTTTCCTGATTAACAGTTTGCCGTCACGTGTGTTATGATAACACTTAAGGAGGCTAACATTTCAAACGAGCGTGGCCGCGGAGGTGGGTGGGGTTGATAATTATGGCAAACATGCTTTGCGGAATGTAATTAGTTCTCTCGTATTCATCGTTTGTTAGCATCGCGACGTCCTGTGTCACACGCTAATTACCCACAACCACCGTAGTCATGTGACGAACGCTCGCCGCACAGACGCTGAGTGGGCCGAGAGCCCTTTCATCATTATTTCAAAAAGCCGTGGCCGGCATGGCTTTACACAATCGTGTTTATTTAATCAGAACGTTATCGCAGACGATAATAGACTTTTTCTTCGGAACTCTGCGTAAGCATTTAGCGCTCCGCCTCTTATTTTACTGTTTCATCAATGTGGACATACTTGGAAATCATCATCTCCAAAAATAGCTTGATACCTAATCAATTTAGGTCACCCACTGTTTGTCTCCTTCATCAACGAAGCAGGGTTTAGCTGAAAGGCAGCAGATGCTATTGATTTTTTTCCCTGTCTTTTGAAGAGTGGGGGTGGGGGAGCCACTGAGGAGGCAAGGCTAATGGTGGAAATGTTTCAGAATGGCTCCTTGCTTTTACAGGGAGAGCTGTGTTAATGATGACTTCAGTCTGATGAATTACAGTAAATAGTTATGCTGGACATGGTGTAACCTTCAGAGGAGAAGAGCCACAGAGAGACTGGGGGGCTCCAGACGTCAGCGTCAGCAGCGATGAGTTGGATGTACAAGCTGGTTTATAATTGGAACCGGATATTCCAATCTTGTCTGTGTCTTCGCCGAGCGTGACAAGGGCACTGATATTTACTTCACAGTGCTAATAAGATGCACTGTTGCCTCTGTTTGCTTTAATGTGTAAATATCGATGTAGTTTGTGAAGGGAGAAGGGAACACAATAGAGTAGCCCAAATGCAGAGAGGCTGCATGTGCTAAAAAAATAAATAAAAATTTAAAAAAATAAATATATATTTATATATAATCTCATTATTCAGGTTAAAACTAATTTTGACACGCAAGGAAAAGCAGGAAACACATTTCTAAGGGCATATTTCATTTGGATATTAGATATAGCTGTATGAATAGGTATACACTGTATGTTTATTTATACAAACACAGGTGGGGCTTACTGAAAAGAGACAAAAGGGGCCGCGAGTGGGAGTTTAGCCTACAGGTCTGCATGTAAAGTGGGTCAACTATGCTCCTGGAGAGCTTAACAAGCTGCGAGAGGAATACAAGCAGCGCACTGGATAATTAGCAAAGAGAGAGGAAGGCATGTTCGAGGGAGAGGGGGGGCTGCCTGCCAGAAGAGGTGGAACACAGACGAGAGAACGTGTCGGCAGGATTACAGCATTTCAAATCAGACAGTTTTTGGTTTTGCTCTTGTATTATATTATGCTAAACCAAAAAAAAGGAGCACATAGGTCGTTTGTTCAAGCAGCTTATTGCGACCAATGTGTTCGTTTTAAAAACTGCAGACCTCTATCGGACGTCGTGTACACGGCCGCTCTAGGTTAGCTCATATCCTGTAAAGTAGTCGCGCTGATTTTCTGCCATGTAACCCTATAACCACCACTCTCACCTTTACAAGCTCATCAACCATGCGTTGGTAAATCAAATAAAGCCCCACAATGCCCTGAGGAGAAAGCCTACCTCCTGTCAACGCTAGAGGCGCTAATTTAGGAAACTGTTAATTTGGTTGTATCAGAGCGCATGAAACACATACGACACAGTTGGACTTGTACATTTCCCCGTACAACTCTTGTAATCTGTACTATTCAGTCCACTATGTTGGCTGTTTTTCTATTGTATTTTTGTTGACATTCCATTTTACACATTCCAGTCGGACTGCATTAATGAAATAAGTACTTTTTCATCATTGTCATGTGTGGTGTTGTTTTTTTAAACAGTTAGTCAATCAAACAGAGGTGGAAGATTTCACAGAAGCAAAGCGATGCAAAGTGTTTCTCGCTGATTTTGACCTTTTGAGTACAAGAGTCCCTCCCTTGTGCTCAAAATGGCTCGAGAGTCAATCTTTTTCATGTTTGCTGAGGCAATTATTTTAACCTCTGTAAACATTGGCTGGTTTTCCCCTCATTCTTGGCTTCCAGTCAAAGGATACTGACGGTGGATGACTTTATTTTGGTTTAAACACCACAATCCAAGACTTAAATTCGGATGAATGATCATAATTAGGAGTTTATTTCAGGTTGCACAATGATGGCTAGTGGGGAAAAAGAGAAAACAAACACCAATATTTTTAGTGACAAGCAGTAACTGTGCTCTCTGTTTATCATTTGTAGTCGGTGACAGGGAGATAAATGGTTCAAAAAGGTCTAAATTTACATGAACTGATTTTTTTTTCCTGTTTTGTGGAAAAACTCTAGTTGGGTGTTGGGCCATATCCGTTCCCTGCCATCAGTAATCAGCCTATTTCCACAGCTGAGGGAGAAAGATGCAGCCCTAATACCACTGTAAGCAGGGGGGCTCAGCTGGAGTTGATGTGTGTGCCTTTTTGTGTCTGCGTATGTGTGTGTGTGTGTCCTTTCCTGAAAGCTCAGGTGCTCTCATGCGGAGTGTGAAGAGGGTTATGTGAGGCAGAGAGAGAGAGAAAGAGTGAGATAAAGACTTAAGAGCTCACACGGCGAACACTGTCGCTGCAGAGCGAGCTGAGGCAAAGGGAAGAAAGTCTGATACTTCAATCCCGACTATATACATGAGGTTAAGAGACCGCACCGGCTGTTTCTTCTGAGAGTCAACTCAAAATGTCACACACTTCATCTGTTCTTTTTTCCCGACAGGCTTATTTCCCACCACTATGCTCAAGCTACACACAGTTTATTGTTTACTACTTGAACTGCATCACAAATCCCAAAAGAGCCGCAAAGATCGGCTAAATAAATAATTTGTTTACCAAAAGAAAATTAATCGGCGGCTATTTGTGATTGTTCCTTTTTGGCTGTTGGTTGGACAAGACATTTCATTATGACATTATTTGGCTCTAGGATATAGTGAATGGGTATTTTCCAGGTTTTCTAATGTTTTATATCAACCCTGTCACCTTAAATTTAGGTTCATACATTACTAAATTGTCTTCCCAATTATATTGTGGTCCAGAGAGTCTTATCTGAGGCTAAGACATCATAATAAAGACTAAAAGTGAATAAACACATTGTGTTTCAAGTCACTGTGTACCTTTTCTTCATCAAACCAAACCAAGATCTTTCGCTTAACATAACCATAAAGTGCCTTGAGTGCCTACATACAATCATAAAAGTTGTGTGTGCACGAGTGGATGTTGTGCTGCAGGATGCAAATATATCGTCTGTGAAAATGTTACTGCTAATTATTTGTACATAAACATACTATCTATAGAGATATGGTTGTTTATATACAAAAAAATTCTTGAAAAAATATACAGCAGATTTATTGATAAAAGAAAAAAACAGTTAGTTGCCGCCCTGGTAGCCTGAATTAGTTATTAACAATTTATAAAAATGTCTAGTAATACTACATTTGGTGTATCTTTAGTTGCGTTTAAGTGAGTTCACTTTCTTTCATCAAATTGGACACATTGGTCTAAAGACTGGATAAGAAGTGCTCTATCTTTTCATTTTCTCATTTCTGCTTGCTGTGGCTCCAGTACCCGACACCGTGGGGATCTCAGGCAATCTCATGTGAAAAGCCTTTTTCAAGTAGCGTGCTACCCAAACACACCATTTTCACAATGAAATCTGCGCTGGTATAATAAAAAGGCTAATATTAAGCTGCCAGTGGCTGCTATTAAGAGCTCGATGAATGCAGTAAAACAGACACAGTCTTTATTATGCTTATCAATTCTGCTTTTGTATTTTTCTCTGTAGTTGCTTGGTGTTTTAAATTATTGAGGTGGGGGAGAATATGTTTGACAGCTGGTTAACTGAGTAAGCCTGCTAAATGAATCTGAACACAGGGTCAGACAGATTTTCTGTGTCTGATCAGCTGTTTCAGGCTGGTTATGGTTCGAATCATGCTAAGCCAAACTGCCTTCGACCTTTGCACCAACTGTCTAATGTGCTTTTGGCAGTGATTTGGACATAGCTTTCATGTTGTCATGTTAGCGGAAAGCACAACAGGCTGAGCAAACACAGCAACAGCATTAACAACAACAACAACAACAACAAGATTATTGAACCGGCTTTAAATAAGATGCTGAATACATAATGTCAGATGACTAAATATGAACCAGGTTTTTTTTTACTAATTCTGAACAAGTCTTGAAAGCCAAAATTATATCTGGTAGCCTCAAAATGTTATACACAATCTTCTCTGCACTAAATGGCAGACAGATGTAGTGAGCTAACGAACAGAGAGGAGCATGTAGAAACTAAAGAGCTAGAAATGTCCCTGAGGAGTTGGTAGAGTGAATACAGAGTGAAGATGGGACCATAGTCCATAACAGCTGGATGTGTAAACAACCGTTTGCTGACAAGTTACGCTCATCCAGTTCCACTTAGCAGCTTTAAAGGGAGATGATATCATCACCTTCAAAGTTGACAAGGACCGTCTATCACTTCATGGAAGAGAAATTGAGGTTAATCTATGGACAGACCACTGGAGACGAAAAACATCCTGGAGTTCCCACAGTGCACATTGGTGCAAAACCGATAGCAGATCCAGCAGAGCAAGTCCAAAAGAGGCTTAAAGGCATAAAGTATAATCATATGCCAGTTTTACCAATATATTTTCATTTTGTTATTCTTTGAAAAAGGTTAAACTTAATCCCTCTGATACACTCATTTCATGTAAATACACACAGTCTTCCCAAAACCTACTTGTAACCTGTACCCTTTTTGTCTTCCCCCGATTCACTCCACCCATATTCTTCCAATTTTCCATTTGATCTCTGGATTACAAACAAAGGAAAAGTAACTAAGATGCAATAAAGGAACTATGAGACAAACTGATTGACTGAAAGGAGGAGACTTTGCTGTCTGACAAAAGAGAACCACTACAAAGTGCAGGTTCTGTTTCTCCACTAGCTGATTAATATCAAGTGTTGAAAATCAAACTAAACCAGGGAAAAAGGACAAAAGACAAACTAGACATTGGCCTGAATATTAAATAAATAAAAATACACCGGCAACCGGGGGAAATAAGTTCTTGATCTGACTCGTCAAACCCTTTAATTGGACACTTGGGAAACTTTTCCACTTTCATGGAGAGAAGGAAAAAATTACTCTTTGTAAAAGAGGCAAAAAAGAAGACTGCATTAAATATCTCATACAGAATAAATTATGTACTAAACCAGGACAAATGGTATGCATTTATAATGTCTTCCCTTATTCCAGATTCACTTAGAAGTGAGCCCTAATTCATAATGGTCTAATGTTTGAGTAGTTTTTATGGGGGGAAAAGTCAAAATTCTCTGAATCCAGCTTCTTAAATGTGAGTGTTTTCTGGTTTCTTTGCTCCTCTATGACAGTTAACGAAATATATTTGGTGTGTGGAAAAAACAAAACATCATGCTGGGGTTTGGGGAAACTAGGTGAACATTTTTCATCATTTTATGACATTTTATGAACCAAACAACTAGTCGATTAATCGAGAAAATAATCAAAAGATTACTCGATTATGAAAATAATAATTAGTTGCAGGCCTAGTTTCTTCACAGTTTATTTAGGCAATATACTTCCATCTTTTTATATAAAAAGAGTTAGCCATTGACTTTTTGGACTTGCAACAAAAAGGTGCATTTCAGAGCAGCATTAATTCTTAATTTTTAACTTGATGAAAATGTCTGCCTTCAACTTTTATATCAGGGAATTCTGAAAAGAAATACTGCAATCAACAGTGCTGTCTTGTGTTTCAAATGTAGCACTTCGGTATTTGGTTTTGTATGCATGAACACGCCTCGTTTTAAAACTGCGGCTACTTTCAACAGATTTCTTAAGGTTCCTAAGGTGATCTCGTCTTCGCTCATTTGACGGTGCTAATGAGATTTTACACAATGACACTGCATGTGCAGTCACTCTGCACAAGAATTGCATGTGCCACAGTGAGCTATATTACCATATCACCATCTTTCCAGGCAGCCTCTTTTCCCTACAAACCATTACTCGCTGCCTCGCCTCATTAGCATTGCAAATAACACCTAAAGCAAGAACAGTGATGGCAGCAGCAGCAGCAGAGGAAATAGGACAGAATTAACAAATAGTGTTCAGAGCGTGGAAAGAACGGAAGGAACAGTAAGTAGGAGGGTGACGAGGAGGAGGTGGCAAAAGCGACAGTACAAATCTGATTAGACCTTAAACTCACACATTCTTAGATGACATCCATTTCTACTGATGACATACCTCACTCCTCACTAATCCCATTTGTGCACAGTTCCCTCTTTCTGACAGGGGAAGATCTAGTGTTTACAGTTAAAGTGCAGAGGCCCCGACACCTTTAGACATTACAAATGTAATTTATCAAACATATCGTGAGAGTTAAAACACATTTTGCTGTCAAATCTTTGATCTTAGAACTGAGAGAACCACAATCTTTTATTCTACTTGGCAATATCACTACGGGGTTTTCTTCAGTGCTGCAGAAACTAGTGCTAGATTTCATAAAAGTTTATATCTCAGTTTTCAGAAACCTTTGTTCAAAACAGTAGTTTATCCTTGGGGTTAAAATGTTATTGTGGATTGGGGGAAAAATCCTCACTGGAGGGAAAACTTCCTGCGGTATATGATGCATCATTTAGAAAATGACTGAAGTCAAACATTTGCAAGCAGCAATCAGACCAATACACTAATCGTTTGATTAACTACCAATGTCATTACCAGTACTCGTATCGATGGGCTGTTTTGACAACTTTAATTAGTTTAAGGCTTTTTCTTACTCAATAAAATGTTTTGAGATGTGGTTTTGCTGCCTCATTTAATGGTTGTCATCTAAATCCACCAGTGCAGTCGTCTCATTCCTCTGATTCAGTTGATCTTAATGATATACACAGAGTTGTTCAGCTCCATTAATTCAAGATGAATTTTGTTCAATAAGGACATTTAACTACTGTGTACTGCTCTCTTCAGATTTGCCTCCTGCTTCTTTTAAGGCTTCTGTAGTTTAACACCATCAAGTGCTCAGCATTATAAACTTGAAAATGTTTTTGGAGAGGCTGCAGAAAGTGGTTTGTGTCAAAGACACTGCAGTCTGCAGTCAATTTTCCACACAGGTGCACAGACGACTTCACGATGTTCACAACCTTCATCTCAAAGTGATAATAATAAACTAATCTTATTAAACTGCCGCAGTTGTGCACACAGTGTTGACACAAACAAATAAAATGTATATTTAAAGCATGTTCCCTTTTTACAGGAATAGTTCAATATTTTGGTGAATAGGCTTCTTGTATTTTTTTGCCAAGAGTTACATGACAGGAGTGATACCAGCCTTGTGTCAATACAGGAACTACGGAGTGGCAGCTAGGAGTCAATTAGCTTAGCTTAGACTGACGGTTTTTACATTTCCTTTTGTGCACAGATTCAATAAATGAGAACAATTTGTTAATTAGTGAGATTTAAAAGGAACTTCTGAGCGAGCCCAACTGTTTTATCCCGCTTCCAGAGTTTCTGCTAACCTAAGCCTTTCCTGGTGCTAGGTCTTTCCCATTTATATATATTATTTACTCTTCCTTTTTTATGCTTTAAATTTTGTTTATTGTTTTCTTTATGCAAAAAACTGTGCTATATACTACTTGCCTTTAGTTAGCAAAAAGGCAAAAGTAGCATCAGTATTTTTTTTTTTTTAAAATCGTATTGTCAGTAAGAAGGGTAAGAAGTTAGCTGACGTTAATATAACTATACCCCTGGTTTTAGGATATAAAACTTTAAAGTTAGTAATGGCCATATGGGAAAACCACACCCCAAAGCAAACGACAAAAAAACAGATTTCCTTTTTTTTCATCCATTTCTTAATAGGTGGCTATTCCAATCAAAGCATGTTCAGCTGTAATCATGAATGAGCTGTACTATGGTGAAATAACGCCAGTGGTGAGTGACCAAATCAGGGGGTAATGGCCTTGGTATTCTGTAATGACATGGTATAGAGACTGAGGTCAGGAGGAAGAAAAGGGCAGGCCGTGATGTAAGTGCCACCACTCATCATCTGGTAAAGTCAAGGTCAAGACCTTTTGTCTCTCCAAGGTATTTCTGTTACGCTTTTAAAAGAAAGAATGGCTAGAGAGTCAGATATGTGGGCAAGCCAAGTCATTCAGTTTACAGGAAGTTAAATTGTATTAAAATACACTATGTATGTGTTTATTGACGACCACTAGACTATACTAGTTCACTTTTTGCTCAATAATCGGAAATTGTAAAGATAAAACCAGGGCCCTTCTCTGAATGAGTCTGGCGACCATGTGGCGTTTCTTTCTAAATGTTGACGCCCCTCTCACAGTGGGGGCAGGCTGGACTCGCATGCTTTGGCACTGCTCAACACACAGTGGGGGTAACACAAGGAGCCCTATAGTGCGGTAATGCAATATTCATGGTGGGGTGTGAGCAGGGCAGTTAAACACAGCAGAGTTGTGAGAAGACCTTCCAACCCTCTATCAGGGAGCAGCTGCTGCCTGGGCTTGCTCCTCTCTCCACAGCCCATCCTCTTTGCTCTCAAGCATTGTCTCCGTCGTTCTCTGCCCTCCCCTGTTTCCCTCTCTGCTGCCTCTCACTCAACCATTAATTTTTAATCACAACTTAAATGGCTGCCTTGGCAGCGGCTGTGGGGGCAGCAAGTCAAGGGCTCTTGCCTCTGGTTACAAAGTAGGAAATAAATTTGAAGAGATCAAGCTAAAGCATACGGGGAGGGAGAGGGCTGACAGGGGAGAAATGTGCAGGAAGGAAAAAATATCAACTTGCTGCTGCCATTACAGCTTAATTAGAATTTCAACTCTTTCATCTGGCAAACGCTACAGCAAATTGAGATCAAATTAAGATAAAGAATTGAATTTTTTTGGAGGTCATGAGAAAGTAAGAAAGGAGGAAATTGGATTCAAATAATGAGAGCGTTGCTCGGGTTGGTCAACTGGCGGTTATACTGTACACTGAAACAATTAATTGATCAATCAAGATTACTAAACTTAATAATATAATCAATCAATCAATAATTGATAATCAATTTAAATGTTTTGCTATTTTTCTGGCAACAATGCAAAATAATTGCTTGTTTCAGCTTCTTGATTGTACAGATTTTCTGGTTTCCTTGGTCACATTGGGTTCACATTGTAAATTCCGTGGATTTATGCTGTTAATCTGAATTTTTTTTTTTTAAAACAAGCTATCCAAGATCACACCCTGGGCCTTAGGACATTAAGATGAGTCGTTTACTAGGATTTGTGGAATTATATAGACCCAATGATTAATCAATCGATTGAGAAAAGAACTAGAGAATTAGTCAGAGAAGTTGCAGCCCTAGCTGACATTTACTGCTGAAAACCACCACAAAATAGAAAGCGTATATAATAAAAAACAGCTGACAGTAAGAGCGTATTTAAGGTTGCATTACTTATTCATGAGGGACAGGGTTGTGTGGATGTTGTCAGTAGGGTGGCTGCACTCAGGTTTTCCCCTGCATTTTTCATTTTCTGTATTGGGGGTGGTCTGACCCACTCTTGTAATGAGAGCTCGAGTCACGGTCTGTTTGGAGTCCCGGGGCAACGTCGCGCAACCATGCCCCTGGATCACTGCTCGAGCACACAGGCCCCTACACAGCCACTGTTTGCTCAGACTTCACTTGGACTGTAAAAGTCAAGCCTTGTTGACACATCTGTGCTGTCTCTCCCCGAGGCTAATGGCTATTACATCTGTCTGCTTCTCTTCAGAAGGGAGTGGAAAACTACCAGAATCAAATGCTCCTTTGAAAACAGACAAAGTGAAAACGCTGACAGCTGACGGAGAGCTGACGGCCTCCACTGAGGGGAGCAACCACTGTTGGTCTTTCTCACAAGTGCAGTAAGGTGATTACATTGGTTGAGATGTGTTAATGGCCTTATGGGAAGAAAAGTGTGTCAATGTTTATACTAATATAACTTGTGTTCTTCACAGGTCAGAGGGGTTTGATTCAACTTTATGATTATTTTGGAGGCTGTACTTTGTGGTGCTGTTGTATTATGTTGCGTAATACTGAAAAAAGTGTTTCTGACATTTTGTTCACCCCATTTATTTAAACAAGGGTACGTACAAGTAACAGAAACACCTTTCTAAAACAATTTAAACACACACTGAACATTATAACCATGACAACTGTTGTATTATGCTACATTAGTTTAAGCTAGTTGTCAGCATAGTGTATATTGTTTTAGGGGAGCAAATAGATTTAATATTTTCTCAATTAACTGATAATTCGCATACTATATAATGTTAAATGCCTAAAATATATATATTTATTATCAAATTAGCCAAAGAAAAACTAGCAAATACTTCAGAAGAAGCTGCAAGGGAATCTTGAAATATTAAAATTTAAAATAATAAATCACCAAAACAAGATATTGATTATAGTTGCATGTTAAGTCTTATTTTTCTTATGATCGTTTAATGAATTAATAAGATTGTTTCAGATCTAATAGATATCCGTGTATAACATGTCAGTCGATAAGTAACACAGATTGAAGTGCCTAAATATTAAAAATATGTGAGGTGATTATTCAAAAAATAAAGAACATATCGGTCGATATTATTCAAACTCTCAAATATCACAATTGGTACTGATAAAAACAATACACTATCCATTGAACTATACAACCAACTCACGTTTTGCAGACTTTGGTGTAAACCTCACTTTGTATTTGACTGCAAAAACGTTCACTGACACTTTTTTTGACCCTGTTAAGTGACTCATTAGCCGTGTTGTGTAGTTTAACATCCTCACCTTCGTCAGCTCCTTGAACTGTGCAAATAATCCACATATTGATCCTCGATTTCTAAACCGGACAAATCAACAATATCAAGGCGGAAGGCTAACTGCATTTATGCAAACTAGCTGACCTCTCCCAATCAATCAAACACACGCAGACACACACACACACACACACACACACAGACGAGAGTAATCTTTCATTAATCAAGGACATCGATCACATTACGAAGCACCTCTGTCTTTACCCCCCCCCCCCCCCCCCCCCCAAATGCTGACCCAGATTGACGACTCTGAAAGACCCAGATTAGAGAAAGAGAACAAAGGGAGAGAATAAAAAGGAAATGTAGGACTGCACTGTGAAATCCAAAGCCCCTTTTCCACCGTTCCCCATAAAATAATACCCACTAACATCTGGCCTTTGTCTGACATGGGAATGGATACATCTGTATTCGCCTCGACACTAATTTCTTCTTCTTCTTCATTTTGGTAGTCTAGACGCTGACGCTGCACCTTTTCCAGCACAACGTCACGAATTACATTGAACTTCCGGGCGTTGGGATGTCATTTGTGTACAAACATCGTGTACTGATTTTTTTTTTGTATTGTGTGTTGTGTTTCATGCTTCGGACATGTTGGTTTGGGACGTGTTGGTTTTCGACGCTCACTCCAACTCCTCAATCTCTTTTTTTACCAGGTGTACATGCATTCAAAAGACCTGCTAATTTTGATGTGAAACTGGTATAAAAGTGCAGTGAATGCACCTTGTGCTTCTCCATTCATGTACACAGACCCTGACCAGTATGAATAAAGACTGTGGGACCATAGAAGAAACTGGTGCGTTGGGTGCTTTGGAAGGAGATGAGCGCCTGAAGCTATCATAAGCTATCAACAGCGACTTTTAAATCATCGAAATTGTTGTATAACAAAAACCTATATGTTTTGAAATCCACTGTTCTGAGTGCATGATACAGGCTTCCCTCTGCCTGCTACACTTTCATCCATGTTATATTCTCATGATTAAATCGGTTTCATCCTCAGGAGTGTGAGCCCCTCAGGCATCAACAGAAAAACTGGGTTATGCAGCAACACAGTCGAGGACACAGTAAGCTTGTCAAACACACCTACAGCATATTTTAAAGCCCTCATCACACAGATGATAGATGCAAGCGATTCAAACCAAGGCCACAATTATCTATTAAGTGTATGTATGGTTGTGTTACATGTATTTGCCACGCATACAAATGCAGCTAATTCATTTTTTACATATTCAAATAATAATTATGGCCGCAAGCGGCAACTGTGGGCTCAAGTCCTTTATTGCTTAATGGAAGGAAGAAGCTCAATTGGCCCAAATTAAAGCCACAATGAGTGGGTTTAGAAAAAACATGCAAAGTCACTTAAGTTTCTTTCATTCTGTTTAAAACAGGGAGACAATCAAGACTTAAAGAGTCTGCAGCATTTTAATATTCATAGAGACAGTGTAGGATGTCTCCATTGAGTTTATTTACTCAAAGGCATCTTGGAGTCATGAGTAAATAAATGACAGTTCACGCTCCCTTGCACCAATCAATAGGTCAATTTCATTCAATTTGTTGAGATTCTGTCCTCTAGAATTTGGCTTTTTTTCAAATATAATTGCGATGCCCCCTATGAGCCAGGCACAAAATGCTTTGGTAGAAATGTTCCCATTTACGACCTGAGGATATCTACTAATATTTATGATGACAGTTAAGGAATAATGGCCAATGTCTCACCAACACCCACTCAATGGAAGTTCATTATTTTGAAAACACGATTAAAATATCAAGAAGCTTTATGTACATTTTGTACAAGATTGGTCCAGTGATGATCTCCACACAATTTGGGCGAAATTGGACTTTGGCGTGCAGGAGATGTTATGAAAGTGTTTTGCAAAAAATAAGAGAGGGTTGAAGGGAAGAGCAAATTGAGCTGGATTTCAAGTCGATCAATCTTAATTTGTAACGTTGACTGATAACGCTTGGTTAAGATACAGAAAGACCAACCTATTGCTACAAAAAAGGGCAATTTCTTGGCACAGCAGATTCAGCCTTTAGCGAGACAGAAACCAAGAGGTTTCACTACCAAAGGCAGCTGATAAAACCTCTGAGCTCAAATGTAATGAAATACCACAAAGCTCTCAGGTGAAGCATGTCTTCGTCAAGGGCTGTATAACTAATTTTCATTTTATTTTCCCAAAACAAAATACACAATAATCTCCCTCAGGCATACGACACAAGCCAGATTTTCTTATTGAAATAAGTACCGTAAGACAAACATGAACCTACACATGGAAATGTGTTATAGGTAACCGGTTGGAAGGGCTTGCAGAGAAGCCAAAGTGTACTCCTCCCAAAGCATCGTGCAGACCTTGATACAAGCTGATTGGTGGATTCCACTCTTGTGAGGGGTGAGCAGGTTCAAAGCAGGAAATAAAACGTCTTATGCTGCAGCTGCCCCGAAGCTTTGGAACAGTTTACAGTTTACAATCGAGTGTCCAACCCTCTCCGTAGACATGTTTTTAAGGCTAAACTGAAATAGTGTCCTTAAGGTTTTGATCTCCACGTTTTAGCCTTAAATATATTTTATATTTACGACCATGGCATAGTTCTGTTAAGTCATCTTTTAAACAACGCCCTAACGATGTTATGCTGTGTTATTTGTCTTGATGTTATTTTATTGTATGTGCTTTAGAATTATTTCGAAGAATAAAATCTTTCCACCCTTACACAGGGTTGTCAATGCCTTTTTCTATTCCCAACTCCATTTCTGTAACGCCCTCTGTACAGTTATTACTCGGGCTTCAGTGCATCGCCTTCATTTGGTTCAAAAGGCCACAGCTCTGATTATTACTCATTCAAGAAAACGTGACCATTTAACGCAGATCGTGACCTTGCTGAATTAGCTCCCTGTTTGTTTTCACATTGATTTGGAGTCTTTATTGATGACATCAGACACAACAAAGCCCTATGTATATTAAGGGCGGCCATCTTAGATCAGCTGCTTTAGATTTTCACTTAATTTTATAGTTGTTTTTTGGAAGCAATTTGTAACTTGAAAAGTGCTATACAAATAAAGCTCATTATTATCATTATAAGCTATCTACCTTAACGAAAGGTCTCTATCTTAATGTTTGTTCACTGAAAAATACTAATCCCATGACCATGAAGCAAAATACTCTGGTTTTTTTTAACAGATCCTAATTTAGCTGCCAGTGAATGCAGTTCAACACGCAGGAGTGTTGTCACTGTATCTGTAAAGACAAGCAGCTCTGGTCGGCTGCAGTTTATCGCTTGGGGCTTCTCTCCTGCCTCCATGCCTGTGTACTCTGGTCTCCACTCAACAGCTCAGCTCTCTCCCCCTCTCGTCTCCTCTCGCCATTAACCGGCTGACAGATCAGTAATAAACACAGCCTGTCACCTTCAAGGCCTGCCTCTCATTTACTAGAGAACACATGAAACCCTGCTCTCTCTCTCTCTCTCTCTCTCTCTCTCTCTCTCTCTCCTCTCTCTCTCTCTCTCCCTCCTTCATCCACTGGGCTCATTCGAGCTGAAACCTGATTTTTGGCCCTGACTGCCTCCGAGGCAGCAAATTCTCCTCTGCACCCAGATAGTCCTGAAAGGCATGAATATTAAATGGAAAATCCATGAATAAATAACAAAAACAGGACTTCCGCCACTCTGACCTCTTTCTGTCTCCCAGTGGTAGATGACAGAGGAGGGGAGAAACAAAGGAGGGGGGAAAAAAAATCATGACCACCTCAGGAGAGAAGGTGGACATTTGTCGGGTAATTGGCTTTCTCTATACCTGCATTCCCATGGCGCTGTGATTTCACACATAAAACAAAGTGGTAATAACAAGGTAACAGTGCAGCTTGATGGTTAGCACGGCAAAAATTCCACTCCAATATTTTCACTGGGAATATATTGTGCCATTTCCATATGTGCCGCAACCTGAGGGGTAAAAGTCATACATATTGCAACAGCCCCATAATGTATGCGTGGGAAATGCAAATTAAATTGAGAAGAGAGCTCTAAGTGCAATGTGTACAAGGGATATGATGTTGACTGTATAACAACCAAATAAAGAGAATCATTTATTTGTGATGTATACTCACTAGTCCCTCGGCTCGTGGCTGTTACACAGGAACAAGTAAATATAGATTTCTTTGCCTCAAGCAATTCCCAAAAGTGTGCTTAATATGTATTGTACTGGATTTCAGTGGTCTGTATTTTTTTTTTCTCCAACTGAGCACATGGAGACAAATGATGAGCCAAGCATACAGTGGCTTCCAGTGAATAAGTTACTAGATGTGTTGCTACTGTCAATCGCCGGCAATCGGAGAACAGAGAGTTGAGTCCGTTAAACAAAACTCACTTTGATCAATAGTGATTTTTAAGAAGCCAGACTCTACTGTTGTTACCATGTGCCAGGCACTGGTTTCAGCTACAGCCATTCAGAATATTTACATTGTCATCTCATAACTGCCTTTTGATATTGCATTAACCTTGTCTTCAGGCTCATTTCTCGGAAACTTTACTCATCAGCTGGTATTTAGCTTTAAATTACGAGGCTATTTCCAAGAAAAGCCCCCCCCCCGCGCTATTTGGTACCAATTATACGGGAAATGGAATTGTTACAGTGATTAAATATATTTGAGTTTTTAAAGTGGGGGAAAAGCCCAGAAGACAATTTCCATTAGAGTTTCCAAGTAAAACAAACCAAAAAAATATTAATTTGAATTCTTCACGTCTTTGAAAGACAGTATATAACAGATCGGCTATGTAATCAGTAAATATTGATCTAACTGATATGCTCTATATGTTGAATTACATGCTTAACAATTACCTCAGCCAAGGTTACATGATTGGTTCGGTTTGTCTGTTTGTTTGTTGGCATGACCATTTTATTTCTTTTAATCAAAAATAGGTTTTGTAAAAGGAACTTTATGATGGATTCTTCACAAATACATAAGATTTTAAATATTTGTATGGAGATGGAAATGCAAGTTTCGTAGGTGGAGGATTGCTCATCCATGGCGTAGGGTCTGCATTCTCTGAGTTGCTCTTGTTTGTTGTTTTGCATCTGAAACATTGTTTCTTATGGAATGGTGGGGAAAAAAGGCCAATAATTGTCTGACCTCTTTATCGAAACAACATGAGTTTGCTTGGCTGCAAGGTAAAAACACCCCCCCCCCCCACCCACCAGTGGCTCTATTCTTGTGTTTCTCACAGTGTTACTGCTAGAGGACTGTTTGCTGTAGTACTGAAATAACAATGTGGTAAAATGCTGCAATTTGTCAATAATTACCCAGCCTGCTTCTTCTTTGAGCTTTAGAATAAAGCACTGACTGGCGCGACTACAATTCATTTCCACCTTTTAACCCTTAAATCAAATACAGCCTCTTTCTTTTGTTTTTAAAACACTCAGTTTGCGCATAAATAGATGGACAATGCAACACAAATAAAACAGTGTGGCTGGTGAGGCTTTCCATCGCTAATGGGTGAGGAAAACTCTCAACATATCTAATTCTATCAAGCAAGAGCAAGAGAACATTTGTACATTCATGCTCAACAATCTGCAACTACAAACTGAATTACAGTTTCCACAAATGTGATATTGTAGGAAAATAATTGTTTGGATAATATAAGTGTTATAAAATGTTCAGTATTGATATCTGTTGGAATGTCTATTAAAGAAGAAATGGAAGAAAATTAATTTGGTGCCTGCGGCTCAAGACGGGAGAACTACTTTGTCGACCTTGAGCTTCTTTGAAATGCCTCCAGTCTCTGGTGATTTTGATATATACAGTATGTGTCGATGTCTTACACCGCAATAGATAAAAAGATCTCATCAAGACCTGCTGCTGAGGCTGAATCTCTCATCTTAGCAATTATACCCATGACTTCCCTTCCCTGCGTGGAGTTGGACCCAACCTCAGCAAAGGAGAGCTCCCTTTGTATCTGCTGGGAAACCATTGGTGTGACTAATCTTTGTAGAAAAAGATGAGCCAATATTCACAAACTCACTCAGTCGCTGACTCATATGTATTGTCACAAGATTTACACAAGATGCTGGGTAACAACCTTTTCATTCCCTTCTGCACTTTCTGTCGCACTATATGTCAATAATTTGAATGTGCTAAGCTTATGTGTGAATGTGTTGCTAGCCTTTATGTTGGATCAACTAAATAAGAACAAAAGAACAATCTCAGCTTTATCACTTAGCATTAGATTTGAAGCCTGCTAAATTATCCAAAGATGGAACAAAAGGGATTCGGTGTCTTGGGCTTATCGACCATGTTTTGAACACTATAGACGAAAGACTGTATATGAAAATGGACGTAGTCACTCTGTCTGGAAAATTGAAGCCCATGCGTGGCCTGTAGTGCCTGAAGTCTGTATTCTTTGGAAGGACCAGTTGGGGGCGACTTCACTGGTTACAAATAAAAGTCCATTTAGTCCTTTTAGAAAAAGACTCTACTTAACATTTTCCCTGAGGATTTTATGGTCTCAATCTCTAGTTTAACATCTTCTTCAATACAGCATGATGTGCATTTTGTAAATCCTCTCAGGATCATATACTGTTATGGAACTGTTTTTCAGTTTCATCTTTTAACACTTCAACTAGAAATAGGGCTGAAAGGGTAAAACTGTTCACTAAAAAATATTATTCTTGGGTGAAAAACAGGTTTGGTTTGACATATTGTATTAGAGATGATATACACTGCATGGGGAAAAAAACGTCTTATGGTTTGTGTTTCACTTTTCTATCTGTGTATACACAGACACATCGTACAGAGAATGTCAGGCTATTAAAAACATGGGGGGGGGGGGGGGGGGGGGGGGGGGGGGTTGAGAGAGGGATCGCTGTAAGGAAGAGGAAAAAGGAAATCTGGGTTCAAGTCAGAGAGCCAAATAGCTTTCAACACCCAGACTGACCTTCAGCACACAAACACACACACATACACACAGATAGAAATGTTCACAGGATGTGGCTATAAACCATAATGCACATCCCTTATTACAGGGAGTGAGCCTTGGCTGTGTGCCATTTTAAATGCCACAGACTCCCACCCCCCACAGGGAGATGACTGATCAACCTGAATTTGTATCTGGCAGTGCCGAGCATACTATCTACAAAGCTGACTGTAAAACTGGCTGGAGAGAGAGAGAGAGAGAGAGGCAGCATCCGATTATTTGATAATTGCCAAATGCATCCTGGAAAGTCCATCAGTGTTTGGGCTGTGCTCTGTCCTTTATAATCTTCCAGCTACAATATGGAATATTACTACACTTCCGCCAAAGCTAATACTGATGATCCTTCAAGAAACGACAGGCAAGTCTGCAGCGTTGAACAGCTTTCGGCTCATTTGTTAGGCTCGACAAATCAAAAAATTTCCAAGCACAAAATCCAAAGTGAAAAAAAGTGGCAGGTGAAGGAAAACAAACCTCTAACAAAGCAATGAGAAGATCTTTTCATCACTGGTTGCCAATGAATTTAGAGTTTTACTACTACATTCATACTAAAGTGTCTTATTATAATAACGGATGGGGATTATAGTAGGGCTGCAACTGATGATTATTTTCATTATCGATTGAACCGTCAATTATTTTCTTGATTAATTAAATAGCCGTTTGGTCCATAAAATGGTGAAAAATGTTGATCATGTTTCCCAAAAACCTCAAGATGGTGTTTTGTTTTGTCCACACACCAAAGATATATAGTTCAATGTCATAGAGGAGAAAAGAAACCAGAAATTATTCATATTTAAGAAGCTGAAATCAGACAATTCTTACTTTTTTTTTCATAAAAACTACTTGAACTGATTGATCGATTGTCAAAATAGTTGGCGATTAATTTAGTAGTAAATTGCTTATCAATTAATCGATTAACTGTTGCAACTCTAGATTATGTAGCATTTGAATTGTATTTATAGTGCATTTCAACCCCGGGAAAAATAATGGGAAGTGCATAAATAATAAACAATAAAAGCCTAGATTTAAGTTGTGGTGAAAAAATATGACTTGAATGGGACTCACAGAGAGTGTTTTATAAACTTAACTTTATTTTTGCTGTATCAAAGCTCAACTCACTGGCAAATGTCCAAACCACATTAATGATAATAACACTTACTACAACTACCTGCATTATGCAATAAGGCACTGAGTCAGTCAGCTGAATGCAATGCTAAAGCAGGAAACAGTACCGTTTTCCTGCTCATCCTGATGAGGCATGAGATGGACTGGCAATGCTAGTGGCAGGCAGATCTTGTCAATGTAAGCTGCTGTGGGAGCAAAAAAAAAAGAAGAAAATTCATGTGCTGAGAGCCACCCCCCCTCCCCTCCCTGTGTAAGATGAGCTGCAATGCCTTGACCCGTGAGAAGCAGTGGGAATTGAGGTGGAAGAGGGGGCGAGAGAGCAAGAGAGGGAGACGGTGAGAAAAGCTGCCTGTTGAATTAGACCGGCTGGATCAGGATAACCGATCCAAGATACTGGGCGAACATGTACAGCTGCACGGGAGCATATTGTGATGAATGTGACACTGCTTGAGCAGAACATGCAATATGTGCGGAACTGTACACGTGTAGAGAAAGACGACACCATGCAATTAATTACCCAACATTTTGAGGGTGTGATGTATTACACATTAGAGCTGCATGACAGATAGGACTGTGCAATGACGTTGCAGGTGAAGATGTCACAGATTGAGAATAAAAGTGGACCTACTGTACTTTAAATGACTGCAGGCAAGATTTATTTATGCATACTAGAAATGTTTTAATCATAATTTTGCGTTATTTGATCATTTTTCTTAATTCTGTGTTAGGGTGACATCACCAGTTTGTCCCTTTGGATATTTTAAATGGAAAAGAATGAACGAGCAGCTGCAGGTATATTATTGGTTAACAGTTTTCTTCAGGCAGGTTCAACAATTCTTAAAATCAACGTAAGATGCTGATTCATACAACCACAAATTACTCTGTTTAAATAATGTAGGCGCAGACTTCCCTGCAGCAATCTGTGCTTACGACAGCACGCCTATAACAATGTGTCAGCAAATCTTATCAAGTTCAGCCTTTTATTCAAGGACGTGCTCATGAAGGAATTAAATTTAAAAACAATTTAGGACTTGCAAGTGTACGTGAGTAGCCTGATTCTTCACTCCAGATGTAGTGTAGCAGGAAATTACAACAGTGTAAAAGAGCAGCGCTGACGACTTTAACAGTATTTACTGGAAAGAGTCTCACTGCTCAAACTTGACACATTTCTCAAGACCTAACGACATGCCATTTCATTTTTTCTGTTCAGGTCACTGCTAAACCTCTAAGACTTTCTTAACTGCTCATCATTGTCTCAAAGAGTGGAGCCAAGGCCATCATCTCCATTTCAGTGGAATAAAAAGGGCCACATCTCCTGCTACATTTTACTTTCAGCCTCTCCTCCTCCTCCATCGATCTGGAAAGATCTGAGCGACGCACAGCTGCATAAACAATCCTCTCAAGTCTTTAGAGGGTTTTGAAATATTAACAAAAGAGCTTGCAGGTACATCATTTCGCGGCAGCAGCAGCAGCAGTTATGGCAGCGGAGGGAAAACGTGTTTGAGAACTATTATAAATCACACAATACAGCAACAACATAGCACATCCAGGCCCAGCTTGTCCCCCAGGCAACCTGACAGCAGAAACCCATCTTTACAGATGGTTCTCAGAGAGAATCTGTACGTGTACTGTATGTGGTGGCGTAATTATGTTTCATTAATGCAAATGTAGTTTTATCCCCCATTTCTTTTTTTTCTTCTTACATGTCTACACCAATGCAGTGGAGAAAGCTGATAGAAAATAAATAAATAATAAAAAATTCTTGTTCGGCTCGGGCTAATTTCATAAGCTTCACTTGCCCCTGATATGAAAGAAGTGGGACTTACAGATCTTGTGCTTCCCTTTCATGGGGAATTTCACCAGCAGCTCCTGAGGGTTGGCACAGATGAAGACGAATGGGGAAGCGGACTCCTCACAGGTACCAGGGAACTTCAGGAAGAGAGAGAAATAGCAGTTTAGAAGTGGCCATATTGTGTACGGATCATGTAAAAACGCTTGATGCCCTGCATCGCAGCGATGAATCATTCAGTGAGCGTCTCTATTTATACGCCTAAATCATGCTCGATGTCCTCCTTTGCCTGATGTAATACTACGTGCCTGACAGCAACCGATAGTTATGAGTCTCACTGGGTCTTACGCACTATAATTACACGACTAATGATGCGGCTGTTAATGAGAGCAGTTGTACTGCTCGCGAGCGCCGAAGATGAGACAAAATGTATCACGACCAGCAACAAAATCCAAAAACATTCAATTACTTTTTCAGATAAAATCTTATGCATGTGTGAAAGACCACGGCATCACAGTAATAAAAATTATAGCATCCTAGGGACAATGCACAACCTGCAATCACTGTACATACCCCAATCAAGAAATGTGTTATCATGAAGTAATTCAAACCATATGATGACGAGTGAACGTGTCTAAAATATAAGGTCATAAGTTAATGCATTACATGATATAATTTGTTGTTTGGCTGCAATTTACGGTTATTTTCATAATCGATTAATCTGTTGATTATTTCCTTGATTAATTGCCTAGTTGTTTGGTCCATAAAATGGTTTCCCAAAACCCAAGATGATATTTTGTTTTGTCCACACACAAAAGAGAATTAGTTTTCTGTCACAGAGGAGCAGAGAAACCAGAAAATATTCACAAATCAGAAAATATTTACTTTTTATCCCATAATAACTACAGATTAATCGATTATCAATATGGCGAATAATTTAGTAATTGATTACTAATCGATTAACTGTTGCAGGTCTAATTTCTTGCAAAGCAACTTAATGATGATGTCACTCCCACCACACGATCATAAATTATTTCTCAATATATACAAGTCTTAGGGAATGTCTTTAATCCAATAGGATTCCGAGATATAGAATTTTTTGAACCATGCACAACGTCATTTTGGGTCTTTTTTGGGACTTCTTTGTCACGTCATATAATATCATATGATGCCTAATATATTTCTGATTAATATAAGCTTTACATTATCTCTGTAGCACCATTACTTGCAGAGAAATTTGGAAAATGTGTTTTTGGACCATATTTTTGTTGACCTTGACCTTTCTACCCCAAAAGTTAATCATCTGGAGATAAACTCCCAAGTAATATTCCCACCATGCTAGGTGAGAATACGTCTATGGATCATTGTGTTATTTTGTACACACCCACAAACACACACAGGGGTGAAAACAACAGCTATGCCAGCACGCAGCAAAAATATTAAAAACAACTTGTACAATATTTATGTTCACTTATTAATTACACACAAAATTGTTGATTTCCAATACATCATAATTTACTAAAAGCCTCCCCGTGAAATCTGCAGAAATACATCACATTTAACTGCATCCTTGACATATTTATGCGGACCATAAAACATGCCACACCACATTCCCATGAAGAAGAAGGTGTTTTACAGCACATAATTGATAGCAGCCTACAGCATACAGAGGTCCGGAGACAAGACATCGCCTCTCTCCCTCTCTCTCGCTGTGTTATTGATTGATCTCTCAGGTGAGAGCAGGGAATTGACTGACACAGTGACAAAGGAGTCATCTTTCCCATCACTGGCAGCCAACGGCTCTCGGCTCATCCAATTTCCTCCGGCGCTATCAGATAGTGCCCATGATTGCATCTAGCTGGCCGGGAAGCGGCTCTTTTCATGACAGCATGCTTTTTCCTCGGCCTCCCACTTCTCTTATTCACATCCTCCCTATCTCCCTCGAAGGAGCACTGAAGGTTGTGACAAATTTGGGGCTTTTAAGGGAAATCAACGGGGTCGGAAAAACCCATCTGTACGGCCCCTGACAAACTGGGGAAGGATGATGGAGATGTTTATTTCAGATTACAGTCCATATCAACTTGTGTAATACACTGGCATGTCATAAAATGCATAAACACCCTAAAAGAGCCCCCTTGATCCCTTATGGCAAATTCCAATTAAATAGCTCTTCCAGTCAAGTGCTCTTTCCTAGATTTCCCCCGACAGCTCTTTAACAAATTCATCTGTGATTTTTTTTTTGGTGGGCCTACACAAGGTGAAGGTTGCAAGTGTAGGATACTTTTATTGTCAACAAACCAACACAAACAATAAGTTCATCCTTGCATTCTATCTATCGCTTGTGTGGCTACAGCCTGATCTAGCTTATTCCTCTGTGCCCCAGAGCTCCATTGTTGACCAGACAGGATGAACAACGCTTCAGAGAGCCACACTGTTAAACTGTGCAACATGTTCCCTCATTGCCATCAACACAGACACTGTAGTTTATTTTGAGTCAGTCCCAAACACACCCATCCTGCTGCCATTTATACTCACACGGACCACAGATATGTATGAGGCCAATTTATGCTCTCTCAGAACTAGTTCCTACAATGTGTTGTTAAACCACATCAGAGATCGAAAGCGTTTAATGTTCTGAATGGCCACAATTCAGGTGTAGTTAAACGGCAGCTGGCAAAGGGAGACGGGGTAAAATGGTTGCACATTTTCCGACAGTCTGGGTGGATTCGGATTGTCCTTCCTATCGTCTGTTCCTATCTAATATTCCTTGACCTCAGTGGAAAACGTCACAATGTCAAGGAAAGGTGTAAAGGAGGATTCATAGAACTTAAGAAGAGCCGACAGCTCAGAGAATCCGACTCTACTTTCACTATACTACGAAATACTGCTGGGTCACTTCAAGATTAAGGAAACTTCCTAAGCCAATTTGACAATTCGACCGCAAACCTCTCTGCCAGGAAGATGGAGGAAAGAAGGCTAATGTCTGCAAATGTTGCTTCTGACCCTTTTCTGAATTTTCCTTCCAGCCCCCAAGTAAAACTGTGTGAATACAGCGGGAAAACGTCCGGAAAATTCACAGTGAGCAAGTCGGTGCTTTGATATAAGAACACAAAAAACACTGCTTTTCCGCAGACGTCACAGAAATGTTCTGGTAATTTTCCGGATGGTTTGAACAGGTTTGTCTCGGACAATCTCCGGCTGCCTTTCGTCATATGTGACAGGAAAACCCATGTCTGAAAACAGTTTTAATGTTGGACTTGGTTGTTCACAGGAAAAGTGCCACAATTAGTTGTAAAACAAAACAAAAGAGAGCTAGAGAGAGAAGTTCAAACAGAGTAATTTCTCAACCTATCCAATAGTCCGACCAACAGCACTGACGGAGGAAGATAAGAAAAGATGGACATTTATTGATTCCCCGCAGGGAAACTTCAAAGTAAGCGTATACTGGCCCCAGCAGTGCCTGACAAGTGCACTATTGTTACCGCTTCCAGTTATATTTGCTGAAAACTACAGAGCCTCGCAATTTTCATAAATTGCTGAGCAAAAAACTAAAAGATATTTTTGACCTATTTACAAAAGTGCCTAGTGTAACAGTGAGGAAGTGGACGAGCTGCGTAGTACAGATGGATGACAGCCGCGTATGATAAACAGACACCTGATTTATTTCAGTGTTCACCACACTGTGCAGTCGTAGCAAAAACAACGCCGGGTTGTCAAGGAAATGAGGTGAACCTGCATCAGATCAATCAACTCCGTGCCAACGCACAGTCCTGGTATATTGACTGTTTACAATGCGATTGGTGTAACGAAAGATAAAAATCATTACGGACGTGATAAAAACCGTGATAGTTGTATAATCCTCCATCAAAATTTCCCTTTTTCGCAGTGATTTAATGTCTGATTAGATTTTAAACTGTCTCTATTACTCAAATGGATTTAATGTTTTTTTCTTCTAACCAATACCTGAAACCACCGGGCCCCAACAATGTAGATCATTTTATTATTTTTTATTATTGACATTGGTTTGTATTCTAAAGGGGATTTATTGACAATAAGGAAAATGTAACACTAGTCTCGTCTTTTAAAGGTTCACCTCGAAACACGACAATAATGTTGACACCACCGCCGACCCTTTCTAGCTTTGGTTTAGCTTTATTCACAGAGATCAAAATGTCCCCCTTGTAGCAAATTTACGCCCATCAGATTAAAAAGAAGGAATACTGACTTTAGACTAGCCAGAGGGGACAGAAATTCCTACAATGTAAAGATTGATCCGGTGAACTGTTGAGACCGCGCAGTCCTCCTCAAATAGCTTTACTTAGCTGAGCAGCCTGATTGAGTCTTCCTTTAAATGTACATGCTCGGCACTTAAGAGGACACTTTAATCCACGAGATTTAACTCTGTGCTCAGTGATTATTTAAGAACCATTAGTCACAGTCACTCATTGTTGAGTTTACACAAAATCTGATGTAATTCAATGGTTCAGCAGGGGTTTGATTGGAACAGCAGTTCTTGACCTTAATCTTGTGAGAACAGAACTGAACAGGGATTCATTTTGATCCTAAAAACACAAACAGGACATGATTTTCTAATGAACTTTAAATGCTATGAGAATGTGTTCCTGGTCTAATCCAAAAGGGAAAAGACAAGGTAAGTATAACTGCCAAGATGACTGACAGAAGTAGTGATATTGGGTAAGTGGTAAAGGAGAGCGTCCAAAAGGAAGAAAGTAACAAGAGGCACTTCTTAAAAAAGATGAGTTCAGCATCATTTGAAATGATTAAAGAGAGATCTCACGTTACACAAGATGGCTGTGTTGCCGGAGGTACTCAAGGAAACAAAATGGTGGTGGCCTTGCTAAAATCGGATGAAATGAGCGTGGCTGCAGTCGGAGCCCGAGTGTGCTCATGTGAGACCCCGCCAGTCGCCTGCTCTTTCATCCTCCATTAGCTAATTAGCATTTAAAGCTGTTGAATGTGCCGCTTTGCCTCGCCACCTCCCCCCTCCACCTAATTGTTTCCATTCCATGTTAATCAAAAGGGCACGAAACATTGTGGCTCTGTGACACGGAGGTTTGCTGAAGCCCTTCATGTTCATGATGAAGGATCTAATGCAGTCAGATTGGACCCCCCCTAACCAATGCAATTAAGGCAGAGCTTGTTGAGAGACACAGGTATTGAATTAAGAAATTGCTTTGTGGATTTACAGGGGGAAACACTACTTGGCGACAATGACTGTCACAATGAATTCAGTTAAGAGTGATCCACAGTCGTTAATGTGACGGTTTCCTAGTATGGTAGGTCAGGGTTACAGCCCCAGGGCATTCTGGGTAGAGGGATAGTGTTTTACATGGGAGCGATCTGAGGGTGTATGTATAGTTACTGTGACAGGTGCATTAAAATGCCTCAGTGTGAGTCGCGTATCGCTCGTCGGTTGCTTCAGGCAGATTTAGTTGCCATTTGAAGTCAGACGGCAGTAAGAAGAGGATTCCGCAGCCTCCCCTTGCTCATGGACTCGGCACAACAGAGCGTGTATTTCCCTCTGTGATTCCCTCTGTAAAGTGCCGTGAGATAATGTATTTTGTGATTTGGGGCTATACAAACAAAAAGGAACTGGGATTGAATGTCTCTGTTTGAACAGGCTCCAATTAATTAAAGGACCTCAACCTAGGAGTACAATTATTAGTCATGTGTTTGAACCAAGGGGCATTTTCACAATGAGTTTTTACTGCTGATCATGTCGTGTTTGTATAATTCAGTCACCTTGTACGTTCACTCTTTGGGGAAATACACTATTCTCCTGCAGAGAGTTATTGAATTGAAGAAACTCTCAACTTAGCTTAGCTTAGTATAAACGCTTGGAACAGAAGGAAACCATCTGTCCCCAGCAGCTCTTCAGAACTTTAATTGGTCATTAATTAACATGTCAAATCTCGTTTGTTTAATCTCTAAAAGAGCTAAAGAGTAAAAAACAACATGTCTAATGGAAACTTATGTGCAGGGCTAGTTCTTCACCAATAGGCCGTCACTTCTTATCGTCCTTACCTTTGGACAAAGGCCAGGCTAACCAGCTGCGGGCGTTAGCTTTGTGTATTTCCCAAAATGTAAGTATTTCTTTAAAATATTGTAATTACGTAAAACATAATTCAGGAGTTTTTGAATTTTATTTTGTTGCGTAGACTATAATGTTTTATGTTTTATCAGTTTACCTGTCCAGAGAATGGAAAACCAGCATGAGCGCTAACAATTTTAACTGAAGCATCTTTTTATTTTCAGACTAAACGCACTGCACTGCTTTGATAATACGTGCTGAAGCAGGTTGAGTAGGAGTAAGGAAGGAGGCAACGGGCTTTTGACATGTAGCTGCAAGATGAACAAAGGAACTACAAAAAAAAAGCAGAAGGAAGAGGTGAAAAATTTGTAGAGCTCCACAGCTTGTTCGCAGAATGCCAGTTCAATACACTGACCTCTATTTAATTTGCTGGGATCAAGACAGGGGGGGATTCAACAATAACCAACTGTGATAATATGAAATTCACAAGTTCATTGGAAAAAGTAAAAAGGGGGACGGTGGAGTAGAAGCTGCTGGAAGGAAGCAATTGGTTATAAAAACAGTGGCTTAGAGGGCAGGGAGAGGGCAGAGTGGCCTTATTACTCATACCACACAACCCCGTAATAAAGTATCATGTACTGAGGTTTGTACTTCACGAGTCTTTCATCAGCTTTTCTTTCTCAACACATCCTCCGCCTTCCACTGCAGTCTTAATACTTAGTACAGTCCAAAATACCATGAGTTACAACCAGCGTTTGATGAAAACAACATCCATCTCAATAAAACCAGCTAATGCAGAGCCAGGATTTGAGAGAGGGAACACAAACCTTTGAATCCGAGCTTGTCAAGCGACAGCTCAACAAGCCAACACTGTTCCCTCTCCGCTCTCTACAATGTCTCTCTCTGTGGCTCTTTTCAGCTGCTGTCGGCAATTAAGGGCAGCAGAGACAAGTAATCTCCTTCTGGGCAACAGGGCCAGACCAGAACAGGCATGTGGAGTGGGGCTGTGCAGTTGGGGGGGGGGGGCTGCGAGGCTGGTCCCAGCCTCAGTCTTAGCCAGGCCCTGCTTGGCTGCACTCAATCTCAGCCCAATAAAAAGCCCTTCATTGGCAGGGTGCAACTGAGCCAGACGGGCTGGGAGCATGTGGCTTTTAAAAATGAGGAGGGTGGAATAAGGAGGAGGGAGGCACAGCATGAAGGGAGAAGGAGAGGGGGAGGGGGCAGGGAGTGAAAATAAGGAATATGATTCAGTGAGAACGGCGGATAATAAGAGTATAAGGTGAAGGGAGAACACAGGCAGGGATTTTGATAGATAGGGAACTACACACAGCCAACTGTGTCTTCCCAGAAAGGACACTTTTGAAATACTGCTTGGCCAGTTCTGTCAAGGCTGGTTTCACTCTGGGAATGGAGAAACAGATGGATCGTCTCTGAGCTATGGGCTTCATGTGGGAGGTGAAAGGGTGTTGTTGGGAACCGAGTGCAACAGCAATCCACCAACACCAATCGCTCTTTAATCCATCATGTTCTCCAAACATACGCTGACACATTCTGTACAAATATGATAATACATACATACATACATACATGTATGATTTTTCACAATATGTTAATTTTAAAAAGCTGCCCCTTAAAATATATGAAAAATGTACCCAAACACTTTTTTTTTATTATGACAATGGATGTCACAGAGTGAATAAACCAAGTGTATCCATTAAAAACCTTCCAGTGCAGATTGACACTGAACTGTTGATTCGTTCTATTATTAATCTTTCAATGACTTTTTAATACTACACACTGTTTACACAACTTTCTAATTAGGGCATTGTTACTAGGGCCGTCACGTTTTTAAGCGGTCAAGTTTGAATGAACTCTTAAATGAAAATAATTTGTCCGGAAAAATTAAAATGCAAACTAAAAACTTTAATTTGTAAAGAAGAAGAAAAGGGATTGGCTCAAGGAATATGTTTGCACTATCGTTAACATTGCAAGATAGGTTTTTTTGGGGGCATTTTGACCAATTTCCCAGAGAATAATTAATGGATCTAAATGGAAAAAAAATCAAGCACATTTAGTGGACTGATATACGAGTCTGTGCAATCGGTGCAGCTTGATTGAATTTAAAGGGAACTCTTGGGCTTTGGTGGAGGTTTGCGCTCTACTGAGTGCCATTCTAGTTTCTAATTGTCCTCATATTTTAATAGGAATCCTCTCTGTTTCCTGATTTATTCCCATCTGCTGTTCGCTGTTAATACAATCTCTTACACTCCTGCATCTGTTTCACATTAAAAGGCCTTCCAGCGGTTGAGGAGAAAGAATCTTTTTTTCACGTCACATTTGCTGTGAAACATGTGCAAGTAAGTGTTGAGTTTCATTAAGAGCAGTTAGACATCATGAATGCGCAGCAAAGTAAAGCTGATCATAATGAATTAGGTGAGTTGCTTTGTATTTTACTTATCTTATACTGCAAGTTCTGGCTTTTGTCTATGAATTCAACATGACTTACTCAAACTAAAACACCTTCACATCTTTCCAACATCATATGTACAATATTTAGCAGTACCATTGTACTCATCATTGATTTTCCATGTCTTAAGATGTGACTTTGCCAACTCAAACATCGGAAAAGGTAACTAACTGGTGGCTGCATCAGTTTGGTATTTAAATCCAGATGGACAATTTTGTCTGTGCGCAGAGCAGCTCTGGTGGAATAGGAATATTTTTGGTTTTACTGGTTTATTCATGGGAACAAAGATGCTCAATTTCAAGGTATCAACAATTCATGCAAACAGCTTCACACAAACAGTGTATCTGCTGGTGTATGGCAAACCGCCAAATTATGCCATGCATGTGAATGTGGCCAGTGGCCATTTCAGAAGCATCATTGATTTCAGTTGTCTCTTCGATTTCATATTCTGCATTAACTGGGAAAACATTTCTTTTGCAGAAATCTCACAATCTTTACAATATCAGAATCAGAAATAGTTTATTGATCCATGAGGGGAATAGTGGAAAAATGGACAATAAAAAGCAGCAAAACATTTTAAGTGACGAACAAGTGATCTAGTATTTAACATTACCCAAAAAAGCAACGATTTCTCGAGCAACAGGGGAAATCACATGGCCAACAAATGTCAGACACCTTTTTACAACCCCATTTAAAAGTGGGAACAAAAGGTGAAAACATATGGAGCCTCAGCTTTGAATGGACACGGGCAATTTGACATCAACCCAAACCAATACCAAACTTGAAAAAATCTAAACGGGCAGCTGTTGTCGCTCCCATTGTCCCTTTCATTGAAGCAAGGGCACAACGAGTTGCACAGGGCTGATTAAAGATTTACCATACTCCTTCACCTACAGAATCAACTGGTGTCAAGTTGGAGGGTGAACATTAATTATCCAGGAGTGTGCAACACTGGCTTTCTGAATTTGTACATTATTAATATCCGCGACACAACGAGAGACATGTCTCATTATTAGAAGCTCGGCACCAGGGGCACGATTTTCAAGTAGCTGCCACCGAGTCGGTCTGCTCATCTGCAAAAACATATTTCCTTCACTTTAACAATGACACACTTTGCCCTGATAAAATCCCAAGTTAGTGCATATGTAACCCTCTGTACAATAACTTTTTTAATCAAACCATCACTGTCACAATTATATTAATCTAACAAGTGAGGAATAAAGGATTTAGGATTTAGTGACATTGACTGTGATGCCTTTGAATATTTGTACTGTGGAGTGGGGTTTAACAACCAACTGTGTGTGTGAGCAGTTGAGTCTTTATTACAGTTTTGTTGTAAATGACTTCAAGCTGTCAGTCGCCCAACATCCCACCAATAAAATTCCCCCCGGAAGACCGAGGAGCAAAAGGTATTAACATTTATTTTTTACTCCCCTGCAACATAAGCATAACAATTCAGTTCTGCAAAAAGGAAAAAAATGTTTGTAAAGGGCAAGCCATACATGAGCTTGTGCCAGTGATGACAGGTGTAGTGAAGTCATGTGTTTTTGCAGAGAGATTCACGCAGACTTCCTCACTTAACCCAGTTCCACTTTCCCAGCCATGTTTATGACTTCACCTCCTGCGGTGGCCCTCGGGCAAGAGGAAAACAAGACCGCATCACTACAGTCAAAGCTTTTTAGACTCAACAAGCCAACTGCTGGAACCTTCGGAGGAAAAGGCTTCTCTCTCTCTTGTGCTCACAGTTGAGCTTCTGTTTGTTGAGAGCAGGAGTCTTTCAAAATAAAAAAAAAATAAAAAAAAATAAAAAAAAGTTATAATAGATTTATAATGTGCAGTAGAAAATGGCATTTTGAGACCCTGACAAATTCTGTAAACGCTGCGACAGCGACAAAATATCATGAAAAGCTTTTAATAAAAAGTGGTTCCGAATTAAAAAACCCCAAAACATGAAAAAATAAGTGCATGTTATTATATTTGAGCTGAAGTTGACAAGCTGCTTTTACAAAGATAAATAAAATCCAAACCCTTCTTACTAGTTTCTTTTACAACACACACACACACACACACACACACACAGGTGCAGACTCAAACACACAGCCAGAGCCCCTGGAGACAATTACCATGTCTGCTTTCAAACCTCGACATCAAAGAACAATCCAGGGAATTGGAGGCATTAAAACTTCTTATTTTCCACCACAATCTGCCTTTATCGTGCCACAAATCCCGCTCCCCTTAACACAGGTTCTGCCGGCAGAAAAGGGCTCGTATTTTAAGTGAGGTAACAAGCCACTTCACTGTGGGCATTTGATTTCATAATGTGGAAATTGAGAAGGACCGGGGAGTTTATGAACATGTCCGTCTCTTGAGGTGAACATTTGCTTTGATATTGTGACGCTCGGGGTACAGCCCCTTCCATCTGTGTTCACTCAGCCTCTGTGGGAATAACGGTCTCTTCCCTCCTCTGGAGGCTGGCAATGAGCCTTTTAAGAAAAGGAGCACAGAAGGAAGGCTGTCCGCCGATTCTTATCAAAGGCCAGTTTTAGGTTTCTCTCAGACCATGGGTTAGGAATACAGCTTACAATAGATAAGGTGATCCTACTTGTACGTTCCGAGGGGAGAGCACAGTGAACCGTTTCACAGAAGGTGTTGAATAAGAGCCCTTTATGACTCCCTTTCAATTGATACTTTCGCAGGTTTTGCGTAAAAATATTTTTGGGTTAGAAACCACTTGGAGATTACATGAATTTTTCCTTGCAATAATACGGCACAAACTTATCATTGGCTCTGAGAAATAGAGGCCAAAATAAAGCCCCAATGCTCCTTAGTTGCTGCTGTTACACCCATCGAACTTTTCGTTTTTGCATATCAAATATGCAGTTTACAATGATTCTTGAAATTCTTAGCAGTTATCTAAAAGGCAGGTCCGTCATTTCACAAAGTAGCAGATAAAAAGCAGCTTCTTATTTCTAGCCTCGATTTTGCTGGCGGAAAGGAAAACGGTCCCCGGCAAATTTTTATCAGCTAAGCTATCAGCTAAGGTAAGCTTAGCTCCGTGATGTGCATAATGTTTTCAGCTGACTCCAAGATCTTGAAAAAGGATCTTAAATATTCACTTGATGGCTACATACATGATAAAATATTTAATGACTAAGGCTAAAAGCAAAAAGTCAGCTGGTTAAGCGACTTAGACATGGAAATAAAGGAACAGCTTTGGTTTGGTTTTGCAGCGTAGTCCTGGTATTATGAGGCGGAAGATTGTAATATCAGACGGTTGCTATTATTATTCTAATCGTTTTTATCCTTAAATCTAATACAAAAAACGACAGAGCTGCTAACATTTGCCCAAACTCTGCAAAATGCTAGATTCCACATAGTTGGGAAATACTTAACAGATTATTTGATAATTGCAAAAGTTTATTCAGTTTACATTAACCCAGCAAATTAATATAGTTAGTCAATTGTTTGGAAGAAAGCGAGTTAGCCGGCAGGTCTTGTTAGAGCATAAACAAGACAAACGCAAACCTCAGAGTTTAGTGTTTTTTGTTTCAGCATGTGGAGAAATAAAAATGACAGTTGAGTATTTGTTAAATAGCATTTTATAAGGTTAATTTGAACTTGAAGTCAGAGGAGAGGGTGATTCAGTTGCTTCTGGGCAATTCAAATATTATAACGGTGACATCTGGCCTCAAAACTCAAAAATAGCTCACAAAAAGTCAATTTAAATGTATGATTTTTAAAGAAAAGAAGGACATACTCATCCATGGTAAAATCAAGGATACAGGTCATTGGCTTTAAAACGCATGTTATTTTTAATGTACAATTTAAAGATATGTGAAGTGCCAGCATTATTCAAGAAATTATGCTGAATCGTAGTCTTGCTACACTGACCGCCAGGAATTTGAGAGGCAAGGAAATCGTGCTGCATGTAAATCAATACACTACATTGCACACTGAGCCTGCAAAAGCAATTGATGGCATTTTTGCTCAGTGGACCATGGCAAAAAAAGCTTGTGCACTGTGTGCTCCAAGAAAATTTCATGACATATGGCGAAGGCAGCAGAAAGAAGCTGAGCTGAAGCTGGCAGCTAAGAGAGTATGACAGCAAATTCCCAATTGATTTTCAATACCCATGTTAATGGCGCCAATATTTTAATGGTTCAGTCGCATTTTGTATCAAATATATGTATACGCTTATGCATTTACATTAATGTTAACAATTAACGTTAAAATATATCTAACATAAAGCTCATCTGTCAAGGATTTAAATCAAATTCAGTTGAATCTAGTACAATCTTCACAGACACAGTGTACAGCTTTATACGCCTGAGGTGGATACTTTTTTGCAACTTGGTTAGAAAAGTGTTTAATTTATCTGTTAAAGTTGATAAAACATTGTAAGGTAATTTTCTTTTTTTTAAGTGGTTAGGTAAACAACGATTATCTAATGCATGAATTTTCCAGAGGGACTTTATGTGAGAAGGCAATTGTGAGAGTGTTGCCTGCCAGTTACGTAATAAAATGTCCTGAAAATGTCCAAGAATGTGAGAATACAGAAAGAAAATCTGCAGAAAATTCACAGCGAGTGACTGGGCGTGTTGATGACTGTAAACAAAAAGACTGCTGCGTTCGTCGGTTGTGAAAAGGGCAACCTCCAGACAATGTTTGGACCCATTTTTTCTGAGATCTTCTGGAGTTCGTGTCTGAAAACAACTGAACTGAAAAAACGCTTTCTCATTATTGACATTATTGACATAATGACATTATTTCCAATAGACGTGATTTTGTTAACCTGAATTGAGCCATTTGGAGCAATGATACAATATTTTCACTTTATTATTGATGAGGTTTTAAATGCAGTTAAACAATCCTTTATTAAGGTTGAGTGTTTTATTGTGACTCAAAGGCAGGTTTGTACATTTTATTTCATCCTTACTCTGAGTAAAGAGTGAGCTGCTTTTCAAATGATCCACTCTCAGGTAAGATAAATTGGTCCGACACTTTTTGTAGTTTCACCTCAACACCCCTCAGCTCTGAAGTTGAAAGCTGACCCAAAAGAGCTGGGCATGAAGGCAAAGACGCTGCAGCGAGACGACATTGCTCAAAGGGAAAAAAAAGAGAGTGTCATATTTGACGTTAATTCTTGCTTGATCACGCACACAGGTATCTGGTGCTATGTGGGCCAGACTGTTAAGTCCCTGTCTCCCACTTTGCATATCACTGGAGCCTCATTGAAAATAATGATCATACTCCTCATTAAAACAGAGAGCAGCTCGTATCAACACACAATTCCCTGTGTTGTGGAATTAAGACGTTTACTGAGTGAAACCAACACAGCTCATCCATTAAGACAAACAGCACTAACTCCATGTCATTTAATGTTCAAATGAATCCTTTTTTTAAACTGAAATTTAGTTATAGATGATGAATCAATCTGGTTCTCTCTTGCCAATGTTTCTCATCAGTTTTCAAGTCAGGCATATCGGGTGAACAGACTGGGCAAACCATCTTTAAATGCACTGGCAATCTTCAAATAACTAACAATTGATGCCCAAGACAAGTGCTGGCACAACCTAGGTGGCATCTTTCTTCTTTCTTCTGTTCTGCTGCCAGTTACATGAAACGGAAATTAATTCTGTAAGTTCTCCAATTAATGGGCACTTCAAAAAATTATTTTTATTAAACCATCTGACGATTTGAGCAGATCTGTGACCATCTAAAATTCTAAGGGCTAGACAGATGTGGTCGCTTATCTTAGTTTCATTTTCCTTCAATATGATTGTGAGTCTGACCTTGAAAATGACCTGTGCGAGACAAGATTTTACATAAACTATTATGTGGGAGCATTTAGTGAAGATGGAAACAAAACGGTATAAGGTAGACAATAAGACAGATGAAATGACAAAAATATTTACCCTAACAAACATGACTGACAAGGTCTATTAAATAAAGTAAATATCAGGAAGCACTAAAATTACATTGGAGAGAATAATTATTAAATATACATATTTCAAATTCATTGTCAAGTTGTATTTTGTAATGTATTTTATCCTTTCTTTTAAGTCAGACTCATTGGCTTTAAGTGCAAGCATAAACATATTTTTTTAGTTTGCTGCACACAAGGGGAGAAAGATTAATGGCACTGGGGGCATGGACAGTCTCCTTCGCCTCCCCTCTGTCTGCGCACTCTCCTCCTCTCTGATGTCGCTAGCAGGAAGTTGCTGAGCCGACATGTCACCCAGCAGAGTACAATTGAGTTTGTAATCTCTGACCCTGCAGTGGCAGAGAGTCTCTTGCTCCCTGTCTCTCTGGCTCGCCCTCTCTAAGAGAGATACTTGCAGTAATGCTGCTGCTGGGTTGGGCTTGGCTGGATAAAGATCTCTACTCAAATGAACACACAGGGCGTGTGTCACATAAAGCAACTGCATAGGCATGCCTGGGGAATGTTGGCAAAAAAATGCACATAATGAGCTCAGGCGTAATGACTGAAGTAATGCCTGCTCTCACATTTGGACGGGAACAGGCACAAAGAAAAGTGATTAAATTGAGAGCATTTTCGTGTTCCTGATATAATCATAGCAGGGAAACGCGGTCGCCCACTGGTTTTGAGCAGAGTACTTACTGACTACACCACATAACCTTCATTCATTTCCCCATTCCAGAGCAGAAAACTGGCAGAGGCGGCGGCCTCATGAGGAGCCATTTTGGGGCATCAACAACAAACACCAGATGTGGAGATGGGAGATGAATGTCAAACATATTGATTCTATGCTTCATTAACGTGGGGGCCTAGAGTTTCCCTGTGGCAAGGCACCAAATAGATCACAACGTTAGAATCCACAGAGGTCTTGTTTTATGTAGACACTGTTCGCCACAGCCAGGGTCTTCATTTCAAAGCGAGCACAAACTGAGCACCGGAACACTGTTCCATAAAATAAAACACAAAAAAAGCTGTTCCAGTTACATATGTCAAGACGTAGGGGTTGTCTGCAAAACCACACTGACAGAATTACAAACATACCTATTGGAAAACCTCAATAGCTAAAAACAATAACAGACTCTCTTTACACAGCTGTAAAGACTCAAAGATTCTGTGATGTCCATTGACTATTATTCGATTCATTCTCTTTACTACCCGCCCTTAGTACATTTAGCATTATTCGGAAGGTTTTTATTTATTTCTTCCATATATGATGTGTGCACGATTTTAATGAGCTAGCAATCTCAAAAAAACACTATTATGGTTTGCTCAAAATGCAATGCGACAAGGACATTCCATACACAGCTAGGTAGGAATGTGTGAGGCCTAAGGGTATATACGCATCATGCCTGCCTAGCGTACCCTGCGTATGGTTAGTTTATTTGTTGGCTTCAGACATTAACGCGATGCACCCAAAAAATGCAATACGCACATTAACGTTAGGGGCAGTGTAGGGGCAAATACTAAACACTGTCATGGGGTCGTTGATTTAAGGGCCTCACGTATCATCTTCCATGGCACCGCGAACGCTTTTTTGGTAACGTAATCTCAGAAGTGACCATAGGCTAACCACCTTCCTTGTGGCCATGTTTTTTTATTCACAGAATGCAAATCCGATAGTTCTGTGCGGCCTGAGTTCTGTGCCGCGCCCTCTAGTGGGACACTCCAGGTAACATGCATTGAACACAGCAAGTATTCCTCTGGCTAAAGACCCAGTAAATATAAAAACGTTTAAAGCTCCAAAATAAATAAAATCTACATTTCACTAAAACGCATCAGACAAAGATCAACTCACATCAAATGAGTATTCGTGGCGCAGGTAAATTTCTTTCTCTTGTGAATCAGCATTAGTTCTTTTATTAAATACATTGTGACCAGTTACGGGTTTACTCAAGTTTCCGCCACTCAACATGTATTGTTTAAAGCTTGAACACAATATCATTAGACCTGCTAAAATTTGAAAAATATATTCGTCTCAATGACTGAACACCAATGAGTTTGTCTATTGAGAAAACAAAACCGTCTTATTTTGAATGCAGGCAGTTACAAAACAAGAACTGATTGCCTCGGTAGGTTTCATATCTAGTCATTCCTATTCTGTTCCACTCAATGAGATTACTCAACACTAATATTACCCCTGCAGGGTTTTCTGTTTATGTGCTAAAGGATTGTGCTGGCGTAATGACTACATAAAGGCTTTGACTACATTTTTCCAACCCAGAAAAGAGGGGGGAAAAAATTCTCTTACAGCTTAGAAATAAATCACGAGTTGAAGAGGTCTGATTCAGAAGAACAATAATACATCACATCACTTTTAAAGAAAAGATAAGATGAATTTGATACCGTTTAGCATTCAGCCTAACACTTCATACAGCTTCGGCATTTGGTTGCCTCTCTTTGATTCCGACTTATTTTCATCAATACTGCCGTCTTTCTCTCCATCAAAGGAAGCTCTCTAAAAATGTATCTCATGCTGCCTTTATCGTCGCTCCAAATTCCTGTGATCAGCATTCAGAGAGAAGGAACAACTCCTATTAAATGAGCAAAATAAATAGGAAGGGAGAGGTGGCGATAATAAAGGGGGGGGATAGAAAACTGTGTGACATTCAATGAAGTGGTCTGAGGACAGCATTCTAAAGAGTGTAGCAGACCATTTGAAGTCTGGCAGATGGTTCTATGTATTTTTCATGCTGTTGAAAAACCTGTGACTGAGGTTTGGTTGGTTGTCATCCAGTGCCTGGGGACCCTGGGCTGAATGGATTCTACACACCACTGCAGAATCACATGATGTCTGACCTCTCTGCCATGGCAAACTGCCCGGCAAGGGAAAAGGGAGGAAGGGGAGGAATGTGACTGGTTAGTGTGTGACTGGATTGTGCAGAAAGAGATAGAAAGCAAGTGAGAGCGACGAACAATTGCCTGTAAGCGTGCACGTCTGTTCACTGAGCATAAACTGAATCGTCCGCACCTGCATACAACTTCACGGCCCTGACCTGAAAACATACTGAGAGAAAGTGTGGAAAAATATGAAGATGGAATGGAGGAGGAAGGGGGGGGGGGGGAGGCAGCCACTGCTAAGGATTCACACAATGTAACAGTGAGAGAGAGGGTGAAGAAAAATAGCATTGCCTGACTTCCCTTCCTTTGGAATGCATCCAATGTATCCTGTGAGAGAGAGAGGGAGAGGGTGTGTGTGTGTGTGTGTGTGTGTGTGTGTGTGTGTGTGTGTGTGTGTGTGTGTGTGTGTGTGTGTGTGTGTGTGTGTGTGTGTGTGTGTGTGTGGCATGCTGGCAGGAAGGCTTTCAGCATATAAATATCACATTACCACACAAGGAAACGCAGGCATCAGTCCGAGCTTCCAGCCGGCCTAACAAGCACAGGAGCTCCACTCTGGAGGTCAGAGGGAGAGCTTAGAGCTTACACACAAAATGGAATTCCACAGAAACCCGCACTTCTTTTAACAGATAAGTGGCTCTGGTCACAGCTATGTGATGTGGCATAAGTCTATGGTTTCATTTATCTGCCATGCTTAAAGTGTATTATATATATATATATATATATATATATATATATATATATATATATATATATAGTGCTAGAATGGAATTGGGTATACAGTTTTAAAAAAGGCTTCAAGCTGTAATGTAAACAACTTAATAGGCTTGGACTGGACGGTAAAAGGGAATAGTTACAGATTTGCTCTTGGCCAATGAGCACTGACGCAAAGATTACTGAAAAGGGCGGATTGATATTCATGCAGATGATATAATTTGAAACATGTTGTTGTAATGTTTTTGTTTGTACTTTTTGGATTTCTGCAAATTGCCGTATTTCACTGGTGTTCCTCAGGGATCGATTCCAGGTCCACTACTTTCATGTGTGCTCGTCAGGAATCTAATGTTCTATGTTCTGATGCAGATAATGAAATATATAGAGGCCTTCAAACCATGCATATATGCAGACAATACCGTTAAATATTTATTAGGTATATAGAAGGCAAATGCCAAAAGAAATGACCGCATGAAAGAATCTGAAGTTTTAAAAAATGTAGACATTATTGGGGCATCCTACTCTTCTAATCTTTTGTATTATGATTTCATCATTTTCCTTTTCCCCTTTTCAGCAGAGAAATTGTTTTATTGTACTGATGTAATATGTTCATGTAGTAAAAAAAATTGCTCTCCTTTCAATAACTTCTAACTGCTAGTGCAGTGCTTTTAGTGTCATTGGCATTCAAGCCTTGATATGAGTTTTCACAGTAGACATTTTGACTTGTCATAGCAAGAGAAGCACAGGTGTTACAGATGTTAATAACATGAACTGCTCCACTCTAGTGTTCCAGTATGCCATGACATTGTGACAGTGAGCCAGCGTGCAACATGCCAGGACCCTGAAACTGAAGTATCTACAACTCATTCATCACCTTTTATCTGTGCGCTTTTTTCCCCCATTATGACAAGTCGAAAATGTCTTCTATTCTACTGCAAATGCCTTCTCTGTTTTCATTTTGTGCAACAAAGCTGAATTGATGTTCGTTTAGCCTCCTGTGAGCAGAACCGTGACAAAATGACTAAGGAGAAATGTGAAACCCGAGTCTGCACCAGTTGGGAGCAACTGCAATAAACCATCCGGTACAAAGCATGTCTGAAGTATGTGTGTATCTGATGTACATACGTGCCAGGGGACCTGCTGTATATCAGCCTTCAACAGACCCCCAGCTTAATAAAACATGCTTATCTGCGAAACAGGAGATACCACAGACGATATTACTGTTCAAAATCCTTTGAATGGTGAAACTTACAGATTGCATTACAATGCCAACATTTCATCATCGGGAAATTCATATGGCTCTGTGATTAGATAATGGACGTAAAGATCGCAAACACAGAAACAAAGCCCCCTCTTGCCCTCACAGTCATTTCATATAGAAAAATCAATATGGCACTGAACAGTCACTGGATTTGCTCTCGCCATGCAGCCTCAATAGATTAGACCCTTTTCTGCCTTTTATTCATGCAGCTCTGCAGCTGCTGAAATGGTCTGAGGAGCAGAGTAAGAAATCATACCCTTATTAAGAGTGAGGATTGATCCGTTCAATTTTTTCACCGCAGGAGCACGTTGATGGTGAGATCCCAGATCTGTGCAGCGTGTGATGTGCCTTTTGCTTGTGCTTGTGGAACCGGTATGAAATGCTGAGGATGGGTGTGTGCATGTAGAGGTAAATGTTAAAATGCAAAGAGACAGTAATGCAGTCATTTTAAAATACTGCACTGCCCTGGTTTGACTGGAGCTCTGTGCCCATCCTTTTTAAAACTGTCTCACTCTGCCTCTTACAGCAAAAACATTAAGCAATTTTCAAATCAATGTACCTATCTTTGTCCCAACCCCCCCCCCCCCTCAGCTGCCCTCAGCTGCAGACAGGTCAGGTGTATCTCTCCACCCATTGCTGAGTGAACATGGGGGGGGGGGGGGGGGGGGGGGGGGGGGGTAGAGCACAGATCATAATGGCTGGCCAATTATCAGCAGCAAGGGGATGCTGGGGAGTTGGGAGTAGTGAGAGATTATGGGGGAGAATGGATCAATACACCAGTCAGTTTCTAATGAGAGAATGAATTGGTCCAAGTCAAGCAGATGGAATTCCTGCTCTGCCTGGGGTGGTCTTCCTGCACAGTCTGCCAGCAGGGTATCAGGGCTTCTGCTGCTGCTGCTTTGTACAACAGCGCCCCGACAGGAGAGCGGCTGCCACCACAACGGATCCGTGACATTTCGAGTGTTTACTACATTTGGGGGCATTTTCGAGGTTCACACTGTTTATCTTGTGCTCTCCTGATCTACCCACATTCCACTTTCTCTAAATATTTCATACATCACTGGGGGCAGATTTAGAAGAGCGTGAAGAATAATGGCTGTCTGTCCTTCACCATCCCCCCTTTAACCACCCACAGCTGCCAGCACAGGACAGTAAATCCTACACCTCACCCACTCACCCAGCCCAGCAGCTCAGCTGTGTGCTACTAACACAACATGCACTCCTTTACTGAAATTAAAGGGAAGCAGGCTGGAAATGCTAAAATGCTTAACGGTCAACAGTCACTGCTTTTTTTTCCTTCTAAAATGGTGACTGGTATAGGCAGAAACCAACAGCTCAGCACCATCATTAGACCCTTTTGTACCGTAGTTCTTCTCTGGTTGCTCCACTATTTTCTACATCTCCCTTTCTTTCTTTCTTTCTAAGGGGCCTTGTGTGGGGTGGGGGTGTTATTTATGGCTGCTCTGTGCAAGTGGTCACGCACACACGCACACACACACACATGCGCGCGCACACATACACACACAACCTTTCACAGGATGAAAGGGCAGTCACACTGCCTGCAAACATGATTTTACAGCCCTGGGTGGAATGAGCGGTGGTGGAGAGAATGAGGACAGGGTACAAAAGGGGAAAGCCCTTAAATTTACGGGTCCCAGCAGTCAGAATGCAAACCATGTAGCAGCACACCTTTTTTTTTTTTTTAAATAGATTCCCCCCACCCACAAAAACACAGAGAAATAAGAGAAGTGTATTTGTGCAGAAAGACAAATATCTTAAATGCAGGAGCAGAGATCCATGGAAACACGAGTACTACACCCTAAAAAGGGATCATTGCTTTTTTTTTTCCATGGCTCTGTTGTTTGAATTGGAACCGAGGACATGTGCATTTTTCCAAATGTGATCTGTTTCAGAATCCCATCAGAGACGGTGTGCGTACGAGCGTGTGTCTACATGCATATGAGGGCTGGTAGCTTTGCATGGTTAGGGCATGTTTGTACAATGAGTGGCATTTTACACATTTCTCCACTTACACTGATTCACTGCAGACTATGACGAGACATGTAGATGTTAACACAATACATTAAAAAATAACAGAGCGTAGCTTCCATTATATGATCTGATGGTGTGTATTTGCTTAGAGATTTTACTCTGACCGATGTGAGAAAAGCAGAGTAAATATTTTTCTGAAATATCAATTAGCCATTTTATAGTACATCACAACCATACTATTCAAAAAGTAAACACCTACAAATCAACTTGTTCATATTTGAGTTGATGTTTTTAAATTATTTTACACCCAAGAAAGAAATGAGCTGGCAATTTTTTGTGATTAATTGGTAAAAGTGGTTGGAGTATTTACAAAAAATTAACATAAAAAATGCCCGTCACAGTTTCCCAGAGCTCAAAATCACATCTTCAAATTTCTTGTTTCAGCCCAGAGTTGCTGATTCATTTTCTGGCGATTGACTATTCAATTAATAAACTACTCTTTCAGCTCTCATACTAACAAACACACATAATATATACTGTAAATGTATGAGACCAATGGACATCTAACAGTGGAGTCCCTCCCAAAGCTAGAGGCAAATCTGCCAAGACGAGGACGGCAACGTAATTAAGCTTAAATGTTCCACTGACAGCGACTCTGTATATGCACATGATGACTTAATGGGGAGTTGGGTGTATTTCCCAGTTTTTACTTGGTAAATCTGCAATCAATCAGAGTAATTTGGGTGTAAACGCTCAAATAAACAGTTTATGAGCACAGAAAGGCAGTGCTGACCAAACTGCCAATGCAGCAACTCCACACTTTTCCACATCGGATAATTCAAAGTCCACCCGGAGTCCTCGTAACACTTTGGTTGAGGGAGGATTTCACTTGAAGTGTTCATGAACTGACAATCATAGGAAGCTGCAGTACATTATGTTGCTCTGTTAATAATAATCAGAGGGTTATTTTTGCTGTTCGTGTTCTCTGAGCTGTAAGCCTTTTTTGTTGCTATGAATGTAAGATGCTGATGCCATTGATATTTGTGTCTGTGTATACATGTACAACCATTTTCTCTGGTGGGAGGTATATTAAGGGGTTTGGATGTGTCAGTGTTTCACTGCAGAATTTTCCTGTGGCAAATACTGCCTCTAGTGGGAAATACTTTTGGCTGGCAGGGAGTTGCTGGTGAAAAGGTGCAGTCTGACCTCTGCTGGAGAGAGATGATATTGCAAGGATTTTACACAAAGGGCACAATGTGCATCTGAAATACATTCAGTTTCTCTTTTGTACAATTTCCAATATGTACAAAGAGAAATTCTGTAATTAAATCACGGCCTCCCAACGAACATATGAAGTTGTCAAGATTTCAATCTCGTCTGAGCAAAAATTGAATTGGAATCCATAATAAACAAGAGCATTTCCATCCGGTGAATAATTAAGTTGTTAAAAAAAATTCATGAAATTTCCATGATGATGTTTTTGTTGCCTCTACACACTTTAGACTAAACAGTAATTTATGAAACACAGTCTAGTACTTTTATATAAATCAGGTGTTTTCTTTTATGTTTTCAGTCTCAAAGGAAAGAAAGATGAAAAAAAAAAAAATCACACATTGGTGCCCGTTTTGTTTTAACTAGCTGCACTTGGATCAATAAGCAACATCAGCCTGACGTTCAGCAGTAAATAAAGGTCCTCCAAGTCACCTGAGCAAACAAAAGTAACATTGCAAAGCATCACCATGGTTTTTGTGTGGCATCAGTTCATACTTTTACTCAGGTCTTTCTGTCTATCACTTTCCCCTACACCTATTAAAGACAATTATGACATGCTGTCCTAAAACACATGATGTTTTTGTCATTTGCTACGGTGCTATGACCTGGTTCCAAACCTTAATCGCCGCCCACATCTCATCTTTGTTTTGTGGTTTAAGTGAGTCGTAGTAGTGTGAATATTGGTCCTGGTATTCAACTCGTAACTGGTAAAAGTCTGATGTTTTGCTGACCTGTTCTTTGAACTGCTCCTGAGGCAGGCAGTCGCTCATGTGTACGACACCCAACAGGCAGCTGGTGGGGTAGTCCTTAGGAAACCTGGGCTCTGCACAGAGAACAAGCACAATCAAAGATCGACCAACAAGAAAAACTATCGGCATCATATTTTTGTAGCAGAGGTTTTTACACTTCAATTTTAGCAGCTAGAAACAAATCACTTCCAACTGATCCATGTACAGTATGTATACCTTTCTTGTAGAGGTGGCGATACATGGCTTCCACTTCAGCGACCTCCTGAGGAGTGGGCTTCTTGGCTGCAGCAGCAATCCAAAGACGACCACGGTGTGATGTGTACCAGGTTCGCCCCTCTACCCTACACACACACACACACACACACACACACACACACACACCTTAGTACATAGTACTACAAGTTTGTTAAACTTCAAAGCTCATTCTGATTTTTCTTTACTCCTTACTTTTTGATTCCTTTGACCAGCAGCGAGGCCCAAGGTTGATGCATGCTGAGGCACCAGCCTCCGTCAGCCATCTCTTGCAGCTCTTTGTCTTGAAGTCTCAGGCGGTTACGTCCATCTCCTCCCTTGTCCACAGCCAGACTCTTTCCCTTCTCCGTGTTTCTTCTGCTCTTTTCACTGCTTCCAACATTGACCCACTACAAAGTAAATCACAAGTATCATTATCGCAGGCACAACCAGCAGCATGGATACCGTCTGCACAACTTTCATGATGGGAATAAACAAAATACCATGCAAACTAAGTGAAACAGCTTTCAGCGATACCATAAGTATCAATGTGATTTAAACCCATTTTAATGATTTTCCGGTTCAGTTTTATAATGGACCTAAAGTCAAAATATTTTGATCTGCAGTGTTAGAAATGTACCACAAGGTGACACCATTGCTAAACCCTTTACAGGTTTAGCAACTTTATAAATCCCCTAGGGGCAATTCACTTCCACAGCTTAGTCAATTCATAAAAATAATAAATAAAAATAAATAAATAAAACATCAAGAACACAGACTAGCAACAGCATTCAGACATCAACATGCCAGTGATCAACAGAGCACATACCTCTGGTGCAGACTGAGTTATGTTGGGGTTGACCAGCTCTCCGAGGGTCTGCCTTCCACCTTGTCTTTCAGAATACTTTGGTGATTTTGACATATTGTCATTGTTCATAGCCTTGAGGGTCTCATCCAACCTGTAAATGATTGGGGAAAAAAAACACAAAAGGAGAGGGAGTTTATGACAACACAATTTAAATCTGCCTTTGTGGCCTTGATTCAAATGTCGTCAGGTCGTCTCACTTGTTGTAGTACTCGTCAAGGTTGCTTCCTTCGTCAAGCACTTGTCTGCCAGCAAAGTCCAACGTGATCTTCCTGTCCTTGCGAGAGGCATGGCGGAGTTCTCTGAGCTCCTCTTCCTTCTTCCTCAGCTTTTCCCGCTCGCCAGGTGACAACCACTGATTGGATTCCGTGGCAAAGTAGTCAGACTCGTCGTCTAGAACTTGAGTTCTCCGGACACTGCGGTTGAAGGGGACCGTAAATGAAGAGTCAGTGAGTGGTTGATGTTATGATGAAGATAACCTATCCACTCTTGAGAAGCTCTTTTCTCGACTGTGTGTTTTCTGATACCTGTTCTTGTCATATTCCAGCAGTTTGTCCTTGTGTTGCAGAGCCTTCTCCAGGCCAGCCTTCATCTTGGCCTCTTGGTGTGGGAGAAAATCTCGTTCTCCACCGTCTGTCACCATTAAAAAGGAAATCTGTTGTTATTATTTCATAGATTTTAGTATGAAACAATTCTGCATAGTTTGGACTCTCACCACCCATGAGCTTCTTTCTGAGTTTCTGGCTTTTGTTGGAATCCCGTTGCAGGATCTCCTGCTCCTCTCTTGTGCAGACCTGAATCAGAAAAATAAAAATACGAAAACAGTGAGTAAAGAAAACCAAACTGGCAAAGGAAAACTTTTTGGATTACAAGTAGATGCATACCAGGGTTCCACAAAAGAGGCATGGTCCTGAGCCCTCCTGCTCGCACACAATGCGACCACAGCTGATGCAGTTGTTGATGAGCCTGTGCTTTTGAGCAAGGCACTCGCAGGCATGTCGACCGGGGAGTAAGACAGTAAGCCTGTCCTGCCCCTCTTTATTATAGAGACTGACAAACTTACTTTTCTTCTTTGTCGAAGAAGTACAACTGTTTTCTTGGGCCTGAGAAAGTAGGAGACAGGGCAAGAGGAATTAAAAACAATAAGAATGTAAAGGATAACCTACAAGTGAGCTTCATGTGTCGTTATGTCGTTACATATTACATTCATAAAGTAATTATGAAGAGAACAAATGTTTAGGCCCACATGTACTCACCCTCATCAAATCAATGGGGGTTTTGACGGCCTCTGGCTCCGGTTCTGTTTGGCTCACAATCATCAATTCCTGTTTGTTACGGCCCTTGCGTTTGGACTTCTTCTGTGCATCTTTACTCAGGTCAGAATCTAAGAAAGGAGAGCAAATTACCTTCAACAAATACTGTTGATAACTAGGTTTTTTACAACTCATAGGACGATTTCCATACAATCTAAGTCAAGATGCAGTGCACTAAAAGGCATTCATTGGCCCTACCTGATGGAACGGATTCTTTGAAAAGGAAACTACTTCCGGTGTCTGCGGAATGTATTTGAGTCTTCCTCCACCTGCTCAGGAGCTCGTCTATAAACTCCCCCTTTCTCCCGTCCGTGCCCTGCAGGAGGTCTCCCACGTACTCCTCAATCTCTTCATCTGACTCGATGGACAGAATGTATCTGGACGGAATAGCAACACAATAACCATTTTTTTCAAGATTCAACATGTTTCATTGACACCAGAACCATTGTTACAAGTATAATCGTGGGAAAGATAAACGTTTGCCGGGAAGCGCCGTAGTAGCAAAAATAAAGTAGCCGAGTAAGTAAAAAAACAACAAAACAACAATAATAATAATAATAATGATAAAATATATATACAGATAGGATAAAATGTGAGTTTACAAATTAATATATAATAAGGGCTGCAACTAACGTTTATTTTCATTATCGATAAATCTGCCAATTATTTTCTCGATTAATCGATTAGTTGTTTAGTCCATAAAATGTCATAAAATGTCGATCATGTTTCACAAACCCCAAGATGATGTTTTGTTTTTGTCCATAAACAGAAAATATTCACATTTAAGAGGCTGAAATGAGAGCATTTAGACTTTATTTTTCATAAAAACTACTTGAAACGATTAATCGACTGGTAGTCGATTACTAATCGATTAATCAATTAACTGTTGCAGCTGTATATATAATGATAAGATACTAATTAGGAAGATAATATGAACAAATGTATTCGTAATATGTAGTAACAGTGAAAGGCTGGGTACTCTAATCATGCTAATATAGCCGTTGAATCGCACATGGTTGATTGCATATGATCTAACGATATTGCTAACGACATGATGATGATGATGATGATATTAATTGATAATGATGTTAAGGGAGAGAAAAAAATTACACCGCTTTTTCATTACCAGTTTCCCGTTAATCCGCTTCTCCTGCAATTATTGTTTTAAACCAGTGTGTCTTTTCTCAAGTATTGCTTCAAAAACATTCTCGATTATGTATTTTCTAGGAGATTTTTAATAAACTATTGAAGATACTTCAATGGGCCCAGCAGCCCCGGGTCTGTCTTCAATCGGTGTTCATCCAAGCTTCGCAAAACACTGGAGTAACGGCCTACTCCCCCACCATGTCTTGTGTTGAATGTGTTGTGGTTTGTATTGAATATCGTAGGATTATTATTGTTATCTATTTCTTTTATTCCTCCATTTTTTTTTTACCCCATTACTGTGTTTTATGGTTGCCATGGAGCCCCATGTGAGTCTGAAATAAAGATGAATTGAACTGAATCATGCAGGATATGTGTCAACTCATGAAGTAGGATTTTATAGTTTGGTAGATTAGAGAATACACATTGAATCAACACACCTGTCAGACCAGGTGAGCAGCTATAGTGACAAACGTATTTAGCTGTACAGTATGGGGGGGGGGGGGTATTAATTCAACCCGCACATATTACGTTGATTGACGCCATGTATATACGCAGACGATTCATTTTTCTCATTATTGTAAAAACGTATTGCGTCACAGCAGCACAGTTAGCTTGTCCGACATTAGCATGTTGTGTTGGCGGAAAGGTGTCGGATTCGACTCGTTTTCTTACTTGACGATGTCGTCGCACGCCTCCAGCCCAAACTGCTGGTGGAGCTGGTCAACGCACCACCGCAGCAACGCGTCCCACATTCTGCCAACCAAAGAACAATACGACTTAAAAGTCCGAGTTCGAACCTGAACTCATGCCGCTGTGCCACCGCACCGTACCAGCCCAAATGAGTTTCCAGCCGGAGGAATAACAATGTCGCACACGAGTGCGTGGCGGCACAAAAAGTTCCATCCGGAAAAAAACAACGGCTGCGGATTAAAGGTTCCGTCCGTTTCTTCTTTGCGTTTTATTGACGGTTGGCAAACTATCGTATAGAATCATTATCGCCATCCACTGGACAGAAAGTGTGGAACAGTTCATAGGCAAAAAAATATAACTATTATTCCTGTTATTTCTTATTAATTACAAGATGGTGTAGCCTACTTTCCATTGATTTATTTCCAAGCAGACTGTGTGTTTTCATGTGTTGCCTCCTTCATGATGATCAACCCTTTTGTATCAGGTTAGAGACTATGATTTTTTTCACCCCCCCCTTAAATGTTTTGTTTTTTTAATTAGTCACTAGGTTTTTTTCACTGAATAAAATGATAATTTTGAACATATTTTATGTCTCCACTAAATAACACAATGCTGCGTTTATTCCTAATTTGGCCATTCATGCGTGGCGGCGCTGTCCCTTTAAATCACATGTTTTAACATGACGTCGCCTAAATGTTGCATTGCATTGCTTTTGCATTTTATCAATCTGGAAGAGTTTGGGGGTTTGGGTTGTTATGTTTACATTATGTCAATGTGAATGTGCACTAAAATAGAAGGAGTTGAGCTGATCATTTTCAGTATTTACATGTGGTGTGAGCAGCAGTGTACTTTTGAAGCATAAAAAAACAAATGATATGATGGCCCATTAAAAATACAAAAGATACGTTTATTTGTTAAATGTCACAGTACATATGTTTACTTAAAAAAATAAAGAAAATAGAAAAATAAAAAAATTAATTCAAATTACCTGACATAAAAAAAACATTATTTTGACCTCATTCATTCTTTAAAGATCCACTATTTTACCCCTTTTAACACGTTTATATTTGATTTCTGAGGTCCCCAAAACATGTCTTCGAAGTTTCCTTCTTAAAATACCCCTCAAGTCCCTCATGCTGTGAAACCTCTAAAGCCCTCTGAAGCCCTCTATCTCAGCCTTTCTCTGGGTGAGCTGTTTCTGTGTCTGTTGCTTGTATGTCAATGAACTTCGGCTGGTTTCACCCCTCTCAGGAAGTGGATGTGGCCTAGTCTTTCTGGGGCCTCGCCCCTTTGTTTACACTGAGCGAATACAGACACTGTGTTCACGGCTTTCACGGTATGAAGTTTTTACAAAAAGCTAAATGAAAGCACGAGTGCAGGGCCAGATTACCGCTATAACTCTAAATAATAAAGTGGCGTTCAGTCATGCTTTATTCAATCGGCCCGTCCATCAATAGTATGTGCTCTACAACATCAGCTGCGGCGCTAATGCAGAATGTGGACACTTCTGTGTCCGTTTATGCAACCAACAACAGGAAATGGAAACATGGCCGCGGCGAGATACGTTTAGCAGGTTTCAGTGGGCGTGAACCACACGAGCTCCGGGTGTGTGACACTACCTGGAGGAGGAGCTGAGGCCAGGCTGAGGAGCAACGTGACGTAACGATGCGCTGCGAGCTTAACAGCTCTGTTGAGCACACGAGCACAAAAAGAGAGAGGGGATGGACTTTTGGGGGGGTCCGTTAACACATATTTAGGGTAAAAAAAACATGAAAAGTAGTAATTTTCATAATAGGGGACCTTTAATTAAAAAAAAAATATATATATATATATATATGATAAAAATAAGTAAAACCAAATGAGAACATGTTAAAATTTATGTTTATGGTTATGCTTATGGTACTAATAAAACATAATTTCAGAAAGGCATTTTACAACATCAAAGATTATATTGTGATAAGAGTATAAATGTGATACAACTTCAATACAATATAGAATGTATTAAGTATCTTCTGCAGAGCCATTAATGAATACACAGGTGACATCACATAAGAAATTACATTTGCATTCTTTGTCATTCCATCAGTTCTGTAGTGTCATAACTTTTCAGTCATTTTAAAACAATACAACAGTTAACTTGCAGTATAGTATTAGGTTGAATTATACAAAAGACAAATCAAAAAGCAAGGCTTATCTACGCCTTAGGTCCTTTGTTTGATTAAATGTTTAGTTATGTGCAACTCCCAACTTTACTGTGTCCAAATTACTGCCCTCAGATATTTATTACCTCCGCCAAGGAGATTGTGTTTTCATCAATCCTTCGTTTGTCTGTTAGTTAGTTAGTTAGTTAGTTAGTTAACAGGATGACGCAAAAACTACAGAACCGATTTCCATGAAATGTTGTGAGGGGCGGGGCGTGACCCGAGAAACAACCCAATACATTTAGGATAAGCAGGATACCCCCCCCCCCCCCCCCCCCCTTCCTTAAGAGACAGAGTGTTAGCCTTGGCGCAGGTATGTGCCCTCCTATCGTTTCCAAATTGCCCTCAAGTGAAAAAGTCTTTAGAAATGGCCTCGACAAAGTTGGGTGCTGACATGAGGATTCCGATGGTGCAGAGGATTGTAAAGATTGAGAAAGCCATGAGACAAAGCCTGTCAATAACAGCCGCAGCAAATTTCCACTCGTTGCACACTGACACGTCCTCGTCTTGGTCGTGGAAGCGTTTGGCGATGTAGCGCACCTCATCCAGGATCTTGGCTAGCTCCGGTTCCACGCCCCCCAACAATGGGCTCTGACACGTGGGGAGGAGCATCTCCTCCTCACCTGCTCGCCCGGGCAGCCGTCCACACTGGGCACCGGAGTCGGGCGACTTGGCGGCCGCGGAGCCGCGAATGCTCTCCGGGCCGCGGACGCCGATGTGGAGCGTGGCGCCGTTGGTGGATTGGGAGGCTGTCGTGCTGGCATTGAGCTCCGTGCTGGTCAGGCTGCTCCGGGGAGCTTTGTCGTGACAGGCGGAGCGCACTCGACCCTCACCCGGCCGCTTCATGCGCAGGAACCAGGCGCACCAGTTCAGCAGGATCACACGGGTCTTTGGGATCAAACACCAATGAATAAGGAATGCAATCGATTTATTTGGGGGGGGGGAGGAGAAAGAACATACAGTCGGTCTTCTTCCTAATCTGTTTTGGTCATAAGCAGCTCAACTTTTCACAGAGGTCACTCTGATTCTACCATGGACCCAGAAAATACCAGTTTCTTATTGGACGTCGGGTGTCCATTGCATCCTGTATCAGGAAACCTTCAAACTTAACAGTTTATGTTTCAGGACAAAAAAAAATAGGATAATATAAGATATCAGAACACCTCATTGTGCAAGAATCTTATTAACGAAACACTGACCAGACTCAGACACAGTAACTAACACTCCGTCATTTTAATAAACTACTGTAAGTGAAACAAAATGCAGCATAACATTGGAAAAAAAGTTACATAATGAAAGAAAATATTCACCATTTATCATGAGAGTCAGGATGCACTCCACAGTTTTGTGATGTGTCTGAGAAACAATTGACTAAAGTTGTGTTAATGAGATCAGGGAATAAGTTGCAGACACAATGAGTAACAGGAAACGAGACTCACCCATTTTGGCATCTTGCCGCCGCTGGGGTCGTGGTGGTGATACCGCAAGACCAGAACTGTAGCAATTATCGAGAAACCGACAATGACCATGGTGGTGGCAAAGTACTGAGCTGGGCAAAGAGGAAAACAAGAGGAGAAGATCGAGAACTGATGCAAAAGTTCAAATGAAGTTAAAAGTCTAGGCATGAGGGAAAAGGCCAGGTCACAGTCCAAGTGGGCAAAGGAAATGCAAAAAAAGCTACTTCTTTATTTCACCGTTGTCAAAGGTGGTGACTCAGATCACTGGATAAAATAAGTACTGGAGTGCTAAATGCTGGACAGCTGCTTAGACGTAGTAACACTGTGATGTGAAAAGCGCAGATGAAAAATGACGTTTTTGACCCGTGTCCCGTCAACTGATAGTAGTCGACACCCATAGCGACTGCCTTTAACCGCAGCCTGGTTTACCTATCAAAGGCACCGACTCCGATGTGGCAGGCATGATCTCCGCAACGATCAGCATGAAGACGGTCAGGGAGAGCAGGACGGTGATGCCTGGGAGGGAAAATAACCAAACCTGCGTTAGTGCTTCACAGCAAAATATGAGCATTGTGTACATCCGTTGTTCTATATTGCACTGGACTCAAGTCTATTCTGTTGTTCCCATTTTGTCCTCAAATTCAATCCACGCATTTGGGATGCCTTATATTCTTTTGCTAATGCCTGGTTTCAGATTTCATGTTGCTGATCAACAATGGGAGACTGCACGGCAGCAAAACTAGGGTGGAAATCCCCCCAAAATCGGAACTGCGCAGCTGTTAAAGCTCATCGTGTATCAGGTCACCTCAGACTGTACATGTAATCCGATTTACGTTTGACAATTCTGAAAAATACTTAAAAGTGGTTGGGTTCTGGGTGTTGGATGTTGTCTTCCTCTACTTTGACAATCCAGGAATGGTTGAAAAAACAACAACCAACAAAACCAGAATCTTGTTATTTTGCTGAAGTGTGATTACGTAGAATGTAAATTGGAGCATATCTAACATTCAATTTTAAACTGACTCCAAAATTAAGTAATCTTGCAAAAAATAAAAAGTTAAACAAGACTTTAAGATAATCCCAAACACTTCACTGCCAACACCTGTAACTATATAGGAACTAATTTATTTATTCCATTAGTATAAAATACTAATAATAGTTTCTAGAATGATTGTTATTATTATTATATGCATTGCTAAATGCCAGATGGGAGAACACATTTTTGCTTTGTGATTTGTAATGAGCCAAACCTTTAAAAAATGAATAAAAATCCATAACATGTAATTCCAGTATTGCTGATGAATCACATATCATTAGAATCTTTTTCCGACACTCACTGTACATGCTAATAAGTGAATGAATGCAAAATGCAGAGGCAGGGAGTTAAGATTTATAAACACACACACACACACACACACACACACACACACACACACAGTAATGATATTCCTGTTGATCCACTTCTGCATTTTACAAATCATAATTCGCAGGACAGCTCGGTTTTATTTATTGAAATTAAATCCGGGGGCTGACACGATGCCACGAAAAAACACATTTCTCAAGGAAGGTTTTCACCTTTCTTGAATAATAAGGGCAATTCGTAGCTGGGTTGATATACTGACTTAATATACAATAGATCACACACGCACACGCACACACACACACGCACACAAAAACACGTGTACACGAAAGATCTTCATGAGTCTTCACATGTTCAAACTCCACATCATGTGCAGTTCTCACTCCCATCACAAGGAACAAACACACACATGTGCCAGCACATCTGGCTCTAAAGCACTGCTCTGTTAATGAGGGAGTCCGACTGCAACGCAGGGCTCGAGTGATTTGCAGTAGGCACATGCTGCATAAATCAACGCTTCCGACTCTTCCAACTCCCCCCACCAATTCACAACAACACACACACACACACACACTGTCCACACAAAGCCTGTGTAGTTTACGCATGAAACATTCAAGTCAACTATAGCAGCTGAAGAAGAGATTCAACAGTCTTCCTCTGACAGTTTAGTGAGTCACTTGGTGCTGATCATCATCTTACGCCACAAGGCCACAGAGGAAGAGGATAAGTGACAAACTTGCTTTTTTCATAAAATGACTAATTACACAGGAGACTAATGGGCAATGTTGTTTCAGATGGAGGAAAAAATGGAAGAAAAATGGAAAGGTTGGCTGTGTGTCAAAAAAACAATTAGGCTGTAACGGATTTGACTTGATTATGAGCTCCTTCACTCTCAGATGCTCTCGTTGAACTGAGAACACGTTTTTTTTAGCAGTACACAGTTACCACACGTAGATTAGAGTCACATACACATGGAACCAAAGTTATGCTGAAGAAAGCTAGAAATCTCATAGATGCATGCATGCAGGGTTTCAATGGTCATGTCATTTTTTATAGTAATGGTGACATAAAACATTTTGGGATTACTGTAACTGACAGTTGGGAGGTGAATGTATCCTTGGGACCTTTGCACCTTCATGCTGCCATGTTCTATGCACAGTCCAGGTATAAAAAAAAGCCCATACTTGCACTAATATCTATATATAATATATATGTTCTTTTTATTTATATTTCTTATAATTGTATAGTTTTGCAGTTCTTATACTTTCTAAATTTTTTATTTCTTATATTTGTATATTTTCTAAGGTGTGTTGTGTGCCTGATACCTGCTAATTTGCCAGTTTGGGAGTTTCTGTCCATCCTTCCGTCCATCCATCCATCCATCCATCCATCCATTTCTACACCTTGTTCCAACTGAGCATGATTCTATTCACCAGCGCAACAGCAGCATGGAATATTGACTGAGAAGTGCATTGAAGGCAGGTCACAGAGCCGTTCAAAGGCGGTCTGCCAAACTCCTTTTTACAGCTGAAACCATCTCATAGAGCAAGATGAAAGAAAATGTATGGATGATGTAGAGTATCTGATTAATGTGCAACCGAGGTACATAGAGAAGAGCAAAGAGAAATACATGCATTTGCTGGTATTCGTGTGAGTTTGTGTGTGTGTGTGTGTGTGTGTGAGTGTGTGAGTGTCTACCACTGACCCAGTGAGATCTTCTCCCCAGAGTCAGCAGGTAGGAGGAAGACGAGCAGGGCCAGAGTGGAGATCAGGACACACGGGATGAGCAGGTGGAGGCCATAGTAGAGCGTCCGTCGCCGCATCACAATGGTGAAGGTCACGTCAGGGTACGGCTCCTCGCAGCACACGTAGGATCGCTCGTTCTTCTGTCCGACAACCTCTGTGAGGCAAATGAATCACAATCTCGAATTGGAGTGAAAGGGTTACAGACCTGTTATTCCCCCGCCTCAGTCAAATCAATTCCCGCTGCACTCCACGGGCCACTGGTCCGTCTTACCGACAAGATCCCACTCTCCATTAGCGACGTAGCTGCTGGTGTCGGCCTCCAACAGCTTCAAGTCCAGAGACCAGCCCCCGTACGTCCAGGAGCCAAACTTCAGTTCACATTTCTGGATGTCGAAAGGGAACCAGCGCACATCGATGCGGCAAGTGCTCTTGAAGATCCCTGTTGTGGTGTGAAACATGAAAAGACCAGACTTTGACATGCGATGTACTTCATCTGCAGGAGGCGACTGGGGAGAGAGACACACACATGGATTCATTGATATTGCTCAAGCCCTGACAGACTGTTTTCAAGTACTCAGTAATAACCGACTGGGAGAGGCATTGATCTGAGAAGAGTTGGAGTCCAAGTGCCATACATCCTAATGAAAGTTTGAAAAAAATAAAAATTCCAATATGACAATTGGGTGAAATTGGACGGTCATCCAATTCATCAGAGGCAAGATATGAGGTTTTGTCAGTAAACGAGTTTCCCTCTCTGCCTCGGTGCCGTGAAGATGATAAAACGTCACCAGCGAATGAGAGGAGATGGGGAGCGGACAAATGAAATGACTCCTACTTACTGCAATGAACCCCGATGAGGGAGACGAATGTAAGGGATGGCTTGGGAAGGTCGTATCTGCATGCGGCTTTGCTCATTTAACGCAGTTGTGCCGAGCTCATGTGGCGGATTGCAATTTTACGCCAATATTGCATCTGATGGTGGGTTCATTTGGAACAAAGTCGCGAGGCAATTTGCTTGTGACAGACGCAATCGATGCAGAAGAAATCCAGCGATGGAGCTCTTTACGCTGGTATTGATTAATATGTTGAGGTGAAGCAGGCTGACGCTTTTGCATGGTAAGGGGGAAAAAGGAATGGGGGGGTGGGGGGGTGGGGGAGAGCCTGCCAGGCAGAGAAGTTATCACCAGCTCTGGCAGGAACGGCCTCTGTTTCAATGTGTTCCCAATGCGTAGATGTGCATGTGTGTGCGACGATGTGCATTTACAAAAGGACGGGCGGTTTCACAGACAGAGCGTCGTCAATCTTTCACGACCACACGGTCTGGCAGAAGTGGGTCAGTGGGGGGCTCGATCACTGTCACTAACTCAATGAGCGAGCGATGGCGTCACGTGTTTGGAGCAGTGGAATATGACCATTTAAAAACATGTAGAGGTTAAAGCAACACAGCCAGGCTGCGGATATTGAGTTGGCCGATGATGGAAACAAGGAAATCGCCAAAGTGCCTGAGTCCTTTTCCGGCGTGACCAAACAGTAATACCACCAGGCACCACTAGGGGCGCGAACGTTGTCTGTTGCCACTTTGAAGTAAACATACCTTATTCCCATTCAAAACAAAGAAAGTGCCGTTGCAATTCAGATTTTGCATTAAACCATCCTGAGTGGTTCACATGTTCTTCATCTTTTAAACAGTACGTATAACACGACTGATGTGTTATTTCCTGTGAAAGATGATGTTAATGGTTGAGGCCCTAGAAAGGTCACTGTCAGGTGAACTCCTCTGTCTCATTCTCTCCAGATGTTGACGTGTCTCTAGGGCCTTGTGAGCTCAGTCTCACATGTAGGTCTCACGTAAAGAAAGCTAAATAAACTCTGCACACTTCTTTGTCAGTGTCAATTTCTCCTTGAATGCATGTTGAGTGAGAACATTGACTCTGTTGACACTGTTTTTAAAATGCCCCCAAATGAGAATGATTGTCAGGTTTGAACATTTCATCTCCGGCACTTAACTCAAGAAATATAGCATAGCTCAACTAAACTAAAATAATTTAATTAGAGCAGTGTCTATTGTATTTCTAATAGTTTTTATTATTTGCTGACTTTTGACACGTGTTGAAGCAAAAAAAATGATGTTTTCAAAGTGGCTCCCCCTTTAAATACAATTCTTTAACTTTACACAAGATCTATTCTGTTTTTATTATATCAAAGGGGAACATGATACACTGGCATTACTTGTATTTTATGCACATTTATATATCAAGTCACGCAAACAACAAATATTGCAAAGCATGAGCCGTTCTTTCTGCATTTTTACATGCTGGCTTGAGAAACAGGCCCATTGGTCGACAGTGTTTTATTTCCTCTTACAATAAAATAGATTTCCAGCATCCAAGCGCGGGTCATTTTTCCCCATTAGGAAATAAGGGTTTACAGCAACAGGAGTTAATCTTAATTTGGCGAAATAAAGAATACTGATGTAGGTGTTCTTCTGTCACAACATCTGTTAACGTTTCCCCCGCCTGCTGTTCCCCACCCACCCACACACCTGTTTTACCCATCAGCTCTTCACAGCGGCCTCCAGAGGTCCGAGGTCACCTCCCCATGGCGAGGTGCTCTCATTTTTGATTATGCGTCATGTGTTTATTGTGCCTTCTGCCTGGTTATGTGAAACACACATGTCCATGCACACTATGGTTTAAAACAAAGCCATTTCATTGGCTGTATGGAATAAATAATGACAGAGATGGCTAATGGTATTCTGTTTAATGCAAACATAGGTGAGGCAACCATGAAATGAAAAACTTAAGTTCAATGAAAATAAGATACAAGCTGAAATTTGCCTCTTTCAGTTGTGAATTTTATTCTTCTTACACAGGACACAGGAAATGTAATTTGGGGAAAAGAATATTGTGCAATTCAGTTTCAGTGCAACTGTTTATCACTGGCGTTTATCATCGGTGGCCATTTTCTAAATATGTCAAGTTGTAAAAATCCCAGAGGCGCAATGATCTAGCATCTAATAATTCCCGTGAGTGAACATCTGATTTTCTACTACATCATATCCTCTATGTGTGAGTGCCGAGTGAGATTATGATTCTTACCAGGAGGAATGTAGTTACAGGAACCCGAGTGGTTGACCAAAATGTTGGTGTGGAACGTGGCATCAAATCTCTCTTCCGCACTGTGGAGAACATGGAACTGTACGTCAGTATTTACTGCCGAGTTCCGTGGTGAGAAAACACCACGATAAATTCATACAGTGATACAACCTTTTTTTCAGGAGGGCCCCATTAACTATGAGGATGCAACATTCAGCCACAAGCAGCGAGGGCGGCAGATACGGTGGAAAAATACAAATATTGCTCTAATTTATTGCAGCAGGTGCACGGCGCACGGGGAGTCACAACAGATGCGACGTTCACCCTGGGCATGGCAATTCAGTGGTCCCCCCCGTTCTCTCCTGCCCCCCACAATTCGCGCCCTCTAAATGAACTCCCTGGAGAGGGAGGCCGGGTTGAGTTGGAGTTGAAACAGTTCTCCTTAAAAAAAAAGGAGGAGATAAAAAAAAACTCATTCAAAGCTTTACTCAGCGGTGCGATGGACAAATGAAGCACAATGCTTCTCCTCCTCATTAGCTGATGGGGGAGCAGAGTGCATCTGATGGGATTTGTTAGAATCTTTCATGTGAAGATTGATTATTGGTGATCCCTTTGACCATTTACCATGAGGGACATTATGATAAAATGTTCTTCTTTCTCCCGTCTTCCTCGCACAAGTTTATTCATTTGTCTGAATGATTTATTGCTCCAAAGACCGGCTGCATATCTTTAATCTGCGGAGCACCACTCACCTTGAAGTGTTATCTTCCGCCTGAAAAAACCTGCTTGCCCAAGAGAACTTCATTAAATTCAACATTCCTGATTAACCTCTATTGACGTTCAAATATGGATACTTTGCCAGGTTATTCTGCTTTTTTAACTTGCTGGTAATAAACGCCCCTCAAACGTCCATGTGAAACCACGTGTATCCCATTACAGTGCCGCATCCAGCAGATCGGCTGGCTTCAGCCCACAATGCTTACCTGTTGTAGAGCAGAATGTCCGGCTTCCATATGAGATGGTCGGGAAATCTCACATTGGTCACACCGGGATACTCCACCGGGTCCCACTTCAGGTAATGATCGTCCCAGAACTGTGGGATAATCAAAACATAACATACTTGTTATTTTTCGTAGACCGCATTGGCTTCATTTTTATATACAAGTCTATGGCTGCATTTAAGGCGGAATAAGATTTTGTATCATTCCAAGGAAGATAAAAATGTCTTTCCTCTGGCAGATAAGGGCCATTTAGTCAGGGAAGAGCCCTGTCACAGCAGGAAACCATGACTAAATCATGGTTTCCTGCTGTTCAAGGTATATTTTTGTTGTTTTATTTTGCCATTTCCAGCTACGAGCAATCTATTGACACATGCTAATGCCAGGTGTGAAGAAAGGCCTTTTGACCTTTTGGCCTCCATCACTCCAACCGCCTGTGCTCCCCGTCTCTACTTATCATTGAAAGAATGCTCCTTATCCTTCATGTGTGGCTCAACTGCTGAGCCTCGCAGTAAGGACTCCGGTGTTGAGCCATGCAACTGTTCAATGGTGCATTCCTCCCTGCACGGGATATACCGCATACACTGGATTGCTTCTCTGGGTGTGCGGCCTTCCGGATGCACCAGTGTGGCTTGTTGAAAATCCTCGAATTTGCACTTGTGATATGTTGGCACATGGGGCACCGTGGTAAAAACAGAGGCGTAATGTGCTTTTACAAATACTACACGGTAATTTATCATTGCAGGAAAAACTGAAGACACTCACTTATGCGTGTCCTTATTTTACTGAATGCCACAGAATGTCAGTGCATTTGGAACTCATTCCGACGCAATCCCGGGAAAAAACATCATACTCAAAGTGTCCTTCAGAGACGAACGCATCTTTAGGAGATATAAACTTTTATTCCTGCAGTCAGAACACTGAGCCAACAAACTCTAGATCGTCGCTGACAGACAGTAGATACCTCGGGGGCCGAAGTCAATTCTCCTGCCGCGATTCCACACGGTGATTTAAAGCAGACCAGAACCGCCGTGGCGCAGCTTGCTGACGGTGCAGCGGCGGTGGGAACTAGTGTCACACGATGGACAGGCTGCGATAAAAACATCTGTGTTCATACACTTCATGCCGCTGCACGGGGGAGAAAGGAGCCCATTGCTCCTGCGGAGGACGGAAGATGGAACTGCTGGGTATACCGGTTGACTCGATGAAGACGTTTTGAAGACAATTTATTCCGCATTAGAAGGCTAAAGGCTGAGGTTTAAGATAAGTTTGACATTTAGGGGCAAAAATCTTTATTCACCGTCTTTTGCCGGACAGTTTGATGAGGACATGGATGCAATTCTCGCGTCGGAACAATAAACATGAAGCGGTGATCGGCGGCTGGATGTCTTAGCTTCGCCTGAATACCGGAAACATGCGAGACAGAATTTAAGGGAGTTCACACAAAATTGTCATATCGTGCCGCCCAGATAGGGATTTATTATTAAAGTAATAAATCCAAGCTTTTTAGTGACTTGCACAGACAAATGCACGGGGGAAAGTCTTACCAGTTGTAGCCAAATGTTGGTTGTCAAAACCTGGTTCTTCTCATCCTGTCAGAAAAGAAACACTATTATCAAGTGTAAAAAATAGAACAAATGATGATGCTGGGGGAGCTTCTATGCAGAAAAGCTTATTCTTTGTCTTGTGTTCTTTCATCAGTTGTGCTTACTCTTTCCTCATTAATTACAGTTTGAATTCATGACTTGAATACATTCAAACCCAGATATTATACGAAACAATCAGACAAAATAAGTGTTAGCTCCGACTCTTCCAATACTACCAATACCACAAAAGGAAAATCCTGAACCATGGGAAAAGATAATTGTTTGGATTTCTGCAGGTATGTGTGTGGAGCCATTATTAACATTACATACCACATCCATGATCTGCATGAGGCTGAGGCCGAAATTGACGGTGAGCACTTGCGTGTCATCGGACACTGGTCTCTCCAGTGAGTTGTATCCAGTCATCAGGTCCTGGTACAGTCTGCGCTGGTTCGCCCCCTGATGAGAAACTACAGCAGAAAGAGAAACCTGGACGGTTAAAAAATATCCTTTCTTTTAGAAGCGCTTCAGAAAACTGCAATGGCAGAGCGCGTACAGTACAGAACCTCCGCCAAGGACCGACTGTCCCCTTGCAGTAAATTCAATCAAGCTGCTCCAAATCTCACACACCCATTAATATTAGTAGAGAATATTTTTTTGAAATCCCCTTTGTCTGGATCAGCGCCAAAATGTAATGGGTTCTCTCTTGGCCCGTGTCCCGTCCTTCCAGCAAGTTTCATTGAAATCAATTCAGCAGTTTTTGTGTACTCCTGCTGAAAAGTAAAGCAACAAACCAAACAAACAAAATAACAGGTAATACGCATTCATTTGAGATTGTGATTGACTCCACCCAAATAATGTCCCAATAGTCATAATCCTTTGAGTCTGGTACGTCTTGCTCTTTAATTGCTAAGTGCTCCACAATATTCACCTGGTAGAGCCATTCATTACCTCATTACCTAGACCGCTTTATCCTGTAAGGGGCGGCTGGAGCCAATCACAACTGACATTGGGCGGGGCTACGCTCTGGACAGGTCGCCAGCCAATCACAGGGACAGAAGACACACAACCATTCACTCTCACATCCATACCTGTGGTCACGAAGAGTACAATTAGTAAACGAGTACCCAAAAACAAGGGTTCGAACCAAGAACCTTCTTGCTGTGACAGTGCTAACCACCACAACACCATGCCGCCCTCACCAGATATTTTACTTAAATGATGGCGTATTCTAAGAGAGTGATGGCTTGTGAAACATAGGCAATCATCCAAACACAATAGCTGGACTGGAGTCATCGCACTGTGAGATCTCAAATCAGACCTGACCCTCATTTTAACACGCTCTCGTCTCCCCTCTTGAGTTACGGAGCACTATTTGGCAGCATGTACAGTATTCACTTCACTAATGACCACAGCCCAACTACCCTAAACCACCTAAATGACAAGCACATTATCTTGACGCTTTGGCAGCGAGCTGCTTGTTTTAGGGCTGTAACATCCAGTTCTTCCATGAAAATAAAAAAAATCACTGAAAGAATATCTTTGTCCATTTCCAAATCCCATGTGGATCCGCCCCCTCCTCCCAACCCGGCCATAATCAAATTTCAGTCTCAGAGAATGAGTATAGTCATCTCAGTAAATTTACGGTCTCATCAGACCACATAAGGAACATTTCTGTGTTGCTGGGAGCCGTAAACGGAAAAGGGAGAAAACCTTTCAAGCTCTTAATCAAATGTAACGGCACTAATACTGTCGTCAGAGCGACGGAACAATAAAACTAATCCGCCTTTTTACACTTCCCTCAATTAACAAGTGCCTGTGAAGTGCACACTGAAGAGCCCGAGCGATCACCATTACGTCAATTTGCCCCAAAGAAAATTCAGAGCAGATTTTATTAAAACTGATTAGAAGGCATTAAGAAGTAATTATGATTTAAAAGGTCAGTATTTTAAAACATGCATGGTTTTCATACAGGAAGCAGCTGGGTAAGGAATTCAGACATACAGCCGCTGAAACATCTGTCGTTGTGCAACGCGGTGTGAAAGGCAAAAGGAGAACAGAGGTTCCTCTGGTTTTCACATAGAAACCTTTGTCCGCTTTCTCCTTTTTCAGTCAAGCTCTTTGAATGGAGAAGTTGGCCGGTCACTTCTGGTGCAAGAGACATCGCAGTCAGAGCGACGGTTTGCAAGCTGCAAGAAGCACACATAACACGCAGCACGATTCCACTTGCACTTAGCATGAGACCTGGCATCAAATCAATGATCTAATCGTCATGAAATCATCATACGTCTATTTTTTTCTGTGCATGTTATTGTGGTTGGAGTTATCCAGAAGAGAGACTCGAGAATGCAGTCTCAGTCGGACCTTTAATCTCAACATAGGTCTTCACACATAGACCGGGGACGGATCAAATCATATGCAGTTCGTTCACACCTTTACCCCCTTATCATCCATCGGTCTACGTGACCCACAGAACACGCAGACCCCCTTGGGACGCCTGTCATGATGTTTGTAGAACATCTGGTTTCCCACTCACTGTTGGATTTGGTAACTGTTGACCCAAAGTCAGGCCAAGTGTCGAGCTAACTGCCCAGACATTTCAGAACACTCCATACGGCACATTTAGGGCCAAAATTGGTACAAAGAGTTGAAGAAGAGTAAAAAGTTAGAAATAAAACCATGCAAATAAAAAATAGGTCATCGACCTTCCGACTTTTGTTTTTGTCCCCCGTTACAGTCATGAAACTGACTTTCATGACTGCAATCTTTCTGAGAGTGTCTGTGTCAAACACGCCCTGTCATATCATGGTCCACAACAAAAGTCACAAAAAGCTGACACTGACAAATATCCGTAAAAAGCTGATGACATATGAGAAAGGTATAGCTGGAATTCTCCGCTGTGAAGTTTGCTTTGTATTAGACTTTATTTCTACTTTCCACTTTGCTTTGAGGAATAAGAATTGAAACTGGACATTGCAGCTTTAAATTCAACACCAGACCACTTTTGCTTTTAGTAGCTTTTCCTCCTTGAAACTCAATGCGTCTCAGCTAATCACGCGCAGACTCCGGTCACTTTAAGGAGCAAATTAGACTTTCTGATGAAACCTGAGCTGAAAAACAACAGTATCCTGCTAAAATATAGAAACTTTGACTTCAAAGCTTCAAAGTTAGATTCAAGATTTTCCCACAAGCATGAAACCAAGATGCATCTAATGGAAATGCAATTGTTGTTATTTACTTTATTACGGATTTAGACCACATTCTATAGTTTGTACATGATCGAAATCGCTTGAGTGTTTGACTCTTGTTAGCTTTCAGATGGACAGATAGATAGATAGATAGACAGACAGACAGACAGACAGATAGAGAAATAGATAGATAAATAGACAAATAGATAAATAGATAGATAAATAAATAGATTGATAGAGGGGAGGTGGAGATGGATAGATAGATAGATAAATATAGATAAATAGATATATATAGATAGATAGATAGATAGATAGATAGATAGATAGATAGATAGATAGATATAGATAGATAGATAGATAGATAGATAAAACAATACAATACTTTTTTAACTTTCTGTTTGTTTATATTTATCCTACATATAGTGAAGACAGGTGACAAAAATTAGGATCAAAGAACGACAATGTTCCCAAAGTCAGTGTTTGGTCAATTCGATCCAGTGCGATGCAGGGAAATTGCGAAAAAATGAAACGCAACAGCTGCAGGAAAAGAAAAAAAGAGGGATCCCTCTAATGCAAAGATCCTGCGGGTTGTGTGTGAGTGGACTCACAAGTAGAGCTGCTGTTGGTGGGGAGCCTAACCTACCTTTCACCGTGCAGGCGGTGACTGCAGCGACCAGCACAAAGTGTAGTAACTCCATGTTGAGCCAAGCGACGAGTGAGAGCACAAGAGGTTCCTCAGTCCCCCCCTGAACCTGAGGGGAATGATGATGATGGTGTGTGTGTGGGTGTGTGTGTGGGTGTGTGTGGGTGTGTGTGTGTGTGGGTGTGTGTGGGTGGGTGGGTGTGTGTGTGTGTGTCTGTGTGCATTCAATAACTCCTCCTCATAATGAATGGCTGCAGTTTGTCAGACAGCGGGATCTGTGGTCTCATTGAGTGACAGCAACAGAACTCTCTTCCTCTGACACAGGAAAAGACGCTCAACAACATATTATGATTAAAATATTGTATCGTACATAAACGTCAATTCCATCTCCATGTGTTGTGGCCCGCACATATGTTTGTGACCGCTTCATATTAATAGTAAGTCGTCCACCGTACAGTGTCACTCAGACTGACCTGGACATTCTGATGCAGAACTTTGCAATAATTAAAGCTGTTATAAATGTCATTTATATGAACCATCTCAGCTCTAAATTAATTAAAGGGAAACTTCCAGTTTTCCAAGATTATATATATATATATTTATATGTGTGTATATGTATATACTGTATGTAACCCCCATATCCGCTTCCTTTGTTTTCCTTGATTGTCATTAGATTGCTAATTAAAGGGATTGCACTGGGAGGCTGAAATAAAAAGTAGTACAGAGTTACAATCATAGATATAAAGGCTACAACACACTTTTGCAAAAACAAGGCGACATCTGCTGGTAAAATAACAAAATTTGCAAGTATTTTAGACATGGATTCTTCCTAACATAAATCTTTATTCGCTTACTAATGTGTTTGCTCCATTAGTAACTTGGATTTGTTGGCCACTATATATATTTTGCTTCAGACAGACTGAGAGGAGTTGATTTGTAAGAGCTGTATGAGCCCTGCGTGTCAAACCGTTTCGTCATCCTGTGATACAGATGCACGGTAGCTGCAAGCTAATTACTCTGCCAATCACACTTCACCAGGCTTTTATCAGTGTGACAGAGACCTGGGTCGAATTAAATGTTCGCAGGAGTCAATATGCTGTTAGGCTCTATAGCAAACTTCATTATTCCATTGTAAGTTACATTCTTGAAGCATCAGGGAGTATGCGTGCCTCACGCCTCACCTGTGTGTGATGTTGATATTCATATTCATCATTAACTTTTGATATTCAGAGCTTTACCATCAAGGCTTGTCAGTAACATCTGCAATGTTAGTTGACATCAACAAAATATACAATTTGTTTGCCTACACTTTTGTATACAGCTGTAATTGCAAGTGTAATAAATCTCTCAAAAGATCATTTTGTCAAACTGTATCAATATATTAAATGATCACAATAAGAACAAATTCTATATTTATTACAGAACAATCCAGGTCCATACAACATAACTTAGTGGCTATTAAATGAATTGGCATTTTTTTCTTCTTTTTCAGGTTGATGTGGTTGAAAATTATTCAGCATTATTTTTTTTAAATCCCACTGAATTAGATATTGAACTCTGTTCCCCACTGTGTGATACATTATATATTTTTCATTTATTTGTTAAATTGTTATTTTTTTTTGTTTTCTAATCTTTTTTTTATTGAATGCACTTACTGTAATGTATCAATATACATATTGTGATATGTCTCTTACTATTATAAATCCTCGCGCTGCATTGTATCTCTCTACTTTATAAAGTATTAAATAAAGTTTATATTTAGTTTGGAGTATGTGCCTACAAGGCACAACTGAGGGTTAATGGTGTCCTTTAAGCTGCCGTTACTCCTGTGCTGCAGTTTGATTGGTGCATTGGGCGAAAAGGCGGGAACGGGGGCGGTACACAGGAAGTGAAGTAGTTCGTGTTTTGGTTGTGCGCAGAAAGAAGAAGTGGGAACCACAGATGAGACGACAGAAGGACAACTCACGTTAGCTGCTCGAGTCTGGTCGAAGCCCGTTACCCTTTCCCCTCGCTCGAACCACGGGACCGGCGGGAGACCGGCGGGAGACACGGAGCAGAGCATGACGTCTGTACGGAAACGACAAGGCAACGAGCCGCACCGGACCAGACCACAGAGGTGTGACGGGAGACGTTGTCGTCAGTGCAGACACGAGAGAAATAGCAGGACGTTAACAGACAGATGTACAGAAGAGCTGCAGACAAAGAAAGCTCGTTCGAGAGACGGACGTGTTTGTGTGAAGTCTCGTGGCTGTGTGTGTGTTTTCATGTGAAGGGACTGACCGTTAAATCACTGCAGCGGTTTCACGTGACACATGAGTGGATGTGACGGTCGTGGTGTGTTTGTGACCTTCCCCTTGACTGCAGGCTTCATTCGACGACACCAGCTTCTGGTGTCATTGAAAAGTGCTCTATAAATAAAATGTATTGTTATTATTATTATTACTGTAGATGACAAGGTGGGCAGGTTATTCCATATTGAATTTTGCTAAAAGAGTGCTTGATTTATTGATTAAACAGCCCCAAACCTATAGGCATTCAGTCTGTCAATTCAAATTAATGTAATATATCAGTTTGCTCATAGAACTTCATAAAAATATGAATAAAAAAGGCTAATTTATAAAAAAAATTATCACATAGATTTGATGTCTATAGAAAATCCATAGCTGCTGGCAGAGATTTTAAAGTGCACCCAGTTGAGTTATATAAAGTTATTTAACTATTAACTTAAAAGTGTATGATGGTATTTTTTTACACTATAATTAGCAACTATCCTATGTCCATATTTTACATATGTACCATTGTCTGCTTAAACATATGGATATCTACTGTAACTTCAAATAGTTTTGTTTTTTTAAAATTTCATCAGTACACAGCATCTTTGTTATCACATGACTCTTGCACAACAACGTTCTTTGTTCCCGTCTATAGGAAGAAAAGGTGGCCTGCATTTACCTAGGCGTATTGTACATACACAAAAAGGCAGCAATGGCAGCTTTATGTTTTAGCCCCCGAGTCCACCGCAGTAGTGAATCTTCCTGTACTACAGTTACAGTGACTTGCAGTCTGACTGTACATGTGTGTCAACAGCCCCCCCGGTGGCTTGAAGGACGATGTGCCGCGGAAGAAGAGGCCGCACTTCCACTTGGACCTGTGGTTCTGTCTGACTCTGCAGAACTGGATACTGGACTTCGGGAGGCCCATTGTCATGGTGAGGAAGCTCAGTCCACACCCCAGGGTTCGACCCCCACACCCCATTTCATCCCTTGTCTCATTCATTCCAGATCGTCCTTCCTCTGGAATGGTTTCCCCTGAACAAGCCCAGTGCTGGAGACTACTTCCACATGGCCTACAATGTCATAACACCGTTCCTAATGCTCAAGGTGAGGAAAAACAAAAAAATGTGTTGCTTTTGTTGGGATCTTTTCTTTCTTCACCCTTTGTCAGAGGTTAATGTCCTTGAATGACTTGTCCCATGTCGTTTTTGCACAGCACGGCAGTTTCTTTAATTGCAAATTGTACTAGTATCATTATTATTATTTCCTGCTGTAGACAGCTCTCTTGTCTTCATGTTGGCTTAACGAGTGCAATCTTCACGAGTGGACGACTAAAACCAGAAGTAGACATCCATAGCTTTTTTTTAATGTTTTATAAAAATCGATCTAAAGGTCAACGACTACTTTCCTCACTTGGAAAATGGGTGGGTTTCGAACACAAGGTGCCATGTTGTCCTTCTATATATGATATATTTACCTTCCACAGAAATATCGTCGGCGTACGACAAACACAAGGTAATCGACCTTGTCATTCGAATGCAGCAGTTTTTGGCAGTGGACTGAATGTAGAATGTGTGTGTTGCTGCTCCGTCCAGCTGATCGAGCGCTGTCCCAGTGCGCCGCCTCGCTCGGCGGTCTACCTCTGCATCATCACCTTCGTCATGGGAGCCAGCATCCACCTGGTGGGAGACTCCATCAACCACCGGCTCATCCTGAGCGGCTACCAGCTCCACCTGTCCGTCAGAGACAACCCCATCATCAAGGACCTCAAACCCGCCTCACTGGTGAGAAATGTTGTGCGGGTCAGGTGTCGATATTTGATCTGCTGGTCATCATGGGCTGATGAGCGAAATAAGTTCTGGGCATCGACAGCGTATAAACTCTACAGACTCTGTCAATTTACTTGTCAGTTTACCCCATTTCAAAAATGTCAAACAACAAAAACCTCTTTGTGTCTCTTGTCTGTCAGTGACTCTTGTTGTCTGCCTTTGTCACAAGCACACAAACACACCGGTTTGATCCTGCAGTATATATATATCACGCTGTGTGGAAGGGAAACAGTTTTCCTCTCTCCGCCTTCGTTGCTATCGCACCCTTGTGTGTCGACGAGATATTAAAAGGCGGATGTGTGACATAATAAGAGCAGATGATATTGATAAAGGCAGGACCATAACTGAGGTGGAATAATGTATGTTTATTTCGTGTTAAAGCTTGATTTGGCCACAAGTTCAGAAAGTTTGTGCGTCTTCAGAATATCCTTCAACTATTCCCTGACCTGTGGAGAAACCATCGGTGACTCTCTCTGTTGACATGCGCGAAAGCCAAGAGAAAAATGGAGGAACATGATGCTGAGGCCAGAATATTCAGTGGTAAATGGACTGTGTTTATGTGGCCTTAAACTAGTCCTATTGAACATTTAAAGTGCTTTACTGTACAAGTCACATTCACCCCCACACACACACACACACACACTCATACAGCGCTGTTTCTATCACACATCATTCATACACGGAGCCGTCTGAGGAAATTCAGGATTAACCACCTTGACCAAGGACACTTCGGTTACATCTCCTGAGCCACAGCCGCCACGTATTATATGATATGAATATAAAACATGTTTATATGTGCTGCAATACACATTATTTGAAATGTCCGACAGAGGAAGGTGGCAGGTGAGATGATTCAAAATCTGTAGCGATTGTTCAGTTCTTTCTCCCCGGGTGTGCGGACACATCCACATTTCTTCATTTGATTCATTAAATCTTGCCTCGTCTTTAATTTCTCACTCGTTTGTAGATGTGATTGGCACATTTGCAGCGTAAAATGGTTTTTGAACGGCAGGTGGCAGTGTTGCACAAGGCAGCGAGAGCCGCAGCGCTTCTCCACTGATACAGTTAAGTACCTGTTGTTCATGCTGCTTTGGATACCAACACTTTGTGTTCTCCTCCTCACAGATCGACTCCTTTGAGCTGCTGTACTACTACGACGAGCAGCTGGGACACCTGATGTGGTACGTGTCTGTGGCCCTCATTTGCAATTTGTGCAGATACCAGTTCTGGGAAACGGCTGGAACGCAGCGGTGCACGGGAACGATTGTTTTTTTATGTATCAGAGTTTGTCCATCTCCTTTATTTTTATCCGACTGTAGTTAATTGAAAACGCACAAAGGTCAGAATCCAATTAACGAGTGTGCCGGAAGTGTAGATTCTGATCATTTAAAGCCGTGAACACACCAGCCTGTGGCTCTTTTATACATTCAAGCGCAAAACAGATTTTTTTTTTTTTAGATTGAGCAGGACTGATAAATAATAATTGGAGGCAATAAGTCTTACAACGTCCAGTAAAGAGTAAAATAATTGTTTGTTTTGAGAGAGAAAAAGAAAAAGATCTAAAACATGTCAACGTAAACAGTGAGAGGATTAAATGTACCTCACCCGTGCTCTCACTCAATTTCCATAAGCTTTTGGCATTTGGCAGTAAAAGTGGCTCAATCGGCTGATGACGCCCTGACATTATGTCGTCACGCTGGCTGGTGACAGAATTCCAGTTTGAATATTGCACCTCTGGTCAGAAACACACTGACTGATTCACGTCACCACAGTGGTTTTCTTTTTCACCCTTGTCACACGCGCTCTTTGAGGCGGTCGTCGCCATTTCTGTGCTAACACCCGTTGCTCCTTAAATGGCAAACAACATATATACGCTGATACTTTTTTTTTTTTTTTGTGATAAGCTAATATCAGCCAAAGATCGGGAAAGCAGCAGCACTCAGGAAAAGTGTTTTTTTTTTTTAAAGTTAAAGTGAGAACGGTTTCCATGGTTACCTGCAGTTTGATTCAGTAAATATATATATATATATATATATATAAATACATATATAACAGTGGTTTGTTGTTGAGGGAAATGTGTTTTTCATGACCTGATATTTGATTTGAACTGTTATTTAAAATGGTTTTTTTTAGAGATATGCCACAGTATTTATTCATTTATTCATTAATTAGTTATGTTTTTGCTCAGCTTCGACCCTGCTGTGTTTGTCTGCTGTGATTGTGTTTTTAAAAATAAGAAGGATTTTTGATAAAAGCAAGTGTATAGAACAATGCAGATTAACACGTACTGTACATCTTTACTAAGAAATGCCTGAATTTCACAGTGTCTACACTCACACAGTTGATACAGTGAGTCTCCCTCTTGTTTTACTGTAGGTATATTCCTTTCTTCATCATCCTGTTCATCTACTTCACCGGCTGCTTCACCGAGGCAGAAGAACAGAAGAAGGTTCCCGTATCTGGTTGGGTGTTGCTGGGACCCAGCGCGCTCTACTACTGGTCAGTTCTACATCTTCTGTCTATGTTCTCCATAAAAATATGACTCAAGTGTTTGGTTAAAAGGAAGAAAGAAAAAAGAAAGGTAGTAAGTGTGTCACGTTTTGCAGCAGCAGCCTAAATGAAATGATGGGGGAAAGTGAAATATGATGACGGACTTTAGTCAGTAGACATTTTGTGAACATTATACAGTATAGAAGAGGTTTTTTACTGTATATTCTGTGGTGATTTCAACTTACTGTGAATGGACAGCGAAGAAAGAACACAAGGTTTATCATAGTGCTTCCATGGATTAAGGGATTAATGCATGAATTATTTTGTATAAATGCTAAAAGATCAAAAAAAGACAGATTGAAGTGATTATAATGCAAATTACTGCAAAACCATACACAGTTTTGAGTCAAATACAGTAACATTATTATTTTTTTAATGCTTACAATACATTGTTATAAAAACAGCTTGGAGTGACAAACCAATTCAAGTCACAATGTTTACTAGGATAGTAAAAGCTCCAATATTTCCATATTAATTTTGCAGAAATTCTAATTGAGCAGAGCAGTGTCAGCACCCGGAACCTAATAAACTAGCTGTTTTTGGAAAAGTGGTGTCTTTTTAAAATTTGAAACTTTGCATTATTGTTCTTGTGCTTATACTTTAGTCATTTAAAGCAGAAGAGAAACAAATAAAAAATATGTGTGTCTCTCTGAGTTCCTCTGACTTTTTTCTTTCCTTAAAGGTACTTGGTCACCGAAGGACAAATCACGGAACTTTTCCTCCTCACCTTCCTTGCCATGGTTGCCACGGTGATCCGTCAGCGCCGCAAAGGCCTCGGCCTGGACGGCAACGGCCTGTTCCTGTTCTGCAGTTTCAGTGCCACTCTGCTCCTGGTGGCGCTGTGGGTGGCGTTCCTGTGGAACGACCCCGTGCTACGCAACAAGTACCCCGGACTCGTTTATGTGCCTGAGCCCTGGTCCTACTACACGTTACATATCAAGGATAACCACTGACGCACACCAGGTCGGTGTCACGAGAAAAAATATTATATTATATCAGATGCTTGCACGGCCTGACTGATGCGTCTCTTTTTGTTTTTGTTGGACAGATTTCCTGCGACACAGACAACGGTTGCACTCGATTGCCCAACATTGTTGATGTCAGGAGACAAACTCTCAAGCCGGCAGAACATTGTACTGTTGCACGCAGACTTTAACAAGTTGGAACTGTGGTGTCGGGTGGAAAGTTGCCCTGTTTGCCTCACTTTTACTCATGCAATCAAATCTGCCGTTCCCTGCTCAGATGAGAGACATTGACACGCGTGGTAGAGCAGGTCAGGACTGCCCATCGTACGATGATGTGTTTTTATCAACGTGTGTTAGTTTTTGTTTAGTAATTGAAGATTTAAAAACCAGGTTTGGGATTAACAGCCAAAAAGGCTAAAGTGAGCTGTTCAAGTCGAGAGGAAACAAATAGTTTGGGATCAAACTAATGTCCATTTTTTTTAAATTTTAGAATACACCAAATATTTTATTGAATCATCTGTAATTCATGAATAAATAAAAAAAAAAAAATCACACTGTTCAATTGATGCTGAATGTAAATGACCGGGCGCATATCAGATCCGAGTGATCCTGCAAACACCTATTCTGACGTCCTGCTGACGTTCATCACAGCAGCGTTGACTGTGTGTTTCCCAGATAATGTATATTCATACCATGAAGTGCAGACTATGTCCTCATGTTGACAGGGCCCTTTATACTACTTTATCAATCTGTGCTGGGTGCGAATCATGTAAGATCTACCATCAGATTCTCTAATCATTTCTGACTTAAACCTACTTCACTTTTAATCCTGACAGTAAAGCAAGTAAGTGCCGTACAACCCCGGGGGCTTCCTGGGTCCTGGGGCAGTTGTTGCCAGCTGTGCGGCTTCGGTGACGAAGCCTCGACTCCAGTACGAACACAGAGCAGCGTTAGACATTTTTCACCAACTGACAATTGATGAATTAGTAGAGCAACTACCCAGTAATCAGGCAAGTTAATGACAGAGGCGACCTTTTGTACTGTTTATATATAACTGTTTATATATATATATATATATATGGGTAAATTAATTAGTTCCTCAGTTGTTTGATTTTTACACCTGTTTGTCTTAATTAAAATATTATATACACTGAAATTCTACTTGCTGGTTATGTCGAAGTCTTTTAGCATATAGGTTAAAAATGATTTATGTGGTTACGCGCTGCTCCCTTGTGTTATACGACACCGGAGCGTCACGTATGGCGAGGGGCTGATAATTGGTCTCTTTGTTTTACTGGAGGGATTAAAAGGGAAAGGACAATGCGAGCCCAGTGGATCCGGTAGCTGCGTTTCCACAGCAACGCATATTATATTACGTGGTGGCTTTCAGGTGGTGTGGACTTTGAACAGAGGCGGAGGGACAGGTGACTCAGGGTACACTCAACTCTCTCTCCTTCCAGAAGAAGAATAACTAAGGAGCTGCAGAAATGGTAAGAGCGAGACATTATTTCCACTGAGAGACTTTTTCGTGTCTTCTTATGAAAGAGCTGTTCCTGTAGCTGTGAACTAACTTACCTGACAAGAGATTCTGCAATACTTCTGTCACGTTGCAGGCTAAGTTCTTCACTCCAGTTCAAATCAACGGTAAGAATATTCCACAGCACCACAAGCTGTTTTACATCCATTACTATTATGTTTAAAATGTACTATTATGTGTGCAGCATATTAACCTTTTAATAACCATATATATATATTTAATTTTTTTACACAGAACACAAAGTAAAAACTGTTTTGGAGGCACATTCGGGCCAAAGTCTGATCTTTGTCCGTCTTATTAGTAATGCCAATGCATCTGTATATTTCCTAGTGAACCTGCAATTGTTTGGTGGATGAACTATGCTGTACATTTTAATATCTTTCCCTTTTTGCCTCACAGAATTCAAGGAATGCTTCTCCTTGTACGACAAGAAGCAAAAGGGCAAGATCGACGCCAAGGACCTCGTCACAGTTATGCGCTGCCTGGGTACAAGTCCCACGTTCGGGGAAATCGAAAGGCATCTGCAAGTTCACAAAATTGGTAAAGTACAACACACAGTACAGTAAACGTGGTTGAAAAGCTTCTTCAGGTGGTTGACGGTGGTCAAAACATCCCTTCATGGATTCATACTGCACCAAACAGGCCGAGAGGCAGGAACAAGAGTTTGCATTCAACTGCCTAATTAATAATCTATGAGTATGATTACTTTGTGTGTTGCTCATGGAAAAACGAATTATTTTAGTTCAATGTTTCCATAATTAGGCAAATGTAAAATCTTGATATCAAGACATATATGAAGTAAATATCTAATACTAATAATAAAAATCAAGGGGCTTATAAACAGTAGACTCAGTGTACCTCACAGGTTCTTTGAATCATGTCATTTTTGAGAGAAGATCGCTTTTAATGTAATTCTTGAACTTGCAAAATCTTTTTCTCACGATTATTTTTCAACAGCGCCTGATTCTGTTCTATTCTGTGCTTACGTTCCTGTTCAGAAAAGACCGGCGAGCTGGATTTCTCCTCCTTCCTGACGATGATGCACCGACAGATGCAGCAGGAGGATCCCAAGACGGAAATCCTGGAGGCCCTGCGGATGACGGACAAGCAGAAGCGAGGATACATCCAGGCGTCCGAGCTCCGGGCCAAGCTCACCAAGTTGGGAGAGAAACTCACGGACAAAGAAGGTGAAGTCAAAACATCTGCTAAATGTTCGGACTATTTTCTTTCACCTTTTTGCGAAAGAGATGAGAGATAACTTAAGGAGACTTTGTTTGTTGTGTACAGTCAATCACTAAAAGGTTATTTATACAGTGTGGTCCAATCCAGATTGAGCAGAGTCAGTGTTACAGTGAAGTGTCTGTCTGTTTGTATGTAATACAGCACACTGGATTTGAAACTATGACGTTAAAGCGCAGATCTTAGGTTTTTTTTTTTAAAAGCGCCTTGAGTCCTACATTGTTCACCACATATGGAATGCGAAGACCTAAAAAATACCCTTAAAGGGGCAGTAAGCGATTCTAAAGCAATAAATGTTTTGTAAAAATCAGCGACCATTCACTCACGGCCCAGCTAGCTGTCGGTTCTGTGTGCGCGCCGGAAAAAAAAATCGTTTTTTTTTTGTTTCTCTGCTCCTTCTATGGCAGTAAACTAAATATCTTTGGTGTGTGAACAAAACGAAACATCATCTGATGGTTCGGGTAACACGATCGACATTTTTCAACATTTTATAACATTTTATGGACTTAATTTTAACAACTAATCGATCAATCGAGAAAATAATCGCCAATGAAAGTAATCATTAGATTGTGGTTAGCGCGTCGGTCTCTCATACCTGAGGTCGTGGGTTCGCGACCCGCCCACTGCAGTTACATGACAACAACATCATAGAGAGATAAACGCTTTTCTACAAAATCGCTCAGTGCCCCTTTAAATAATCTGTTCAAAGTCATTCTTTTTGTTTTAAAAAGCAATATTCTGAAGGAGGATCAGGATAGTGAACAACACATTTCTATCCCCAATACTTTCTAACTGCAGAGATAAAAAGTATCAGGGGAACTGTACTGAAGTCCCCTCATGAGCTCAGGCTCTCTCCATCCACCTCCACCTGACAGCTCACCACAGTTCATTTCTTTGAGTTCCTCCTTTTTATTCATGAGCCACATCTACTGTTGGTTCCCATGGCACCGTCTGTGAGGCCTCTTTAAGATGCCAGTCCAGCGACTCGGACCACAGCCAGTCTGGCCCCCAGCGTCTCCCTGGGAATTACAAGCCGCTTCCCCCCCCCCCCCGCGAAATCCACGTGTGTTTGACAGCCGGGGCCCGATTCTTTGTTGTCCTGTGAGTGACCTGCAATAACTCCTCTGCGTCTCCCCCATGTCTCGTGACCCACGCCCCGCTTTCACCATCTCCCATTTGGAAATCCCATTTATCGTCTCAGTTGCCAACCGACGGATCAAATTTCCTCAGTGTTGTCGGGCAGTAGTAAAAGTAGTTACAGTAATTTATGCCTATCACTTTTGGAGATATTAAATGATTCTAGACCTTCACAGCCAGATAACTTATATTTACAACCCACCCACCGGCAACTCTACAGCCAGTTTACATGTCGTTTCTTGTTTGTTTAATTTGTGCAAAATCTGTAAAAAATAAAAGACAAATCACTGTTTTCACAGGTGCGGACGCAATAATGTACCAGCTGTTTGCTTGGAAACTGATACAGACAGAGAAAGAGTCTGTTTCCAGTCTTTATGCTAAGCTAAGGCAGCCAGCAGCTGGCTGTAGATTCACATTCATGACAGTGGTAAAGATCTTTTCACTTGATGTTTGGCCTAAAATATATATATATATAATATCCCTTTAAGCATTTCCACCTTCTTTAACGGGAGTTTTTAATTCTATTATTTATTAGGAGACGGTGGATTATGTAACACCGTTGACAGCAATGACTTGATGAGTCTTGAAGCGGAGGGTTTGATGGAAGGTCTCCTGCAGTTGCGCTCAAATCCATGTTGATTTTGACGGCGTTTTTTTTAATGTTTTGAAGCCCAAAACGTGGTCTCTCATACAGTCGCAGGCGTCAAAGCAAAATTAGGATTAAAAAGAAGGTTTTCCAAGTGCCATCAGCGGACGACTGCTGTGCACATTAGGCACTTTATATTTAAATGAAGCGCCGCTGCTTCCCAGTGGAGAGGCATCCATCACATCGACTGCTCAAGCAGATGTTGACGCCGCTGTACTTAAAGAGCAGCCGGTAGCACCTTGAAGCTTTACTGACTGTAAGCAGCTGTTATGACCATGATCTCACTGTTGTTGCTCTGATACACGAGTTTGAGTATTGAGGAGAGTTCACAGAACGGCAGCGTGATTGTCAACGGAAATGAACTGTATTCTGTTCTGTTGTTCAATTATGATTTCTGATGAATTGAAATTTCCCTGTTACAAGATGGAACAAATTTGAATGACTTGACGTACTATTTTATAATAAGTATAATAGTATAGTATTATAATTTTTAATAATGTAATCTTAATGTCCAAAATAAGTAGTTCATTGAAGTTCTCAAATAAATGGAGTGCTGTAAAAGGTACAATATGTCCCTCCGAAATTTAGAGTGGTACGAAAATGGTACCTCAAATTTGTACTTAAATACAGTACCACCATTTTAAACTCCTCACAATAACAAAAGTGACAATACCAAGTGGCACACGGTAGAGTGCATAACTCATAACCAAGCCCCACAGTCTCCTTAGTTTTCATTACGATCCATTCATCATTCGCTGGGAAATTGGTCAGAATAAAAAATTAATTTACCAAAAACTCATGTTTATTTGCTGGTTTTTGAAAAGGCAGTTGCTCCTGTTAACAAATGATTGGATTCACCGGTGTAGAAAACACTGATGAGCTTTTTAATTGAGTCGGAATCGTCTGCGATGCTGTGGGTGATTTCAGATATATTAGTGGAGCCTCTTTGAGGAATAACAAACCTTGTCGCTCTGGCTCGGCAGAGACGTCGCGGTTGAACCCCTCCCACGGACAAAGACCAGTATCTAAGAGTTTTCTTCTCTTGTCCTTCATAAGTCTGTTTCCTCTGCCCCCTGTGTTTAGTGGACGATCTCTTCAAAGAGGCCAACGTCGAGTCAAACGGGACGGTGAATCACGAGGAGTTCACCAAGATGGTGACGCTGCCACCAGTCGATTACTGATCTGTTGAAAGAAAGAAAAAGAGTCATGGTGAGAAAGTGACGTCGCACACGGACTGAGGGAGCGAAACACATGCTGGATTCAACCTGACGTGTTCGCAGCAGCAGTTCGGCACTGGCACACACATCTGAGCCCAACAACAGCCTTCACTGTGTTTTTTTGCCTTGTGATTTGTTTAATTCAATGCAGGAACTCTTTCCTGCAACTGTTTTCCCGTCGGTTCCCGTCGTACTGCATCGTGACCAACGAGGTATGATGTGATCAAGCCGTTTTTTTCTTTCATGGGGTCACGTGTTTTAAAACCATTAAATAAACCTTATGTGAAGCACGACGGTCCACTTTAACAAATTGTGTTTGAATTAAATGGCCAGTTCGATGCTTTGTGTATGTGCCTGTGCGTCGTTTTTTCTACGTGTGGTACCGGCAACTGTCCACGCATCGGTATTCAGTTGCTTTCTTGTCATAAGCTTGTGTGGATAAACAGTGGATTTTTCAATATTTACAAAAAAATATTTTTACTTTTTTGAAACTGTAATAAAATTGAAGCCCATCAGTCCAATTATATTTCTTTCTTTCATCTGTCATCTGAAGTCCTGCACTTTTCTGGCATTTGACAAAATCCATTTTATTTTTATGAGAACCACTGCCATGAAATATGTTTTCAACGATTTTATTTAGTTGTAAAAGACAGTATATAAACATCCATATGTAATAACATACCATTGATTAATGAATGCATTACGGTTTGTCCAAAAATAGTTGTATTGCTCAACTCACACCTCATTAAAATGAAGTTTATGGAGGGATTCTGTTTACCTCACTTTGGGCAGGTCAGCATCATATTAATCATATAAGCCTCTTAGGCTATAGAGACTCGATTTTTGTGCTTGGAAACATAATCACCAAATGTACAAAGACAATTCTTTAAAAAACAAAATATTCAACAAACTAAAAAAAGAGAAAAAAAGATCGAAGTTGCGGTCGAAGGTTTGCATAACCAACGCAGCCAAAGATCAGCTGTAGACCAGAGTGGTTCCACGTTAACACATGAAATGTGTCAAATGCATCAGACAATAAAATATACGACTGACCCTTTGTCAAACCGGCAGAAGGAGCTCAGGTGTAACAGAGGAAATGAACAACGTTTGAGTTGCCCTCCAGTTCGCCTGTGTCCTTCCAACCAAAGATTTGCCAAAATGTCTGCCGTTAAAAAGGACAAGTTTGGCAAATCAAAGCGCAAGAGCACTATGTTACCAGCAGGCCTTCATTTATGTGGAGTAACTGGAACGAGGAAATGTTTGCCCGGGGGCAGAACCGATGTTCCAATCCACTTTCCCTGCAGGCGTCTCTCCGTTATTCTTCTACTTAACATACACTCAAACCCGCTGGATGGATACTTCTGTTTTCGCCCATGTCACTCGTCCTTCTGAGCAGGGAACACACACTTAGGGGGCCACGAAGACGCAACCTGATAATAGATCAAATGAACTCTTTAAGTTTTTGAGTTAGCTTTGCGAAGTGAAGGCCATGTGAATGAATCCCGAGGTCACATATCAAGGGCAGGGGTCAGAGCTGGAAACACCCCCAAAAGGTTTTCTTTGCGCAGAGTTTCTGAACAAGTTATACTTGCCAGTGACAGTTGCCAATCAGAAAGTCGTTGACTGAAAATGATCAGGCCAGTCCTTTGGTTCCTCTGACTGCAACAATAGGTACTAATATTCATCGTCTACCGCTTTATCCATTTAAGGGTCGCGGGGGGTCGCTGGAGCCAATCCCAGCTAGGTACTAATATTACTTTTTTCAATTTAATTTGAAGTAAATCTGCCATAATTAACCCTGTGAACTCCACATGCTTTAAAGCCTGGCACCAGTGAAGAGGGAGCGGCTTACTGCATAGTCAACAGAAATCCTGAGCACGATTTCCAATTGGTTGTAGTTCTGAGATAACAATTTTTGAACATTACTTACATTGCCTCTTCGCAGATAACTTCAAAGGACAATTTCACCTTGAAACAAATTCCCCAAAAAACAAACCGAATAATAGCCCTTTACATAAACATAATAGACACGGTGGTTATATTTGACCTTTAATATACAACGAAGGTAAATCACAGCAATGCATCATCGAATAATAATCACTTGTGTGTGACTTCTGAGATGTGGCGACACTGCAAACTGTAATTTGACTCGTGTTATAGTCCGTATGCAAAGATACAAAGACGGTCGACGTGGCAAATGTCGGAGACACGTTGTCCATCTTCCTGTACAGTCTATAGGTGTCTGCGGCTGCCTGACGACAACACACTGTACTGTACGCTCGTCAACAAAGAGGTTTTGTGATGTCTGAGATCGGACAGAACAATAACTCGCCCTGTAACTCAACACTCCCCCCCCCCCCCCCTTCTTTTTCCTCACAGAATTATAGATATTTCTTTTCCCAACACAACAAAAAGACTACAGAAGAATCACAGGAGAATATGATGGTGCTGCCGCCGCTGCTGCCTGGGCTTCCGCAACACCGACGGAGTCTGTCTTTTCAATTCCGGCTGAAAAGACAAAATTGCTGCCTACACAGTGTGTGTCAGTGTCAAAAAGATCTCTCTATTTCTTTTTCTTTTTCTGAATGCAGGGACGAGCACAGAAGATGACGGAGTGAGGGGTGTCAGGTATTTAGTTGCTCTCAGACAAGAAGATAACGGCTGCTAAAACCCCCTCTGTACAGTAACCAGGCTACCCAATGCCTTAGTTCATGTTAATAAACCCAATGTGACATGACACTGACATTCTTCCTTTTAATAACTCCTAATTGCCTTTGAAAAAAAACCCCAAAGCATTTATTCTGAAATACGGAATTTAACCCAATTTCAATCAAGTGGTCATTAAAAAACACATCAAATGATCCAATATTCAAGTAGAAAAGGCACTGGGCCTGCCAATACCTGACCCAAATCGTCCGGAGCCCGTGTGGCTTCTAGCACCAAGAATTTTGCTGCATCTTTTTACATTTACATCTCACCTTGTGACTTCAATTTTTTTTTTTTTTTTAAATGTGCGCGGTAAAGCTAAGGAGTGGCACCACACAACTGTAACTGATTCAACTGCCCTAAAAAACAACAAAAAACAAAGGATTTAAAAAAAGAAAAAAAGCTGCTGTGGACATTAGAGGTGTGAACTGACCATTTGCTGAAACCCGCTCCACCAGGCAGGAACTGTCCAATAACAGCCGAGCGGGGGGGGGGGGGGGGGCAGGGCTTAGCCAACGCTCAGTTGTTTACGGATACCACACGAGGCCTTTATGTGCCACTTATTTTTTTAGCTTCATTAATCTTGTACCACATAACACGCAAAAAAGCACAGTGGGAACATTTTTTTATACCTGCCGTCCGTTTCGATCTGTACAGTTTCTGCCTCCGTCAATGAAATGAAAGCGTTGTACCAACAATCAAAGGTTAACGAGTGGTTTATCTACATGCGTAATAATGTAGATAAACCACATTGGTAGGCTACATTGACAGGAGACCCTTCCGATTTCACGTAGCACCACAATTTTGATTCATAAAATGTCATTCCGGTCACACAGTATAATAATAATAATAATAATAATAATAATAATAATATAAAAGTGCAAACAAACGTTTACATTCTCGTTGTTTCGCTAAGAGAAAGGCTTAGTTATATTCCCCAGTAGCTTTCAGCCCTGTATGAGGTCATAATAATAATCCCCCCGGCACAAAGATGCAGACGTTTGGAGGGGGACTGCTTCATGATCAGTCCGTAGTGGTGAAGAAATTGTTGACTTTAAAATGATGATTTACATGATGTTCCGCCGCTCAGTGGCTCAACCAATCAGTGTTCCTCTCCACGACGAGGCGCCTGCGAGTGGTTGGCACCATGTCGGCACCTCAGCGGCGGGAGCGCGGGCCGCAGGTTCTGCAGCATTGTGCCCGCACGTTGGCCAAGTGGCAACGGCCGAGCGAGCGGAGGGTCTGGCAGAAACGGGACGTCAGCCGGTCGCGGAGACAAACCGCTGCTGTGTGGGAGACGAGAGACGGGGAGAGAGAGAGAGAGGGAGGGAGGGGTTACATGTACAGGTGAAATACAGACGTTATTCTGATCATATGCAGCCGACTGTCCGTTTTGTATTCATATTATTTAGTGCCGTCTTTACTGCCATGTTGTCATTTTCCGAGTCTCTTTGTTGATGTTTTTATTCATTCTTTCCACTTTCAGTTACTTCTGTCTAGTAAGAAAAGACCAAAAGCTCAGTTTTAAGCAAGGCTGCACCCCCTGGTCTCCTGTAACCCCCACGTACAAATGTTTCCAATAAGTTCTGTGCAGTGAAGTACATGAATTTAAAATTTTGTGGGGGGGGGAATAGAGAGCAGGTGAGATATCAGACTGAGAAAGACAAAGTCTGGTTGGTGAATCACTACCTTTGTAGCAGTACGGTATTATTTATTATTACATTAACTGCGGAGGCTACGTGTGAATTTAATCTATCAAGTGCGTCACGGTATGTTGAGTCTTGGCAGCCGATATGGAAAGAATAAACAATGAAAGCATCCACACAAGGATGGTGCTACGACAGTCCCCGTATGAAAGCACATCTCTAATTCCTTAGACGCTGATTTTAATTTGCATCTGCACCAAATTGCTCACGCTCATAGATATCAGCCCCCTTAATGAATTGATTGATTTCCCCCCCATCAAGATCCATGACTCATTCAATTGGTGAAAATGTAAAAACCCCCCACAAAAATTACTATTATTATTATAGTAATTATTAAGATTACCCCATCTGGTAATGTTAAAGAACGGGATTGGAAATTCATGCCTTCAACATGAAGGCATATAGGTGGTGGCATGATTCCTACAGGGTGGTTTACACCATGCATTGAGTTCTTATCCGGTTGTACTCTTCCGTCTTTGAGCTTTCCAGCGGGAAGTCTTCCTAAAGACAGACGATAATCAATACGAGAAGAAAAGACACTTCTCCTCATGCAGATGTGTACAGTCGTTGCTGGTCTTTCAGGCACTTTCCAGCAAATGTGCATTAAATGAACACGGTGGAAAAAGGACAACTCGTCAAAGTGTCTGCTGCGTTGGAGGGCGAGAGCACTGTCAAAGACTAACGCTTGAGTACATCCGGAAATAAAAAGAGACAGAAGCCCACGCGTTCCAGCGGGAATCTCAGTGCAGGAGAATAAGGTCGACGGTCCAAAGAGGCGGAGGCGGCGGCTGATGGCTTTCACAGGCAGTCGGAGGTTTGCAGGTCAGTTATAAATCTGCTGCAATGTGCAGATTTTACAAATGATTCAAATGAAGTTGTGTCTCACTCATCGGGGTCATCACAGTGTGCACAGATTTACTGTGACGTGATAATCAGGTTTCATCTCATATTCTAGGAGAGGTATGAAAAGAAATGTAAACTAAAACAGCTATTTTTAATGGAATTTAAAAAAAAAATACGGTAAATCTGCTTTTCTTGGCTTTAATGTTAATGTGGATGATCCTGTTTTGAGTTCTGTTACTGTCTTGATGTGACTCTAAGGCTGTTTTCAAAGAGGTTTTTCGTTCGCATATGATGAACTCGGGGGACTGTGAGACGAGTTCACGCCGACGAGAACATCAGCGTCTGGGTTGGAGCGCGAAGGGGGCGGGACGTGATGACAATCATGTATGAACGGGAAGCTCGGGTGCCTCAACTCAACACGCAGCGCTCCCTGCGTGCTTCTCGTCTCCCCTCCACTGGAGATGTGGGACTCAGCATCAGAGCGCCTGACTGAACAGCAAACAGCGGTCGGGGACAAAGGGGACGTGTGAGTTCTGCAGCAATGTGATTTTTCTTTCACTGTTTGAGAAAAACGAGCAGACATCGTGGCGGGTAACAAAAAAACGAAAGAGGAGAAGAAAAAACAAAATCCAATTATGGCTCCTCCGTCCCTCTTCACCCTGTATGAACCAGTGTCATGAGTGGAAGTGGCCTTCCGCTCAAAGGTCACGGGAGGTCAAGCACAGCATCACGACAGCCCGTTTGGAATGGAAATGACCAGCTTGACCATAATGGAATATTATCTCTATATGACCATTGTATTGGGGAAAAAAAACAAACACACAGAATTCATAATTTTATGTAAAAGTAATAAAATAAAACCTGTTTTAGGTCAATAAATGACATGAGAGATTTTATGCACCGACACTCACTGATGAATAAACGGTGAATATGTGTTTAAATTACTTACATCTGTGATCGACAGGTTTTTATTTTTTGGTTATGAATACATAGCAACATTATCTATTGATCTGCCGTCATGTTTGTGTCCGAACATTAAGTCTCCTTGAGTTCCGTTGATCTCTTGACCCCCTCCAGAGGGAATGAAAAGCATCGGAGAGGCGGCTCATACGCACGTTGTGTAAAAGGTTACTATATATATATATATATATATATATATAAACAACATTTTTTCCTGACAGTTTCAGAATTGAATGAAAGCTTTTCACACGACACAAAAGCTGCAGGCCGGACGGCTGAACAACGAGCGGAAACTCTTCATCGAGCTCCACAAATCTGAGCGGAGCTGCGGATCCGGGAAATAATTCTCTCTGGTGTCATCAGCACAGCCGACCCATTTCACATCGTTTATTTGATGCATTGCAATACAGATATTGAATATGGTCTAAGGCTGGGATCTCTGGGTGAATGAGGTGAAAATATACCTGCTCTATCAGCGAGTTTGACGTTTTAACATCTCTTTCAGCTCCGCCTAATCCAATCATTATTTCGGAGAGCGGCTGGATAAATGCTTAGACCTTTTGCTCCCGCCTTCGAAATTCTCTTGTGAAAGTGAAAATATTCCGCCCTTGACGGGGACACGCTGGCAATCTGCGGATGAAAAAGGGAGGTGAGCCCACATGACCTCGCTCTCTTGACTTCAAGAACTTTCTTTAATTATTATCCCACACACATTGTTGGCACGTTGTTGTTAGATTTCTGATATCAATAATCTGGACTGACTATCTATGAGGTTTGAGAAAAAAACAACTTCTACTTAAAAAATCATTCTCGTGGTGTGGAGGAGACTCTGAAACAGTTGTCAGATCATGATGAGAGATGTCTTTAAATTTACTTTAAAGGAGACATATTACGCTCATATTCAGGTTCATCATTTTAACGTGGGTTATTACTTGAAAAGGTTCACATGCTCTAATGTTAGGTAAACACATCGGTTTCCTCGTACTGTCTGTTCCCGCAGCTCCTCTGTCCAGCCTCTGTCCGAAACACTTGGTTTTTCTGTGTCTTTAAGGCCTCCAAAAGAAGCCCAGCCTGCTGTGATTGGCCAGCTGGCCAACTCTGTTGCGATTGGTCAGCTGCTTCCAGCGCACTTAGGAAGTGTCAGAGCCATACGGTTGAGGCCGTGTTCTTGAGCCACAGCCAGCTAGGAGATCGCAACGTGATTGGTTGTACACGCACAAGCGAAGCATAAGCAGACATGCAAAGCATAATGTGTCCTTTACAGTCCACATGGGCTGGGAACTCCTACGTGGATGATCCAATAAACAACAGAACCGCAGAACATTTAACTCCAGTGTATTTTTAGTACTTGGAAATAAAAATGTAACTGATTCAAGATTTGGAAAACGTTTAAGTGTCTCATCCAGAGTGAATCATTTTAAAAAGAGATTTTTTTTGGAAACTTTTGACACGCGCTATGAAACCAAGCCATAACCATGAGTGACTGCATCACCTCCTCTCATCTGAACGCTCCACACGCTTACAACCAAACACTACGCCGCTTCTCGGCCTCTGACCCACTGCTGTCGACTGACCCTCGCACTGAATCCAGCCCACGCTTTCCAATCGACCTTCTTCCATTCTGCCCCTCCGCCTACGGCTGGTGTCATACTTCTGCGAGGGTGCGTGGGTCCGCCAGGGTGAAGTGGGTTACACTTGGACGCGTGTACACACGCCGATTTGAGCAACATTTCATTTCAGATTCTTCAATCTCTGGTAGGAGTTATTGTCACTGCGTGCGGATCTTTTCTCCTATTTTTTTTTTACTTTCAGCTCGATTTGTGATCCAGAGCGTACGTGGCCGACATCCTAAGTATTTCTGGGAAGTAGACGAAACGGATTCAAATTGCAAGTGTCATAATGAAATCAATATCGTGTTAGGATCAAGTGTTTTTTTCCCTGCAGAACTGTGTTTGGATTGGCAAACTCTGTACAAGCCACATCTGACAGCAGGTGGTGGGTTCAAATGAGCTGGTCGACCCTGACCGAAGGAGTTAAACCTTAGCACCGGTTGAAATCATTTTCCAAGGGTCAGAGGTCAGGATCAGGGAGTTCAGAGGTTAAAGGCAGGGACGTGTCGCGGAGTGAGCACTAAAAAGAGCTCGATTGATAAAACCGAAAGGAGAAAAGATCTCTGATGTGAATTGTTATCCTTGCGTGGGTTTTTTTTCCCCTCTTTTCTTTTTTGCTATCCCATCCCTCACAAACACATGCACAGTAGTCCATGTGGAAGCATGACCTCGCATCAACTCCTGCTGCCGAGAAAAACCAACCTGGACTTCGTGGCGGGATATTAATGACTTGTCAGCCAAGATGTGTTGTTCGGCAGACAGCATTGAAAAAATCTGTCCCGGCTTCGCGCGGCTGCACACCTGGTCTCACACGGCTCGAATGAAAGTCACAGTTCATCTACTTGTAGCTTCTGTGTCCAAACAGTTCCAGAGATAAATAAATGGAGAGATTAATCTGTTGTCTGTAATCTGTTCATTTTTCTCGATTAATCGATTAGTTGTTTGAAATGTCATAAAATGGTGAAAAATTACGATTGTGTTTCCCAAATCCCAAGATCATGTTTTAATGAAGCTGAAATCATCGAATTTGGACTTTCCCCCCCATAAAAACTACTTGAACCGATTAATCAATTATCAAAATGATTGGAGATTAATTTATTAGTCGAATACTAATCGATTAACTGTTGCAGCTCTATTACCGACCATGGATTAGACTGGTGCATATCTTATTATGACATCATATAATCATGTTATATTGTAACGTGACCTTCATTAAATGTCACATGAAGTGTTGTCAAAGTCCGATCTGACTTCTTCTTCCCCATTGCATGGTCCGATTACAGACGTTTATGATGAGGTATAATCAGCGGTGAACAAAGTACACAACTCCATTACTTGAGTAAAAGTATAGATACTCCTGGTCAAATGTTACTCCAGTAAAAGTGAAAGTTGCTGAGTCAAATTATCACTTGAGTTAAAGTACAGGAGTACTTGCTTTTTAAAAATACTTAAGTATTCAAAGTGGCAACACCACTTAGACAATCAAGATACACGCAGAACTACATTAACACAGTTTATGGAGTTTTGCATTTTTTGAAGAAAGAAATAAATCATCTGCTGACTCCAACGCAAATCTCACAAGGCCGGCCTTCGAAGAAATGTAGTTGAGTCTCAAAAACTGTACTAAAGTACAGTCCTTGAGTATATGTACTTGTCCGCCACTGGGTATAATGAAAACAATCAAAAGTGCAGTTGACGGCCTTCATCACACACCCGCACGCGAGAAGGTTCTCCGTGCAATTGGATACGATTACCTTCTGCTCCTTCACTCAACATTCCCATCACGTCTGGTCTCCGGCGACTCTTACGAGACAGCTTACTGGTCTGCGTCCCCATTTACAGTCGGGCTCACTCTTCGGATCAGTGCGGGAACAGGGAATCTCTGAGTTTCTGTCAGCGGCGATGTGGAGCGATACGCACGAGATCGGACGGGGAGGCTCGAGTTTTACACGTGCAACTTGAAAAGTCTGAATAGTTGTTGTCGGTGAAACAAATACACGTCTCAGTACCTCGCTAATATTTTATGCTTTCAACCTGTTTCCAATTTTTGGATTTTTGACTGCAAACTCGCCTAACTGCATAATTCTAGATTTTAAAATTTTAAATGAGCAAAATCGGACTATGTGCTCGAGCAGCTATTGCGGCGCTCTGGGTAATAATCCGCCACATTTGAGAAGAATCACCGTGCAATTCCAATATGATGGACGACATTTTATTACTATATATATTATATACACTTTTTGAGAAAGTAGAAGAGAAGTATGAGGCAGCATCACACTCCCTGCTGAGCTTTTTATACTTCTGTTCTGTTTCCAAAAGCCCTGATATTAGGTGATTATCGCTGAGCGTCACAATATCTGAAATTCGTTTTCCTAAATTTAAACTGATTGTTTAATCATATTTTGTCTTCTGGATTCAATCAGCCGGTTTCCTTTTATCTTGTATTTACCACTGGGAATTGTGCAAGAGTCAAAATGGGAATTTGTCATGCATTTCGTTTCAGACCTTCTCGCGTAGGAAGTATAATATGTGTTTAAATATATTGTAATATTGTGAAGCCCTCATGGGGCTTCACAATATTACAATATTGTTCTGACATCTCTATTGTCAGAATCAAAAGCTAAAATTGCTTTGGTTCCGACCATAATGTTGCTGAAGGTTTTACCTCTGTTTTTCAGGGCTGATTACGTATTCCACAGTTTGTGCATGTTATGACACAAAATTGACAACCTGGAAGAAAAAAACCCCAAACATATGCAACCATCTGATTGCCTCGTTGAAGCTGAACTGAGATGACGGGGTCACACGCGGCGCTCACACGGACAGCTGGTTGCTGTCGTAATATCATACGCTTCAAATATTTGCAATAACACTTTAATACCTTGTGGGCCTTCAAAATGTCAGTTCAGTCTGTAACAGGCTGTTCTCCGAGGAACTCCGAGATTTCATCTCAGATATATATATATATATATATATATATATATATATATATATATATAAAGGATATGCCACTGAGGCCAACATCAGAAAGGTGAATGAAAAAGTGAAAACAATGTGTGTCTAACTGCAGAGGGCTCGAAAATAAAATGAGCTGCAAGAGCGATTCATATTCCTGGAGATTATGTCGTTTCTTTTGGCTTTATGAAAGTGAGGAGGGGAAGAAGGGATGAAAGCCACAACCCACACCTTCTCTGCAGAAAACCCTTCAAACATTGACGGGAGCAAAAATAACACCGCCGCTGCTAAAATCTGGGGCCTGTCGTCATCCTCAAAGAGACATGCACATCAAAGGCAGATATACATTTCTATCTGCCGCAGTTAGACAAATGAGAGTTTGGAGCTTTATGTGTGACAGAGTCTAACTCAGTCAAGGAATCGCAAACGATGCGTTGGGAAGATGCACTGCGCCGTAATCCACTGGTGTGAATAGCTCCTTTGATTACCAATGTCCTGTTTGAGATCTTCCGCGTGCCCGCTCAACAAAGAGGAGCTTTGAGGCGAGCGTGGTCAGCCTTTCCGCTCGTCTTGTGATGTTGCATCATCAGAGGGAGAGCTGGTCAAACAGCATCTGCGACCACAAACAGATGAAGCACTGAAACAACATTGAATCTATCCTCCTGAGTCCGATATGCGTCACCTCAGAACCCTCGAGACATTTTCAAGTTTGATGAAAGAAATGAGACGTGGATTTGTCCTCTGTTTCCGTCCTCATGTATCCATGTGGATTCGTTACATACCGTGACTTGGTTTTGTTTTCTAACCTTAAAAGGAAAGCGACCTGCTGTGGCTCAGGAGGTAGAGGAAGAGTCGTTGGTGCACCGACCTTTCCCAGCTTCCGCCGGTCCGCACGCCGATGTGCCCCTTGGGCACGACACTTAACCCGGCTCTTCCACTAGTGTATGAATGTGCGTGACATTCCTGTAAAGCACTTTGAGTGGTCTATTTTGGATTTTAGATGAAGAAGCTGAAGGAGCATGAAGAGTACTCAAAGTATGAAAGTTACGAAAAAGATGAGTACGAGCCGGAATGTCCTAATTGGCAGAAATGGAATATCATAGTCATAATAATGTTTGCAATGGTGTGTTGCTGCTAAGACGTACACGACACGGACACAGCAAGTCGGCTGGTTGTGTCACATACTGTACATTATGCAATGCAATAGCCTTGTGGCTGCAGTCAAATAAAAAACAGTTATTCAGCAAATGTTCTGGATTTAAACCTGTGAATTGAGCTCCAGCCGCCGTGTGTGGAACGAGAGACAAAAGTCTGTCGTGCCGACTCGCAACACTGCGTATTCACCGGCACATCCGTGTTCGCCGAGGTGTGATGTTGACGGCAGCAAAAATATAAAAATATGAAATGCTACTACACAAACTGCTGTCACATACAACAGTAGTGATGGTTTTGTCTGCAGTTCGGGGTACTCACCAGAGGGGGCGCTCTCACACGCCTGTAGGTTACACGTGTCGGTGCTCTCAGGCCGCGGCTCGTGGTCACAATGAGCCTGATCCACTTCTGCGTCCGCCTCGGGCGTCGTGTCGACACATTTGATGAGGCGATGCTGCACTCCGCCGCCGCAGGAAGCTGAACACTGCAGAGAGAGTTTTATGTAAAAATAAATACATATATATATATATATATATATATATATATATATATTTATCCTTTATCAAACCAGAGACGGACGGTTGCTCACGCTGTGCCAGTGATTCCATTCATTCAGTCGCTGCTGTGGACATGTTTTTTTCGCCTGATCAAAGATGAAAGATGTTTAGACTCTTCCGGATGTTTTGCCACTGCTGATGTGGTTAAAGGATTTAAAAAAATGTAAAAAAGATTTCGGTTAAAGGATTAAATGATTCAAAAGAGACGACAGAGAATTAAAAAGAACTTTCCTTTGTGGAAAGGCCTGAAGTTCAGACACCGGTCGTGATTGTTTGATGGTGTGTTGACCAAGTGATCACGTGGACTGCTCCCGTCCTCGGATCTTTACACTGGCTTCCTGTTTGTCAAAGAGTTGACTTCACAATACGACTGTTGGTTTACAAAGCACTGAACGGTTTAGGGCCAAAATACATTTTCTGATCGTCTGCTTTGCTACGAACCATCCAGACCTCTGAGGTCGTCTGCTCTCTGTCTGCTCTCTGTCCCCAGAGTCAGAACTAAACACGGAGAGGCAGCGTTCAGTTTCTATGCTCCACAGATCTGGAACCAACTCTCAGTTCTTTTAAATCAAGTCTGAAGACATATTTCTGTTTGCCGCTGCCTTTCAGTGAATAAACTATCTATGCCTTGCTTGTCCTGCACTGTAACTTTTATCACCCGTCTTATTCTACTTTGACATGATTTTCGTTCATTTTCTCTTTTTAATTATTGTACTTCAATGTGATTCGATATGCGTTTCTTCCCAATGCTTTTAATGTTTTATGTAAAGCACTTTGAATTGCCTTGTTGTTGAAATGTGCTACACAAATAAAATTGCTTTGCCTTACACAATGGAAAAAAAGTGGATATTTAAATCGTACAGTCAATACATTTCTCTATACGTCACTGAGCACCTTTTCAAAACATCATGTAAGAAAACGTACATTTTATTTTACAGCTACAGTATGTCGAGCAACGTCTGTCCTCTGGGTTTGAAGTGCTGTTCAGTTGTTCTAGGTTAGGTCTCCAAAAGAAATGCAGTAAAAAAAAAAAAAAATACTCCAGTGAAAATACACTGTACAATCCGAGAGGTTTTCGAAGAACTGTATTTTCTCTGGCTGTTCTGGATCCAGTCAATACAATTCTCTTTGTTCATTATGTCCTTTTCTAAAGCATTAGGAGTAAAACCCCTTTCAGCCACATTACATCAGGTTATGCACCAGGAAAACAATGATTCAGTAATCTATAAATGTCTTGTTGGTTTCTGTGGTTGAACTAATATGAAGACCTTTGAAATGTGTGTGTAATGTTTTTGGTGCCGCTTTCAAGCGCACAGACATATTGATCTCATCTTTCTACACACACAGTAATAACTACTGAGGCTGAAAAGTATTTAGAAAATAAATAATGATATAGACAGTTTGAATTACTTTATAGATTTGTTGGACGTTTTTTTGAACAGACTTGAGCAGTCTGAGTGTGTCTCTGTGTGTGTGTGTCTCACTGTGTGTGTGTGTGTGTGTGTGTCTCTCTCTGTGTGTGTGTGTGTGTGTGTGTGTGTGTGTTTTGTACCTGTCCCCATGATCCAGTCAGCCACTGAGCACAAGGCTGGCTGTTACACGACTTGATGTTGCTGGGCTGAATGTCCCAGTCACATCGATCCTCCTCCGGACATGTGACTATGCGCTGCTGCTCACCTCCTCCACACACCTCAGAGCACTGGACAGCACGCACGCACCCACGCACACACACACACACACAAAACTCAGAACCTCCCACCAAAACAAAGGCATCAGCCCCAGAAGATGGACACACCAAATAAATACAGCAGGAGCGTAGGAAGAAGTGCACTCAAAATCCTATTGAAAACACAATGAACTGTATTGTATGCTTTCAAAAAAAAAGGTATATAATATAACTAAAATTGAATGTGGGTATATTAACTCAAGAGCAGGTTTTATCGTCGACCTAATTTTTTTAGATACAAATTCCAATGCTACCCTTCTTTATCTTCTATCCAGAGTACTCCTCCATAACATCTCTCGTCACTTCCCTCGTGCTGCTCACCTGACCCCAGGAGGAGGTGTACCAGTCGAGACACGGCTGAAGGTTACAGGGTATTTGGGTTTGGGGCCTGGAGGACATGGCCCGGCAGTGGAAAGGTCGCAGGGGTCTCTGATCCCGCATGTCGAAACACTGGACCTCGCGTGATTGGATGCCGCCTTCACAATTCTTAGAGCACTGGGGGGGAAATAACACGACATGACATGACTGTCATTAAAAACTGCTTGCGCTGCTGGAGCTGGTAAGTGACCCGGAGTAGTGAGTCGAAGGTGACGGGCGTTCGCTGTGAGGTTGAAATACGCCTCAACACTCAAGTGAGAAGCTGCACCGAGCCGGAAGAAGCTTCACAGTACGCGGCGGATGAGGAGTAACACGTCTTCGAGGCCAAACAAGCACTTTCGGATGCCTCGGACTTACTGCACTTCTGACCGACTGAAGCCTTCAAAGACTGATACTCGTAGAATTTACGAAAAGGAATCCTTCTCGCTGTCGCACAAAGAATCTGGGAAGATGTGAGTGTTTTTTTCCCCCCCGAGTATTTACGAAGAATCTACAGTCATGCTTCGATCATTAAAGTTAGAAGAATGTGTGACAGTCATCTAACAATCCACTTCACTCAAATCCACACAGTGCCGACATCCTGTTGGTACGAGATAGAGTCAGGGGATCGCCACACTCATTAAGGGGTTCATCCTCTGCGGACCACGACAGACAGTCTGTGCCAAATTTCGTGCCAGTGCCTTTGACGGAAGTTCTTGGACCGATCGATATTGTCGCCAGGCTGCAGAGCGTCTCAAGACATTAATACAAAAATGTCATAATAGGATTTAAAAAAAACAATTGTTTTTAACGGTAAAAATGTGTAAACAACCCCCCCCCCCCCCCCAAAAAAAAAACAAAAAAAAAAACAACAACAGTATAACAATGAAGAAATCATGAAAGTGTTTCGGTAGTAGTCTTCTCACCTTACTCCATTCCCCGAGTTTCCATGTGGAGCAGGGGCGCAGGTAGCACCGCTGGGCGGGCGCAGGCCGCTTGGCCGGATCGCAGTCAGCGTCGGAGCCGGTACTACAGTCCAAGGTTCTCCAGATAGCACCGAGGCCACAGCTGGTGGAACACTGCAGCGACAGCAGAGCGCCACTTAAACTTCACAAACTGAGGTATGGATGCACAAACAGCTCAACAGCATGAACAATAAGCCTCACTGGCAAAAAAGAAATGCAAATGATGTAAAATCCTGCGGTCCGGCTTTAAGCATTTTCATGACATGCAAATGAATGCAAATTCTTTAAATGATTTGGCCCAACACAGCAGGGGTGTGGGCAGACGGAACCGCCTTTTCAAATGTGCCGCATTTAAAAAATAAATTAATATGTCATCACATTAAATGGACAAACAAGAGTTTGCATTATCTCGGGGGGGCAAATTGTGTCTCCGGGGGAATTCAGTTAAAAACGTGTGCCTGCATGATAAAAGCAGATGCGACACAAGAAACAGTGAAGACGCGTGCTGGGGTGTCAGAGTGAGTGTGGATTAAAGCGAGACTCACAGCGCTCCAGTTGCCGGCGACCCAGGAGGCGGCGGTGGTGGCTTGCGTGGAGGCCGCGGATGTTGGAACGGAAGGTGGCCTCAGAGTAGGTGGATGTGTGGACGAGAGGAGCGCAGCAGGTGTTGCCGATTCCACCCCCGTCGCCGGTGTTGTGCCGCGTCGAGGCGGGGCGGCTGAGTTCGTCGGGACCCCGTGAGAAGGGGCAGGACCCCCGATACTGCTGCTGGGAACGATAACGTCATTGTAGTCGAAATCGGCTGAAGCACACGGTGGCGCTTGGGATGCGAAGGCAGGCGTCCGCTCCACCGCGGCTGGCAGGAGGTCAGCCGGAGAGGGCCGAGCGGCTCCCTCCGGATCTGTGGGAGGAACGGTCTCGGTACCGGTTAATGACGTGGTGTCTTCAGAGGCCTCTTGGCTACCTGGGATGAGCACAGGGAGAGGGGTGGATCTCTCAGAGGCAGGACGTCTTGAGGTCGCACCGAGGTCAAGGTCAGTCTCCCACGAATTAGCCTCGCCAGTGGCGTACACCGGAGCAAAAGTGGCGTAATCCAAGTTCAAGCCCTTCGACGTGAAGGGAGTTGGAAACAGTGTCGGTTGACTAACTGTTTGAGGTATTTCTAAAGCACTCTCATCCAGTTGGTCTTCGGACTTAACCTGAATTACAGTTTCTGGCTCGGGAGGCTCTGGACTCTCCACATCTTCTCGTTCCGCAGAGACATCCGGACCTTCGTCGTAACTGTACACGTAATCTTCATGTTGCTCCTCCTCCTCCTCCCCCTGAGCGTCCACTGCTGTCGAAACAACTGTGCTAATACTTGTTTGGCGTCCGGGAGCGGGAGCAGCGTGTTTTGGCGTCACAGTGGCATCCTCGGTGTGAGTTTCCTCCTCAGTGAAGTAGTCATAGTGACCGTCGGTCACCTCCACGTATTGTCCCCGTGTCACTTCCTGTTCAGGCTCCTTTGTGGTGGATGTCAGACTGGGCGCTGTGCTCATGTTCTCAGGCCACCGCGCATCGCCGGGTCTCTCTCTTGGTGTCTGTGAACGCCGAGTCGTAGACATCGGTGGAGAGTGAGTCATAGACACAGGCAGGAGATAATCCTCCGAAAGAAAGTCGTCCAAATCTGTCCCTGCCTCCCCGCTGTCCTTCGCGTTGTCCGGATTTGTGTCCCGTGGCTCCTCCGTGTTCACCGTGTGGGCAGGGGCCTTTGTAACGGCCCGGGTAGCCGTGGGAGCGGCTGTACTCTCCACAGGGGCCTTTTCATTCACACTGGGGCCCGGCTGCTCCTCCCGCGGGGGACGGAGTCCGCGGCCGTCCCCCGAATCCTTCCCGTCGCGCTCAAAGTCGTCCGACAGGTCCTCATGGAAGTTGATGAAGTTATAGTCGTAGTAAAAATCATCCACCTGAACACTGTTCTGATCGATATCTTCAATGTTGTTGTGGTAGTGGAAATCTCCCTCGACAGCGTCGCTGAGTTTGTGAGGAGTCCTCGGCTGGGCTCTGGTCGGGCCGTGCTTGGCGGGAGGCTTGGCCTCGGGTACGGAGTTGATCTCGTTGAGCACTTCTTTGCTCGGCCAGCCGCTCCCCGACCAGTCGACACCGCCGAAGTTGTCCACAACCTGCGGACAGTCCTGAGCGTAGCAGGCGCCGGCGGCCAGAGGTTTCTTCTGGGGGTCGCAGTCGGCGCCCGTGTTTCTCGAGCAGGTCACGTTGCGGCGACGCACGCCGCTTCCGCATGTCAGTGAACACTGCCGGAGAGAAAAGAGAGAACAACGCGCGTCAGACATGCATCGGGAGCTCCATCGCCGTTCCCCCCCGGGCCGCTGTGATTAACAGGCGCAGAGTTCAATGCATTTTGAAAGTTGAAAAGTAAAAAGCGCAGTGCAGGTTTTCAAATGCAATACGCGCCAAAGTGTGGAGAGGTGCTGTCCAAAGTCTCTGTGACCCAGATTCACGGAACGCCTCGGCAGCAGCGCAGAGACATTCCCCTCGCAAGCCTCGACAACTGTAGAGCCAATTAGAGAGGGCGAAAGGCCGAGGCGAGAGCTCGCGGCTTCCAATCAATACTGGATCACGCCCCTGGTCTACCACTCGCCCCCTCGCAGACGAAGGGGTCAAGCTCTTTTTTTAGGCCTCACACTGACATTTGGACCTAACGATGTCGAGCGAGGACAAATTTCAGGGACTAAACGACACGACAAGCCTCTCAGAGGAATTTTACAGAATGTCAACCTGGAAAGTTTAGGGAACACATAAAAAAAATTCAACAGGATTCCTCCTTTGGGGTCAAGAACGTCGGCCGTGTTCTCGGTTCATGTCCGACAGTTGCGGAGCCGTTTCAGTCCGAGCCACGTTACGTCTAACAAACCAACTTTGCCTTCCACAGAGGCGCGGGCGAATATAATGAGGTGCGGAGACACAGCGGGAGAAGTGTAAGGTAGAGTCAGGGATTTCAAACCGGTGTGAACATCATTAACTCAGGCAATAGCAATAGCTGTAAATGCGCCTTTGAATTCCCTCCTCTCTCTTTCTTCCTTTATCTGGATCCCCACTAGCCTCGTATTCCTGGGCTGTGCACGCGCGCACACAAAAAATAGGGAGAAGGAAACATCTTAAAAGCTCATTCATGCGTTTCTGAAACACGTGCTCTTCTACGCGTGAGAAGCCCAGACGGATTTGAAGGAAATGACTTTTGTGTAGTTATCGCCGCGGTCACAGAACCAAAAAACGAGGATGTGTGTGTGTGTGTGTGTGTGTGTGTGTGTGTGTGTGTGTGTGTGTGTGTGTGTGTGCGCACCACTTCAATTTATATTCACAAAAGGACGTGGGTGCGAACTTTCTTCAGACACGTTGCCAAAGTGAAGAAACACACTCCACAGGGACGAGAAGATAAGAGCACGGTGTCTGGGGACGGGCGGAACACTTAGGCACCCTCGTGTTCAAGCCCGGACTCACCTTTGACCAGCTGCCGGCGGTCCAGTCCGCCGGGCAGGGGATGTCGGTGTTGCAGGAGGACAGGGCCCCGGGTTTGGGAATGTGCTCACAGTCGCTGGGCTGCAGGGCCTTCTGCTCCTCCGCACTCACTGCCTGGATGCAGAGCACCGTCCTCGCAGCCAGGCCCGAGCTGCCGCAGCTCGCCGAGCAT